>NW_028261387.1:78121242-78437492 GCF_051295495.1 Thamnophis sirtalis
TGAAAAGAGGCTCTGAGAGTTTTGGATAATTTGATAGCTGCTAGAATAAATCAGTAAGTCCTACTCGCTTTAACCAATTAAATTACTATTCATCAAACATTTCTATGCTTAACCAATTAAGTTACTAGGATCTCACATTCCCTATGAATATAAATATGCCATCTTGTGATTTTTACCATGAGTTGAACAATTGGCTAGATCTGCAAAAGTTCCACTGTTAAACCATAAAAGCAGTTTCCAAATCAAATTGAGATGATTGATTTAAGTTAAAACAAAACTTGTTATTTGTGTGGAAGGGACAGAACCTAAAATAAATCAGTTTCAAATCTGTACACCGTACAGCGAAATGCTGCATAGAACAGTGTGGAATAGAATGCACACTCTGGCTAAAGTTAAATATTTTAGCTTTAACATTCATTTCAGAGTTTCAAATACAGGTTCAGCTCTCTTCTGTGGATGTTGTTTGGTTTTTAAAAAATGCTTAATAGTTGACTGCATTGCATTTTGAGTTTACATACTTTCCAGTCCAATGAAAATATGGCTTTGTCCATCTAAAAATAGAGCAAAAATATGACAAAGCTACAACTAAAAAAATACTTTACATTCTCACTAGAAGCTGTGCCCACACCAGATGATTTTCATCCATTTTCCATTGCAGCAACTTCCTTGTTGCACTTTGATGGTTTTTTAATTTTTTTTTTTTTAAACACCTGCGAATCTGTGCAGAGCGATGGTCATGCTTCTGTTTGAAAAAAAGAATAAACATAATGTTGCATACGTGGATCTGTTCCATTTCGTTTAAGGGAGAGAGGTTCAATGCTTGAGTTTTGCAAGTTTTAAATTTTGTTTCTGGCTATGCATTGTGAAACCTACTTCATTTTTTTGGGGTTGAGTTGGCAATTATAAAATTCATCCAGCGTTCATAACATGCATTCATGTACACAACCATACTTTAGTTCAATAGAAATTTCTGGACCTTTTCCCCTCCAATTGTCATTTCTAGTCCATGTACACATCTTTAGACACTTCAGTAATCTACATCAGGCACTTGCAAGGTTACATTGAGAACTGCATGATCTTTGGACAAAAGGAAGAGAGTTTTCTTTGATGTTTACAATGAGAGGTGCTGAGTGGCTTACACAAAATTGTCAGCTGGATGCCAGTGCATTGTTCCTGGTGTTGAAGTGGTGCTTTGAGATGGTCAGTTGAGGAAACAAAAGGCAGGCAGGACAAGAGAAGATTCTTAGAAGTCAGATACGGATGGATTCTGCAAAAGTTGTCTCATAAATCTCATCTTCTATGTCTGACTTCTGGCAGGGAGTCCAGAAAACTCTTTCCTGATAATTTCATTAACTGGGAAGGGAAAGAGAGAGGGAAAAAAGAAACACAAAAGCAGAAACGTTACTGTGCAGAAAACGCGAAAGAATCTAACATCAAACCACCTGTGTGGTTGCTGTTGAAAAGCTGGCATTCAATAATGGGTTAAGACTAGGACAATCTGGCAATGACAAGTCCCAATTGCTGGAGTGCAGCCATGAAGCCTGCTAGATGGTCTTCAGTCCATCATTATCGTTCAGCCTCAAGTAGCTTGCAAACTGTAAAGAAGATGGAAAGAAAGTGGGGGGGGGGGGGAGATATACTTTCCTGGATTCCTGGAAGGAATGGGAGTTTTCATTTCTGGTTTATTGAAAGTAATGTAATATAATAATGCAACACTTCACTGACTTTTATAAATACAGGACTGACACAGATGTAATGAACTTTTATTACTGAATCCTGTCCAGAAACTCTTGCAAGCTCATTCTCATTTTTCATGTTTTGTACCAACTGCGGATCATTCAAATCATATTCTGCAGTGCCCCAGTCAGATTATGACTTGGTAAACTATGGTCCTGTTAACTTCATAGCTCAGTTAGGTGAGAAGACTTCCAGGCAGTGTACAAAATACCCCCAATACATTTATATTCTCCACTGTTTAATGAACATATTGGTGATTTTTCACGGTAAAACTCTGTTTGCTAGTGTATATTCCACGTGCCTATATATTGCTCAAATGTTCTTCACTAAATTGACATTAACTGCAAAAACTCAATGAAGCAGTTACTGGCATACAGTCTTGGCAAAATGTCTACGAGGTTGCAAATCTTTGGAAGTGACTAAACAACCCATTTTGCTATATATTGGAGACAAATCACCTGTAGAATATGGTATTGTTACTATTGATGTCCATGTAAAACCTACACACATAGCACAGAAAGCAAAAATCTGGTCAGAATATAATACTGGCTCCAGGTTAGCAAAGGAGTGAGATAAGAGAATAACAGAGTTGGAATAGACCACGAAGGTCTTCTAGTCCAACCTCCTGCTCAAGCAGGAGACTCTGTAACATTTTAGACAAATGGCTGTGTGGTCTCTTCTTAAATGCTTCCAGTATTGGAGCACCCACAACTTCTGAAGGCAAGCTAGTCCACGGATTAATTGTTCTTACTGTAAGGAACTTTCTCCCTAGTTCTAAGGTTGGTTCTCTAATTGATTAGTTTCCATCCATTGCTTCTTGTCCTGCCTTCAGATATTCTATTCTATTCTATTCTATTCTATTCTATTCTAGTCTAGTCTAGTCTAGTCTAGTCTATTCTAGTCTAGTCTAGTCTAGTCTATTCTAGTCTAGTCTAGTCTAGTCTAGTCTAGTCTTTTGCTTTTATTCTTCCCTTGTGTATCCAACCAAATATATATTGAGAGGGGCTGCTTTGGTATAAAATCATCAAATTAGAGAAAGAAACATGCATTATCCTGATGGCCCTATTCTTATAACTGAAAATACAAAGGTTCGGGAAATTCTAGTAATGAAAGTCAAGGCGCACAATAAAAAATTGGTTCACACTTAAATAGAAGAACAGACTAATGACATCATATGCAACAACCACCCAGATACCCTGAAGTGGGAAATAGATTTGCTTTTTAGGATTGATTGACAACAATAAAGGAATGAGAAATGCATCCTATAGAATGGTAGGTTTGCAGCGAAAGCCTTAGAAAGGATATGCATTTATATCTACAAAGGTCAGAATGCAGTGATATTCTCTCCGACATTGTATGAAAGCAGAAGTTGGACTTTGAAGAAGCAGATCAAAGGAGTACTGAAGTATTGAAGCTTTTGAACTCTGGTGTTAGAGAAAGCGCCTAGGAATACCACGGATAACCAAGAAGACAAACAACTGGATCATAAAAAGAATCAATCCTGAGATTTCATTTAAGGCAAAATGACCAGGTTCAAATTATTATATTCTGGACACTTGTTTAGATCCAGTTTCCCTGATGACTCCAAAATGCTGGGAAAAGTGGAAAGAAAAAGACTGGCAGAAAAGTGGATGGATTTAATGAGAGAGGTGATGGGAGACTTGAAGAAACCAGGTGGGCAAAAGGTCATCCTGGAGAAGATCTATTTATATCATCATTAAGAGTCGATAGAGATGACCCATAATTACTGTTGTTATTGTTACTATCTTGTTTCCTTGAAAATAAGACCTCCCCGGATAATAAACCCAATTGGGCTTTTGACAGCATGCGCTAAAATAAGCCCTCCTCCAAAAATAAGCCCTCTTCTAAAACATTTAAATGCATGCCCAGCCAGTCCCCGGCATTTCCTGGCGGGGAAAGGGGAGAACATGTCCCACATGCCCCACATCAGTGGTAGGTTGCTGCCGGTTCAGCCCAGATCAGGCAAACCAGGAGTAGCGGCGTCGGGAGGCTCTGCTCACCCACCTGGACATTTCTGTGCATGCCCAAACCAGTAGTAAAGCAGGTTTTCCAAGGAAGCAGTAAATACAAGTAAAACACAAGCAGTTTCACTTTAATTTCTCAGCTAAGCCAGGCTCCTTCCTGTCTCCTTGTTGCTCACACAGCAAATTTCAGAGTCCAAAAGCCCTCATTGGCTGACTTAGTTGCTATGCCTATTCATTGGCTGACCTTGTTACCATGTGTCACCTGAATACCATGGATGCTGGTAGGCAGAGGCAGAATTTTTCTTATTATTATTTTCTTCCCCAAAAACTAAGGTGCATCTTATACTCCAGAGCGTCTTATATTCTGAAAAATACGGTACTATAAATCAGGATTGTTCAAAGGTAGCAGCTGTATTTTCCCAGGGCCCTGGAGCTACTTCCAGAAGATACTGTGATTGCTGATGATTGGGATAGGTCTAGAAAAGTGATTAGATATGTTCATAGAAGATAAAGTTTTAATGGCTGTTAGTTATTATGATTATACATTAGACCTGCAGTGTGTTTCTGAATGCTGGTTGTTGAGAAAAAAATAATGAAAGAGATACCATATTTTCGGACTGTGAGACACACCGGTGTATAAGACGCACAGGATTTCAAAGAGGTAAATAAGAAAAAAAAAGTTTTTGTCCTCCCCGGCCCCCAGGAGCACTCTGCAGGCTTCAACTGGGGGAAAGCAAAAATGCCCCGGGTTTTGCAGAAAATGGCCTGTTTTTTGCAAAAATGGAGGCATTTTCCCCTTCTCCCAGCCCTGCTGAAGCTTTTGTGAAAAATGTTTTTGTGAAAAATGGCATGTTTTTCGCCCATTTTTTGGGCAAAAATGGGATGCAGAGATGGGGCTTTGGGAGGCCAAAAATGGCTGTATTCAGTGTATAAGACGCGCCAACATTTCCACGCTCTTTTAGGGAGGAAAAAGGTGCGTCTTATACTCCAAAAATACGGTATTTGTAGGGCTGTGAAAACTGCAAGGGACTGCTTTGTTACTTTGACAAAGATTCAGATAAAGCACCTTCCAAAACTATTTCGCCAAGCAACACAGCCCCTTTGTTTCTAAGAGAAACATGAAATTGTTGTGTTGTTGCTGGTCTCCTAATTCTCTTTACCTCCTCCCCAGCTTTCTCTGGCCTTTTCCCCCATGTCCAGAACACTCTGTACCACTTTCTATTCCAGAATAATAAATTCTAGAATACAATACATTGGCTCGATAAGGGGCAAGGACATTCTGGCAAATTTTGGGAATGTCACAATGGAGACTGGAATGTTCTGGAATCAGACTGAGAGGTTGTATACATTTTGGCCTCAGCAAGCATGTAAATGAACTGAAAGGATCATTGGTACTTCAAGATGGGCTTAGATCAGAGATGGGCAACTCTGGCTTTACGGCCTATGGACTTCAATTCCCAGAACTCCTGAGTCAGCTGCCTCAGGAATTCTGGGAGTTGAAGTCCACTAGTCATAAAGTTGGCTGGCTTGGGAAATCTCAGTATTTAAGTCCACAAGTCATAAAGTTTCCATAGTTGCCCACCCCAGACTTGGATATCTCTGTGGTGGAATTTGATGCAATCATCTGAAGGAACAATGGCCATGCAAAATTCTCCCTATAATAGCGTGACCACATTTGGGCCAGTCTGGTGACTCAAAAGCTCTGCTTGCTTCAAACCCAGGTATTCCTTGACTTACGACTGTAACTAAGCTCAAAATTATGGTTACAATTCATGCTGGTCATTAAGTGTGTTACCCTATGACAGTGATGGTGAACCTTTTTCTTATGGCGTGTTAAAATTGTCTCCCCTCCCACCTGTGTATGTGCATCCCCCCACATCGCATATGCACATACGACCTCTCCCCAGGCTCTGGAGGCTTTCCTGAAGCCTGAGGGTGGCAAAAATGGCCTTCCCCGCACCCGGGAGCCTCTCTGGAAGCTAGAAATGGATTGTTCCCAAACTTCCGGTTGGGCTGTTGGGGCCATTTTTCACCCTCCCCAGGCTTCACCAAAGCCTGACTGCTGGCATGCCACCAAATATGGCTCCGCATGCCCCCTGTGGCACACATGCCACAGGTTCGCCATCATGACCCTATAAGGTTTCGCAACCTTTTTTGCGGCAGTTGTTAAGTGAATCACTGTGGATGTCAAGCAAATATAACAGTTGTTAAATGAATCTATTGTCTGTAATGTTTTTTTTTTTGCAGAAATAGGATATAAGTGCTAGTATATAGCCAAAAAAAATGTAAATTGTGGTCACGTGACTGCTGGACAGTGCAAACGACTGCAAATGCGGGTCAGCTGCCCAAAATGTGATCGTGTGAACACAGGGGAGGGTCAGAACTGTGAATCTGGATCACACATAACCCCGAGGAGGTCAATCATAACTCCAAACAATTGCTAAGCAACTGGTTGTATTTTGAGGATTACCTGGACTCAATCTGGGCAGGTCATAACACACATTTTCAAGTTGTAATGGTTATTAAGAGCATTGCTTGTTCTACAGATTTTGTAATTGCTCAGTTCATTACTTATTACCTGTTGTACTGTAAATAGAAAGAGGGAAACATATAGAGGATGCAAACCAGGATTGAGCTTTCTCAATTAAAAACAACAACTCTGAAAACTACAGACCTAACACAACAATGCACTTTTAAAGATTTTAACCATGGTTGAAATTTTTTTTTTAAAAAACCCCAATGAACTCAAAAATATTCTAAGCTTTTCTCTTACAACTATCCGGGGGGGGGGGATTTTAGACATTGTTCTTATCCATACTTGTTGATGGGATTGTGTAATTAATATACAATCTTGTTCCTCAAACATCGTCAACACATCTTATCCTGTTGGGGTTGTGTTGCTAAGTGCTCTAAGCATTTAATCAATATGCAGAATGTGTGTGTGCCTTCAGTTATACTTAAGACATCTAATTAATTGTTGGTTTTTAAAACAAGGCTAGGCCTTAATTGAAATTGCTGGCTTCTAAAGTCTGGCAATGTCCTGGAATTGCCAGCAGGGGGTGATATGGATCTAGATTCAGAAGAAACCCTGACTGAAGACTATATACCTTTTTTTTTTCTCTTTTTAAATAGGCTTCCTGTTTTCTTTACCCAGGAAATGAGAAGAGCAGATCTTCAATGGAAAGTTTTGGGTCTTTTGAAATGCTAAAAATAGGATTTAGGTAAAAAAAAGGTGAGCAGCAACCTTAAGGAGGGAGTGGTGGGTCATTTCCTTTGTGTAAACAAGTGGGATGACATTACAAGCTGTTTTATTTATCAGCACATTTGTGTTCACAGGGTTAAATACTGAGAATGAAAAAAAAAAGCTCTATGCATGGTAAGGACATTTCCTTTTTATTTAAAGACATCAACCTGTTTGGAAAGGAGACATTTTTCCTGTTCGAAAGCAGCGGGACAGCCAAAACGGGACTGGCTGGCACTGAGGGAAGTGTTCATTTATATGTATTGAGAAGCGGCAGATGCAAAATAGATCAGGATCTGAAGGAGGAAAAGCTCTCTGAATTAATTGTACTGAGTTTAATGAGCCAAAAATCTCATGGTACAGGCAGTCCCTGACTCGCAACAGTGAGTAACTTCGTTCATAGTTACAATGGCACTGAAAAATGACCGTTTTTCACCCTTATGACTGTTATGGCAGTATTCCAGAGGTGGTATTCAGCAGGTTCTGGCCAGTTCTGGAGAACTTGTAGTGGAAATTTTGAGCAATTTGGAGAACCGGTAAATACAATCTCTGACGGGCCCTGCTCCCATCTATTCTCTGCCTCCCGGGTCCCAGGTGATTGGGAAGGAATGAGGATTTTGCAGTATCCTTCCCTGCCATGCCCATCAAGCCATGCCCTGCCCACCAAGCCATGCCCACAGAACCGGCATTAAAAACTTTTGAATCCCACCACTACAGTATTCCCATGGATTCCATGAACAAAATTCAGACGCTTGGCAACACTTGGCAATTTATGCCAGTTGCGGTGTCCCAGGGTCATATGTGATCCCAAACTCAATGGGAAATGAAACAAAGAAAACATTAAAAAGTAATAATATTTATGTAGTTACTTACCAAGCACAGCTAAATCAAGTTAAAAGGCACCGCTCTACATTCTATATTATAATGTGCTATATAAACTCTGCCTGATATATATTTTTTTAATATGCGTTGCGTATGAAAAAGGGTGGGGGGCAGAATTTCAATTGCATCGCAGTCGGCAGCCTTTTGGTTTTCTTTTATTTATTTTTTACCTTATCCTATGGACACGCCCTGAGCCTTGAGAAGTTATTAGCCTGCAAAAACTAGAGCATCAGAACACGATGGTCTTCAAAGAGGCTGGTGGCATGCATTTCCACAGTAGGGCAGAGAATCAGAATGGGCAAACACGTTCATTTCAAGAGGCAAGATTTCCATCAATCATTTTTGTCAAGCCCTCAACTTCTGCTTACTGAACTTGAGAATGTGTGTTTTCTTTTTTTTAAAAAGGTTGCTTTAAAGCTTGCATCTTGGAAAACAGGTCCCTGTCTGCATTTGTGTTTGCAATGTTGTCTGATGCACTTGGGTTTCCACAAATTTCCTGTAATTTTTTAAATAGGGATAGTTTATTTAAAAATAAATTCTTTAATATATACTTTTCTACAAATTGGCAAATTGCATTGGAAAAGTCTCACTGGATGGCTATGTAAGACAGACAGAGAGACAGACAGAAAGACAATAGATAATAAGATAATGGATGGATGGATGGATGGATGGGCAGACAGACAGAAAGACAGACAGACAGACACTAGATAATTCATTAAGGAAGCCAATGCTGGTGTAATTAATGTTGGTGCTGTTATAAACTCAGAATCCAGCCCTAGATATGCAGATTATCTCAAGCTACAAACAAAAGTTTGTTTCGTTTTTTGATTTTCTTTAAGTAAAAACTTTTCTCAAGGGAAGCTTGTATTTATTTGGTGACTACATGAGCACTACCTTCATGTAGTTTTTGTGGCCATAATATAGAAAAAAGATTTTTCATTTCCTCCTCTCAATACTGTACTGTATTTTTTAGATTTCCCAGTGGGGCTTCTTGGTGGTCTCTGAAGCAAATATTATCTATGACTGACCCAATTTAGGACTTTCTGAAATCTGATTAATCAGACTGTTTATCATTGCTTCTTGTCCTGCCCTCAGGTTCTTTGGAGAATAGCTTGACTCCCTCTTCTTTGTGGCAACCCCTGAGATATTGGAACACTGCTATCATGTCTCCCCTAGTCCTTCTTTTCATTAAACTAGACATACCCAGTTCCTGCAATCATTTTTCATATGTTTTAGCCTCCAGTCCCCTAATCATCTTGGTTGCTCTTCTCTGCACTTTTTCTAGAGTCTTCACATCTTTCTTACATCGTGGCAAACAAAACTAAATGCAGTATTCCAAGTGTGGCCTTACCAAGGCATTATAAAGTGGTTTTAACACTTTACATAATCTTGATTCTATCCAGTGGTGGGTTGCAGACGGTACGACCTGGTACGCGCATACCGGAGCCAGCCCGGAGCACCTGATACCATTCCGGTACGGTGCTCCGGAGGGCCCACCTGCCCATCCGAGCTCCTTACCGGTGTTTAAAGGCTTCTGCACTTCCGCGCAGGGGCATACAGCACTTGCGCGACGGTCCGCAAAGCAGCTGGAGCGTTGCGGAGCATTGCGGAGGCGCTAAGATGCGTGCGCACGCTGCACACGTCCATGAGGACGGCACTGGCCCCGTTCCAAATGTACCAAATGTACCAAATGGAACGGAATTTGAAACCCACCACTGATTCTATCCCTTCTAACACTGCTGGCTCATATTTTGCTTTAGCACTAATTGTGAATGGCTCCTCTAAGTCAACTACATTACTATTTGTGTGGTTTTTCGGGTCGTGTGTGAGAAATCTTGATGCTTTTTAACCTGCTGCACATTCATGTCAGTCTCTCTTGTCTCAGTGATCTTAATATCAGATAAGGGCAAACAACTGCTCCAGACTCACTTTTTCCAAATCCGTTCATATTTCTTTGTACTTTTGATGATTGCACAGCTGATATCTAGAGCTTATTATGACTCATTCTGCTTTTGCAAGAGAGGGAATGGGGAGATGGTGGTAAATAGTCCAAAAATTCCTGAGGCCTGAATACTGCGCTTTGATTCTTGTAAATATCTAATAAAAATGTGCCCTCTTGTAGCCAAATGGCTGGGAAGACATTCAAAAGATTAAGATAATCAGAGGTTTAGATAATGGGGAGTCCTTGTGTTCATAGAATTACACTGTTGTGGACAACATATTTTTTTTTTATTGGTATAAGTTTACTTTGCTCACATGAGTTTTAAAAACAGTATTCACTACATGACAATTGAAATAATGGTATATAATAATATGTAAGAGAATAACATTAGGCATATATTGCTGTAACTCTTGTTATCAATTGCATAATGCTTCTGTGTCCCACTATTAATATTCATCTCATTGGTTATGTTTTCCCCAAGGTTTTTTTTATTTTTTAATACAAATTATATATATTATAGGAACAAAGAGTTGTCCGGGTCTTTTCTTTTACATCCTCTCAATTACATAGTCCTTTTTACATCATAGTTTTGTTTTCACTTTCAGCCAAATTATTTTCTTCCATTATTTTCCATCTTTATAGTTATTTTTTCTTAATACATAAACGATATCGTCAATTGCCCTTTCAAAGCTACACCAAATTTTCATCTCTTATTTTTTTCCATCGGTATATTTTGCTACAAATAGCGTACATCCTCTAATTCAATTTAAGCAAAGAGAGCGTTTCTTTCAATTTTTTTCTACCATTAACAATATACAATCATTTCTTTATTTCTATATTCTTAATTAGTTATGTAACAATAACAGATTCTGAAAGCGGGGGTGTACTCAAGAACAGCCTGTGTAGTAGAATGCAGCCATAGGCCCACAAATCAATCCCTGTGTCCTGCATTTGTTTTAGCCTTTGAATTACAGCTGCATTGACTTGTAGATGGAAGACTTTCTGGTGAAATAACCAACATGGCTTCAACCACAACCTTGGAGAATAACCTTAATCTCTTCAACACAACATACTGGGAGTTTATATATTGCAGGTAGTCCTTGACCTATGGCCACAATTGAGCCCAACATTTCTGTTGCTAAGTGAGACATTTGTTAAGTGAGCCTTGCCCGGTTTGACAACCTTCCTTGCTACAGTTGTTAAGTGAATCACTGCATTATTAGTAACATAGTTAAGTGAATTGGGCTTTCCCATTGACTTTGCTTGTCAGAGGTTGCAGAAGGTGATCACATGACCCCATGGCACTGCCACCATCATTTCCCATGAGTCAATTTCCTAGTGCCTGAATTTTGATCACATGTCCATAGGATTGTAAATGTAGTTGTAAATGTGAAAATCGATCATAAGTCACTTTTTTCAGTGATGTTGTAACTTCAGATGGTCACTAAATGAACTGCTGTAAATTGGGGAGTACCTATATTACCTGATTGTGATAATAAGAGTGTCAGGTCTGCAGACATCTTTTCTTTTGGGTCTTTGATCTGCCACACTTTCTATTATTATGCTCTGCATTTTCTATTGTGAGAAAATGGGAGGGGGGATTGTAAGGAGTAACATACTACGTAGTCACAACAAAATTCTTTCTAGAAAGCCAAGGTCATCCTTTGTCTCTGCAGCTCTACAGATGACCGGAATTGGATGGGTAGAACCAGTATGGCAGTGGGAGATTGGACCATGTGATGGACTTGTGGGTGTGGGGGCAAGATCTTGAACTTTCAACTGAGTGGGGAAAACCGGGAAGTTTTCAGATTCAGGTTTCCCCAGATGTGCCAACATGGCTGTCTTAATAAATTGGAACTTTGAGCAATACTTTGCCTTGGACTCTGATTTACTTTTGGATGCTATTTGGAACCCAGACAAAGAGTTTCTCTTGTTCTAACCTGGCTGAATTCCAGGTACCTTGAGCTCAGTTCCTAGAATTCTACAGCCAGATACCCATTGGATAGAATTCTGGGAAATGAAGTCCATGGCTTTAAGGTTGAGAAAGAGAACACTGCAAGGTTTAAATTGGTAGATTTCATCCTAGTCAATTATTGTTCTGACCTAGGCTTCCTTAACAAGCATGAAGCAGAGTCTGGGTCCTGGCAAAACCTCTTTTATTTACACGACTGTGAATTCCTTTCATTCACAGTCAGCAAGGCTTGGCAAACAGTCTTTCAGAAGAATATTTATCAACATGAACTTTATCTCGCTTGGCGAGCTGCCAGATAATTAGTTTTCAAATGCAAGGCAAGGCAAACGTGGCACAGAGTCTTTTATAATCACAAACAGAATTTTCCCCTCTTGAAATGACCAAAGGAACGAATTGTTTCCTGCAAAAGCCCACTCCCTATTTGCTCCTCTTTTGTTTCCCATGGGAGGGGCCAATCACCTCCAAGGTGTGGCTTTACTCCCAAGTTGACCCTGCTTTCATAGCTGTTCTTGTTTTCTGGCAGCTTTGAGCATACACATACTGGGAACAGGTTCTAGCTGTTCTTCTGTCTCACTGCTGTCTAGCTCCCTCTCTGACTCCGATGCAGAGCCCTTGCCTGAGGAACGTGGTCCAGTCATGGTCCAGTCCTGGATTCTGAGGAAGGCTCTAATGAGGGCTTTGTGCCAGAGGCAAGAGCCATATGCCAGTTATCAGCTGCTTTCAGAGTCAGACATCAGTGAGGCAGACGAACAGCTGGAGCCTGTTCCCTGTGTGCATATGCACAGAGTTGCCAGACAAAGGGAACAGCTAAAGAATAAGGGTCAACTTGGGAGTAAGGCCACAGGTGGATGATGAATGGCCCCTCCCAGAGGAAATAAAAGAGGAGTGAAAGGGGAGTGGAGTTTGCAGGAGGCAATTATTTCACTTAATTGGTTTGTGACTCTCTGAGACTCCTTGCCAAGTTTTGCAGATATCGGCCTGGCAGCTCTCCAAGCCTGATAAGGTCTGTGACTGTAAATCCTCCCTTGAAAGATTTGCTGGATGTGAATGAATAGAATTCACAGTAAATTAATAAAAGGTTTTTTTGTTGGGACAAGAAGTTTGCTTCATGCTCTTGGGAAGCCTAGGTCAGAACAACTTCAATGACAGTACCTAACCATCTCATGCTCTACTGTGTTTTTCTCCTGGACCCAACATCAGGGTCCTCTTTTCTCATTTAGTGCATGTATTTGAGCTGCATGTATCTGTCCCTCCAAAGAATAGTTAGGGTGGAGTTTCTTTAGGATTGACTGATGTGATCCCCTTACAGTCCAAGGGACTCTCAAGAATCTTCTCTAACAGAGGGGATATTACATAAATCCTTTTTATCAAAAGAGATTAGAAGGGGGACATATTTGAAATGCTTAAAGTGCAGCAAAATAGTCAATGGTTATTTTAAGTTTTGGCTGCCCTTCTGAAAATTTATTGGAAGAATAATATGGCTAACACTGAGTTGAGTCAAATGTTTGCGCTCATGGATTTATTAAGGCTGTGCTTTTACTTTCTGCTAAGATTTGATGTTATTTACTCTTGTTTTGGGGTTTTTAACACTTGACTTGGGAACTATAGTGCATGACCCTGAATTATAAGGTTGACTCAGCCTTTCATCCTTTCAAGGTTGGTAAAATGAGGATCCATATTATAGCTACACTATAATATATGGTATAATTGGCTTGATAGTAGATGCAAAGATTAGAAAACTAATAATGAAAGATGATTAATGAATTAGAAATTAGAACTAAGTGTAAACATAATGAAGAATATTTAATTATATATAATAGTATATAATGATAAGGTGGTACAAAAATGGAAAAAATATATCTAGAATGATAACTATATAATGTATATATAATGGTATATATGACAAAACTGGGAATATAAACCGGTATAGAGTTGTTGCAAATATGAAATTGTGATGTAAAATGAAGAAAACTGTATAATAAAAATATTAATATTTTTTTTAAAAAATGAGGACCCAGATTGTTGGGGGCAATATGCTGATATTGTAAACTGCTTAGCATGTGAAGATACAAATCTAAGTGCTATTGGTATAAGAAATTGTGGATAAGATTTCCAAATAAGTCAAAGATTATAAGGGCATAATGTTATGGAATGGGCATAATGTTAGTGTTGATTAATCAATAATTACTAAGAAATATTGATTTATAGACCACCTGGGGAAAAGTCAAAATTCTAGAACAAGATCAAGTCTCTAATCTTTGACAAAAAAAGAAGCTAATAGTATTTTAAAAAGACATTCTTCTCTCTGATCTGTGTAGGAGAAATGCAGATAAGAAACCTACAAAAGCAAATTCTTGCTCTAAGTACAGACTATTACAGAACATTACTAGTTTGTGTGAAAATTATTTTAGTGTAAATATGGAAAATGTCCAATGCAGAAGAGAGGTGTGCTTAGGCATTGCGAGAGAAGAATATGTTCATTTTTGCAACAGACAATATATAGGTGAAATATTAGGCAAACTTCAGTTCCTAATATCCCAATGGTGCTTTTTCAAGAGGCAGCTGGATTTTCTGGTTTTTCTTTGAAGATGTTTTGCTTCTCATTCATAAATGCATGGCATAACATAGGAGAACAAATGCATCAGAACTAGATTCAGCAGTTCATCTGCATTTAAAAGACAAGGGCAGTGGTGGGATTCAGCCAGTTCGCACCTATTCGGGATAACTGGTTGTTAACTTTCTAAGCAGTTCGGAGAACCGGTTGTTGGAAGAAATCTCCTTTTGTTTTTTCCCCACTTTACAGGGCTAATCCTGTAAGGAAGGCAGGAAGGAAACATTCTGGTTTGTTGCCCTGCTTACAGAAACTGCCTCTCCGATTAACTTATGACATTGTAACAGCTAAGGCAAAGCTCCCATCGACCTGAGTGACATTGAGTTGGCTACGCCCACAGTCACATGACCACCGAGCCACGCCTACCCAGCTGGTCATTAGGACAGAGAACCGGTTGTTAAATTATTTGAATCCTACCACTGGACAAGGGCCACTCTTTTGGAGACAGTAAAGTCCACATTTTGCATAAAGAGGACCACTAGTTTGAAAGAGGGGTCAAAGAGATGATCTGTGTCAAAATTGAATGGATTGGGGGGGGGAGGTACGGCATCATCTATCTCCAATCTACAACATAGTCCTCTCAACAGTTCCAAGAAGGCTCCACACCTATTTGGATTACTTAGTTAACGCTGATGACACAGATAAACCTCCAGGTGGCCTCAACTACTCTCCAAAAGAATGGAAATGTGCAGCTGTCTGCAAGAAATATAAATGCTCCTATTCCCCACCATCCAGCCAGAGCTGAAGAAGCTTATTTAGATGAGAAGTAAAATGTCTTTAAAGAAAAACCAGAAAGTCCAGTTCCCTCTTTGAAAAGCACCTTTGCGACACTCTATGCATCTGATAAAGTGGACTTTTGTCCATTTAAAATAAAACAAAAAAGACGTAAAACTCTATTTATTTATTAGAAGTATATATCCCAACTTTTGTCCAAATCAGGACAGTGCGGAAAGAGATCTTCATTCCCTAAAACAGTTACACAAAGTTGGTTGGGCTAAAAGAGAATGGCCAGCTTAGGTCTCTTACTGTTTGTGAGTTGGGCAGCAATATAACGTTATTATTTTATGAATAATTTTTATTAAAATAGAGATTTAGAAAACTGCATAAATATAGAAGGAATAGGAAAAGACGATAAAAGGATAAAAGAACATGTGAATAACAAAAATGCAAGAAGAAAAGTAACTAACCATCTACTTTGTGGCAAACATTGTAGTTACCATCTTCACCCTCCCATCATTCTCTTCTTCTCAACAAATCTTTTTAACCAGCAATTCATTTTTCCCCATTTTGAGTAAAAAGCCTACAAAGGGTTTGCAGTCAATCTCCAGATAGAATAACAGAGTTGGAAGGGACCTTGGAAGTCTTCTAGTCCAACCCTCTGCTTAGGCAGGAAACCCTACACCACTTCAGACAAATGGTTATCCATCATCTTCTTAAAAACTTCCAGTGTTGGGGCATTCACAACTTCTGGAGGCAAGTTATTCCACTGATAAATTGTTCTAACTGTCAGGAAATTTCTCCAGACAGTTCTAAGCTGCTTCTCTTCTTGATTAGTTTCCACCCATGGCTTCTTGTTCTACTCTCAGGTGTTTTGGAGAATAGCTTGACTCCTCTTCTTTGTGGCAGCCTCTGAGATACTGGGACACTACTATCATGTCTCCCCTAGTCCTTCTTTTCATTAAACTAGACTATAATAATAATAACAACTGATTGGGTAAATGATCCCCTCAGTTCAACCCTAGTTGATGAAATTGGGTTGAACAACAGTTTGCTTTAAGGGGAAGATTTAGTAGCTCGGCTATCAAAGGAGCTGTTGAGCACATCTAATCCAGATCACACCCCATTAGGTTCTTGCTTCATGGTTAAGTGAATGGTTTAATTGGATCAGGCTGACTGTCAAACACGGAATGATTAGCGCTCCAAAAAAATATCAGTTGAGTGTTCCTATCAACATTGTTTATTGGATCATAATGATCTTTCTTTTAACTGAAAAGAAAAACCACTTTTAGGACAGACATTACCTGGATGACTGAGAATCTCCATTCATTTCCTACTCATTTAAAAACACCCCGTTTCTTTAAAAAAACAAAAAACTTCAACCATTTTGAAAGAAAACATGTAGCCACCATTCAACCCTACCCCAAATGCATTTTCCTTTCCCACCAAATATTAGATGTTTCTGCAATTCAATTTTCAACCGAGCAAGCAACCCAGAAGACATTTGCAGAAGACCAGCCAAGTCAAAGAAAGCTTAAGAAGAACTGAAGCTAGACAAAAGTCAGGAGGAAAAAAAAAAGTAAATTACCTGGGACTTTGTTTGCTTGGATCAAAAAAGCACAGCCTTTCTGTTTCATATAATGTTTTGTATCCAGCTAAGGTGTGTATCTATCAGCTCTGAAAAAGATTTGCAAAACCATTTTTGAGAAAGTGTAACTTTTGACCCAGTGATAAGGTCAAATGTTACAAGCTTGCTTTCTGTTTCACATCACATGCTATTTTTCTACACATGTCTGGACTAACCTGGACCACCATTATCACAAGTTGCTTATGCCAGCAGGGATATAGTACCTGCTCCTAGTATTCTATTGCAGCAGGATGGAGATACTAATGGAGATACAACACGGAGATACTAATTCGAAGTTACTAGAATGCAAATAGTGCTCTGATGGAAACATGGCCCTCAAAAGAGGCCTCCCACCCCTAGACCCTTGGAAAACAGACTGAAGAGCAATCAACAGATGAACTCTTGAAAGATTGCAACATTTCTGGGATTTCAAATATTCTCACTTTAAGTCTAGTAATTCTAGGGGATGGGGGGAATCTCATGTAAGGCATTTTTTTAAAACAGCTAGTTTGACTTCTTTTTTTGCTTGTGTTTCAATTTGTTTGGATGTCACCTGCACTATCAGATCATGGTCCCTGGTGTCTTAAAAGGTTGTCATCTCCTGTAACAATGCAATGTGGTTTTCACCATGCATTGGTGTGGAAAATGTGTCTGATTAAAACACAAGAATTATTTAGTTCAATAATAGGTATCTTCTGCCAATGATATTGGTATGAATGCCAATATCATTCAAAACAATACAGTTTTCAGAAGTTATGTAGTGCCTGTTGTGGCCCGCACAACAGAGCTGGAAGCAGATTCAGACAGTGAGGAGGTTGGGGAGGAACATGGGCCAGTCCTGGAGTCTGGGGAAGGCTCTGATGAGGGCCCTGCATTGGAGGCAGAGAGGGAGCCAGAGCCGTATGCTAGTTATCAGCTGCCTGCAGAGTGAGGAAGACGAACAGCTGGAGCCTGTTTCCAGTGCGTGCATGCGCAGAGTTGCCAGACGAAGGGAACAGCATAAGAACAGGGGTCGACTTGGGAGTAAGGCCACAGGTGGATGATGAATGGCCCTCCCAGAGGAAATAAAAGAGGAGTGAAAGGGGAGTGGAGTTTGCAGGAGACAATTAGTTTGCTTAATTGGTTCATGACTATCTGAGACTCTCTGCCAAGTTTTGAAGATATTGGCCTGGCAGCTCTCCAAGCCTGATAAGGTCTGTGACTGTAAATCCTCCCTTGAAAGACTTTGCTGGATGTGAATGAGCAGAATTCACAGTAAATTAAGAAAAGGGATTTTTGTCAGGAAAAGGAGTTTACTTCATGTTCTTGGGAAGGGTCAGAACAGTGCCTTGAAGACTGGGCCTTATACTGAATGGTATCCCTCCACCAATGAGCAGCATCTGACAGAAGAACAGGTTATCTTCCTTCTCTGCAGTCCACTCTGCATTCTTTCAATGTCTGAAATATTCATAAAAGTAGACTGAGGGTATCTATGAGGGAGGGAAGAATTGGGATAAGGAAGAATGAAAAAGGATCCTGGATGTAGATAATCACATACACTAAAGCCAAATATTTAATTCACCTCTGGATCTTTGGTGCATACAATACGGTTATTCAAATCATAGGCCCTTAATGTATCTCAATAGTTGCTTATCTCAAATAGGATGTACTTGCAGAGGCCTTTTTTCCTCCCTGGTAAGTAATTGCATCATGCATTCAAACTTTCTTTTAAAGTAAAGTGTGCATCTTCAAGTTCTTTTTTTAAAAAAATTTAATGCCACTTTCTGAGCACAGGATGTTTTGATCCCTCAATCTTTTTTTTTTTTTTTTGCACGACCACTAAACTAACATCTCAGCTCTCTGGAAATGTACTGGGGCTAAAACTGCCAAAATTTCCACCAAAAATGATTCTCCTTGCAGTCCAATACTATCCATAATTCCCCAATAATTCCAAGTAATTGATGAATGTTCTGCTGGTTTCATTCACACGACTTTTAAGATATTTATTACTTTTTATCCTAAGGCTAGCAATGTAAAATCAAACAATGTATGGCTGTATGCATCATATACATCCTTGCACAGCTATTCTACTTTTCCTATCTAAAATGCCAGTGCCAGGAAATATTGCAGCACTATAAAGAAAAAAAACTATTGTCTAAATGGTCTTGTAAAATTTGAAACTTTAGTAAGGAGGATTGCATAGTAAAAGCCTTGCCTGACAGCCCTCCAAATCTCCTACCTTTGAAATAAATTTGGGGGAGCACTGTATATTTCAAGAAATATGATCGCTCAAAATGGCAAGAGGTTATGGACCTTTCAGTTCAAGACAATTTCACTCAACTATTCCTTCCTTTAGGCATCACTCCAGTGTCTGCTTTTGTATTATTGGAATGAAAATAAAAATACACTGTATGCTCCCTTTGTTGAATAAATGTTTCCAAGAAACAAGAGGGAAATTTGCAATATACAACTCATTTGGATGGAGTTGGACTTGACTTGTAGTAACTATGTGGACATCTCTCTGCAGTTTTCTTAACAGAAACATTTGCAAGGTGTTTTTTCCATTTCAATTTTCCAGACTAGCTAAAGCACTGGAATTTCTTTATAGTTTCCCACCCAACTACTAGCTGGATCTGAGCATTTCAGGGTTTTTTTTTCTTCTTTTTTTGAGATCAGCCAAGGTTGACTAGGTACTGCCACCTGCTGTGACAACTTGTGTATAAGACTGCTTTTTGTAGGGTGCCTGCGGAGAGCTGGATTTTAAAAGCTTTTCTTTTGGTATTTGGAATGTAAAATGCAGTATTATAAGAGTTCCGACTGGTGCTGGACCAAAACAGCCCAGTCATTTCGTGAAATTTGGGGAGTGTTTCCAACATACATCCTGAGAATTAAATGACTGCACAGTAGGATGGTGGACACTGCTGGTATTCTGTACATTTCTGTGTTCCCTGCAGATGGGCTCCTGCTTAAGTCCGACCCAGATTGGATCCTGCAGTAATAAAAAGCTCTGTAGAATCTATACATCCCTGTCCCTGTTCAGGCCCTCTTTCTTTGGCAGGGATAAGGATTTTGAATCCAGACCCTTTCTTTATTAGAAGATCTCCAAGGTCCCTTCCAACTCTGTTATTCTATTCTGTTCTGTTCTATTGTACTCTACCATATTCTACTGTACTGTACTGTACCCTGCTCTGCTCTACTCTACTCTATTCAGCTTAATAGTTCCTACTCTGTCTGGCAGCAGCCCTTGCCACAGGCAAAAACTTGTACATCATCTACTATCTTCTGAGCCCTTAAATGGAGACATCAAGAATCCAGGTGTCAGTCTATAGAATAGACCAGGCAAGGAACCAAAGTCATGAAGGTTAAAATTACTATTATTATACAGTTATAGGAACAGTAGGAAGACTGTTCCCTTCCTCACTTATATCTTCATGTGAATTAGGGAGAGGCTGTCTGCGGCCTCTCCCTAATTCACATTTCTTATGTTAGTTTCTTGGAATGGGCTTAAGACTTCCTTGTCTGATCACTGCCTTACTAATGGATCTTCCTGCTATCCTGCAAGGCCATTCTCTATGCCCTTTGCACTAAATGGAGACCTTCTTTAGTATATTAGCCATAGTTCCTTCCTCAATGCTTTTAAGCAAATGGAACAGAAACAGGAATGGAAATAATTGCTGGTGAAAAGAGGTCTTCTGAAGATAAACCTGCCTTCAGCTAGTCAGCTGCTTTTCTAATTTTCAATTCTCCATTTTAATTTGCCATTGAAATGGCAACACATTATCAATCATTAATGTCATACATGAATTTGTAAGAGATTAGTGAAAAACTCATCCCATCCCACAAGAACAAAGGAAATCAAGTGGATCCTGCCAATTACAGACCCATTAGTTTGCCTAGTCAGCAGGATATATACTAAATAAGGTTCCCCTTACACATATGTGCTAGTTGTTCTCGACTCTAGGGGGTGGTGCTCATCTTCATTTCAAAGCCAAAGAGCCACCGCTGTCTGAAGACGAGCCTTGGTCATGTGGCTGCCATGACTAAACGCCGAAGGTGCATGGAACACTGTTACCTTCCCACCAAAGGTGGTCCCTATTTTCTACTTGCATTTTTACATGCTTTCGAACTGCTAGGTTGGCAGAAGCTGGGACAAGTAACCAGAGCTCACTCCGTTACGCGGCACTAGGGATTCGAACTGCCGAACTGCCGACCTTTCTGATCGACAAGTTCAGCATCTTAGCCACTGAGTCATCGCATCCCTGTATGCTAAATATCTTTATTTAAATCCATTTGATAAGATTGAAAGTCAAAGTACTGAGGAGTAGGCACTTTCAGTGGATCAATCTATTGTATTCTTAACTACTGGCTGGCCCTCTAACAATCTAACCATGAAGTACTTATCCTAGCCCAGAGATTCTTTACTCAGAGTCTTTGTTGATTTGGAGTCACCTTTTGGTTTCATTCCAAGGGAGATATTGTGGCACAAACTAAGGGGGTCCTCAGTAGAAAAAAGTGACGTTTTCTCATTAAGTCCCTTAATTCCATACCAGAACGATGATCAGATGTTCCTCACAGTGGCAGCTCCTTGGAGTTATAACCTCTCAGAAAGAGGTGAGACGTAGAAGTGTCTTCGTTTCTCTACTTTTTAATTTATATATTAATTTGGTAATCGCACACACTCCTCCTCTATTAGCGAATAAAGTTGTTCCAGCTCTTTTCTATGCACACAATGTTGTAATTATATCCATCTATTGGGAAGGGAACTGGGGGCTTTGACCACTTTCTCTCCCCAGAGGAAAAACTAGTAACCAGTATCAGAAAAATACATCTTAGTATTTGCATGAAACTGCCAAATTATTCATAATTGTGAACTAATAAGGATATTATTAAACCAGTGTTTCTCAACCTTGGCATCTTGAAGATGTCTGGACTTCAACTCCCAGAATTCCCCAGCCAGCGAATGCTGGCTGGGGAATTCTGGGAGTTGAAGTCCAGACATCTTCAAGTTGCCAAGGTTGAGAAACACTGTATTAAATGGTCTTCATAACAAAGATCAACTCTCAACATTATTCCTGATATTCCTGAAGCCATTCATTCTAATTTACTGGAGGTATCTATGCCGTTCCAAGATATATTAGGCATGCTGCTCTACATTTAGAGATGGACTTGGTTTCCATGAACACTAAAGCATAGTACTGCTTTTTTAATATCTGGCTAAAGTTAACTTTCTTCCCAGCAGGTCCTGCCCCACTGGTTCTTAGAGACTGCCTTAATTCAACTTGGTAAAAAAAAAATGTTATTGGCAAGCTTCACTCCATAGGATTCCTGCTGCAGAGTCTTCCCAATAGGCTTCCAAAAGTATTCTTAAGCAATGTATCGGAGGCACTGATTCCCAGCCTGACAGTATGTGCAGTTTTTTCAAATAGGCACATGACAGCTTCTTGTTATATCAGAGTTATGAAATTTCACTGGGTCTTTGTTTGGCTAGTTTGAATCCATTGCTTTTTGCTCTCCACTTCTGTGTTTCCTAACAGAATAATTAATCAGTGGAACGGCTTGCCTTCAGAAGTGGTGGGTGCTCCAGCACTGGAGATTTTAAAGAAGAGATTGGATAACCACTTGTCTGAAATGGAATAGGGTCTCCTGCTTGAGTGGGGTGTTTGGACCTCAGGAACCACTAAATTCATAATTTTAAATCCCGTGGATCTGCCTAATACCAGCTGGGTGGGCGTGGCCAGATGGTCATGTGACTGGGTGGGTGTGGCCAACTCAATGTCATTCACATCGAGGGGCGCCTTGCCAACCTCTATTCGCAACTCCTCGTCTGCCCGCCCAGGCTCCTTAGGGCCCCAACAGGAAGCAGTTGCTGGAGATAAGCACCCACCATGAGAAAGAGTTGGCAAAACAGCTGGTTCAGTTCAAATTGGATCTGACCAAGAAGGAGGCTCAGCAGAGGCACCTCACTGAGGACTACGAGCATAGGCTTTCCAAGCAAAGGGAAGACCTTCAGGAGTGCAAGGTCAGATGCTAGTGCCTGAAGGCTCAGACCATGATGCAGTCCTACTAGAACAAGGCCTCCGGCTCTTCACCACCAGCAATGCTTCCCTCCAGCTTTCACCCAAAACCCCACACCCAGGAGGCTGAAGCAGATCCCAAGTCTGAATTTATGCCCCCCTCTGACCTGCACAAAAAGACCCAGAAGCGGGAGACTCTCTGCACCAACACAAATGCTCATTGCATGTATCTGGCCCAGGGGGCATAGTTTGAGGACCCCTGATTTAGTGCAATATAAAAAATGCAAATAATTTTTCTGGGGACCACCAAAATTTTCTCACAGACCAGCAGTTGATGACGGCTGGACTAGAAGACTTCCAAGGTCCCTTCCAACGTTTTCATTCTGTTATTCTGATTGTCTACTGGGGAGTTTCAAAAATACTTCCCAACACTAATATTTGGGAATTTAGTCTTTGTGGAAACAACTTAGTATGGTCCTTGAGCCACATGTTCTTTTACGTGTCCTCTATAGGGACTCATATACAATTTTTATTCATCTCATCCTGAAGAAATTCCTCTGCAGAGGACATGACTTCTATTAGTTGCTTCTCCTCTCTGATCATTATTCAGTGATGTTTTCTCCGATGGTCCAATATGCACCATCTGTCTCTCATTGTGTCACACCCTGGCACACCCAAACATATATGTTCATTAATTTTTATCTATTTTATCTATATTTAACTGCTGGTCTTATGGTTTCCATAAGGTTTGATTTGATCTGAATTGGTCCTGTTATCCTGAAATTCCAGCAAACGAATAATGGAAAAGATTCAGAACCTGAGAATAGCCATTTTTCGTTCAATCGAAAACAATTCTGAGCCACTCCGAAATATTCCACAAGTTGCCTCAAAAAAGCTGTAGCTATAATTTGTGTTGTCAAATCCTTTATGGATTTATTCATTATTTAGGGTCAACTTGACAATCTGTTTCGGTGAGGATGAAAAGAGAAATGAAAGGATCCTAAGTACTCTTAATACTGTGGAATATTAGCAAGCAGTAGATTAGGGTTCTGCGGTATTTCAGATTCAAAAGCCTAGGGGTATTTCAGAGTGTCCAGGGATGTATAGATAGCAGTCTCCAAATCTTTAAACTAAAGCTATCTTTCCTCAGCATGCAGCTGTGGAAAGCAGCTTTAAGTTCAAGTTTGAAGCACTGCAGGCTCTGATGTATCTTTGGGCCTTAGAATTCAATCCTGCTAAGTTTATCTAGCTTCCCCCCCCCTCCTTATTTCTTTTTCTAAAATGCTCACTTTTTTATTTTGAGTGAACATTTTCTATTGTAATATTTGCGTTTTGCAAATGCTGATTGCCAGATGGTTTAGGTTGGAAGAACAAGGGGGGGGGGAAGGCGGGGGCAAGAAAGACCATGTGTGAGTGAGTCAAGCTTTTGGCTCTCCCAGGTTGATTGCTGGTAAATTATAGGGAATATATTAAATGTGTATTTAATATTAGTTTACATATGATGGAAATCAAGAGAACTAGTTCCAAGTACGGTGTACTTACTCATGGGCTGAACTTCTTATGGAACAGAAAGAGAGAATTCTTCTAAATTGGAGAATTCAGCTTTCTGCAGACATGTCGGAAAGAAAATTAGCTCAGCTTCTCAAACCCTTCTTACTGTTCTATTAGTGATATGGGAATAAGGTAGATGACTTTTCCTGACCAGATTATGGGATGGCGTCCAAAATATTAGAAAAATGTCTGATCCTTACACTGTCTACTTTTAAACGGACACAAAAATGCAATTTTTTTATTTGTTTCCCAATACTTTTGATAAAATCTTCACAAGTGTTGCTTCCACTGCTTTCTGTTTTGCGTTTCTGATTTTTAGGATTTTGTTAATTACTATTTATTGTTACACACCACGTATTTTATCTTGCTTTGCTGTTAGTTGCCTTGTTTCTTGATTGTAAGAAAGGAAAGATGCAGGCTGTTGTAAATCAATAGTGAGAGATGTTGGGCATTGAACTAATTCAGCCGTATTTTCGAAATGAAAGACCTCAGAAACATGGCACTTTACAGAGCAATTAAAAAAAAAAACATAGGACAAGGTGTCTGTTCTAAGAACTCGACAATATGATGGTCAATAGAAGTGGTAAATAACAAAGGAAGAGAAGCTGAAGTCTATCTATAGATACATGTTGAAACTATATGGTAGAGGTGTATAAGACATTCTGAGTGAAAAATGTTTTGAGATTAAAATAGGTATTTCGAGTGTCCCATGCTTAAAACCGAGCATGCCTATTGCAAAACAACAACAACACAAATGTTCCAGAACAGTGTTTCTCAAAACTGTGGACTTCAATGCCCAGAATTCCCCAGTCAGAGCTGGGGGCTTTTAAAATAATTTTTCCAACCCAGCTGGTTCAGCAACAGAGAGAAAAATAATTATTGATTCTTGACAATTTGTTGTCTTAAGGAATACAATCATGAATTTTGAGGGACAGAATTGTTCTTCCCAAGTCCTAAGATGCTTGTCAGAGAGTTCTTGAATACTCTTTCAGTACTAAAAGTGATTCCAAGGAAGTGCAGTGGGACTTGGGAGTGCCACCACTTTTTGTTAGTTGTTAAGAATCATAGCTCAAGGAATTATTAGTTCCACAGCAAAAACCTGTGATGGAGATTGAGCTGTGAGACATGCCCAATGATTTTTCACAGGTGAATAACAGAGTAACAGAATAACAGAGTTGAAAGGGACTTTGGAGGTCTTTACTCAACCCCTGGCTCAAGCAAGAAACCCTATACCAAGGATGTCAAACTGGATTTTTTCGAGGGCTGGATCAGCATTGTACTTCTCCTCTGCGGGCCAGCTGAGCGGGGGAGGGGGGAATGGAACCGACGGCCTCTTGCAGCATCCTGTCAGCCAAAACGGGGCACGGGGGGGCATGTGCAGTCCCCCATGCTTCATTTTGGCCTGGATGTCCTCTGGCAGCAATTTGTCAGCCACATGCAGCCCCCTGCACCCTGTTTTGACTGGCAAGGGTTGCAGGAGGCCGCCCAGGCCGAAAATCAGGCATGGGGGGGGGGGAGCGCACAGCCCCTCCCATTCCCTGTTGGGAATGGGTGGGTGGAAGGGAGGGTGAATGCCTGAGGGGATAGTGAAAGTAATAGAAGTTAAGTGTGCCTCTCTGAGATAGTATTTCAAGGTCGCTGCATCATTAGAAGAATGCAGCTATACGTAGAGTGACCATTTCACAAACATTTTCTTTGAAACTGATTGGACGATTGGGGGGGGGGCAAAAGCAATGGATAGTGCCCAAGAGAGGGAAAGTTATTTGGGGATTTTGGCACACAAATTTCCGTTCTGGCTTTGCTCTACTATATTTCACTTGATCTTTACTAAACTATACCTTTCTCAATAAATGGAGCCAAGGATCGTTCTTGCTTAAAAGTTCAAGTTGAGATAAGACTGACATCCAACTTAGGTAGATAACTAAAAATGCTGGGAATGGAAGATAAGGCCATCTTGCCAAATTTGTCAAGATCATATACTTTTCTTCTGGTAGTCTAGTCCTCTCATCCAATGCGACAGGAAATCCAACTTCCACATAAACAACTCCCATTCTTCACCCCTGGAATGAGATTGGTTTTGCCCTCAAGACCTATCCTAGGCTTTTAAATTCTCCTCAGATCTTTGCATGCCTAAGAGTCACTATGGTGTACTGATTAAAGTGCTGGATTGACCCCAGGAAGACAAGATTCAAGTTTACCTACAGCCACAGAAGCTCAGTCCCATTATGTATTCTTTACCTATACATGCATGCTAACTAAGAAGTGTATCCTACTATATTCAATGAAATTTTCTTTTAATTTAATTAAAGTTTTTCAGTCACCTGCTTTGCTACTCCCAATGCTCCAAGATATGGTTTGTAATGTTTAAAGGAATGTTTGTGTGATGATGCTAAAGCAAAATAGCACCTTATGAGATTTAATGTTACATTTCCATGTATATTTCTACCTAATCCACCAATTTATGAACTTGCTCTATCTATCTATCTATCTATCTATCTATCTATCTATCTATCTATCTATCTATCTATCTATCTATCTATCTATCATCTATCTATCTATCTATCTATCTATCATCTATCTATCTATCTATCTATCTATCTATCTATCTATCATCTATCTATCTATCTATCTATCTATCATCTATCTATCTATCTATCTATCTATCATCTATCTATCTATCTATCTATCTATCTATCTATCTATCTATCTATCTAATTAGGATAAGAGTTTGCATGTGAGTCAGTGTGGTATGGTAGATAAAGTGTTCAATTCAAACTAGGCTCAGCCCCAGAAGCTTACAAGCTGGTTTTGGGTTAATTACTCCTTCACAACATCTATGGAGATTCTTAGTCATCCAAGTCATGGTTGTCCAAAAGGTGCTTTTTAAAAAATTATCTGAATTTTCTTTGTTTTTGCTTGAAGACTTTTTGCTTTCCATCCAACATGCAAAACTAAAGAAGCTTCTTGGATGAGAAGATGAATGCCTTCAAGCGAAAACAAAGGAAGGCCAGTTGCTTTTTGAAAAAGCACCTTTGTGACTCACTCTCAATCTATCTCACAAGCTTGCTGTGAAAGAAAAACTGAGGATCAAGCATTATTTATCTCACCCGTGAACATCTGGAGGAAAGGCAGGATATACATCCAATAAATAAATGTGATAATGTGGACTTGAGTCCTTGAAACTTAACGGATTTGTTATCTGATGAAAACCCTTATCTCAGAAGCAAACACAGTATATTGAAAGACTACGGCTGATTTAAAACAGAACTTTAGCATTAGGGAGGAATGGACTCTTATTAAATGTGGGTTATTATTTAATTTAGAACATAACTGACTGGTGACAGATACCACTTTGGGGAAGAATTGAAGTAGCTTTTCCGGAAAGCTCAAGACGATGTGAAATGAGGTTTACAGTAGCATCTCACTTTCATCCCTGGGCTAACCTGTTTCAACCCACAATAGTGTGCTTGGACAGACGCACAAAAGAAAGACTCCCCATGAAGCTAAAATTGACTCCATATAGTTTTCTTGGCGATAACACGGAAGTGGTTCGCTACTGTTGTCTTTCCAGTTGTTTTTGCCAAACCTTCAGCCTTGAGTTTTCTGGAGTTCTAACGGAGTCCAATTCTGCTTCACTATTTCAAGATCAAAAGGTCAGCTAGATGCCAGTAGCATGTCAGGTACAATAAGCTTAATAGACTTTATTTTATTTTGTTTGACTTACATGGCTTCCCGTGTTGCCTTAGCACATCTAGTCAGCTAACGTATAAAAGCACAGGCCAAACACACATCAAAAGAACACTAGAAAAACCTGTGAAGGCAGCTGAGCCTTTTTCAACGCATTTTCAGCTCAGTGACAAACTTTCCTGAGATACTAGCATGTCGGTTTTAAAATGCATTTTTGATTTGTAGAAAAGCTTCTGTGTGTGTGTGTGTCTGTGTGTGTGTGTGTGTGTCTGTGTTCCCCCTCCCCCCCACCTATTTCTGGCTTTTGATGCTATAACAGGAAGGAGGATCGGGAAGGGAGGGAGGGACTGGAGAGTAAAAATCATAATGACAAATCCAATGTTTACAAGTATGTTTGAGAAGGTGATCATTCCACCACTGTTACAGAGGTGATCAATTCAGAAGCATTCTGGTTGAAAAGAAAAAGAAAGGATTTCAATACAAATCACAATGAGAAAGAATTCCAGATGAGCTACAAACTCAAAAGAAGACTGCCCTGAAATTCACAACGCTGTAAAGACTTGGCCAAAGAACGCTGCACACACTAGGAATTTGTTAACAGCTGGATGCAGGCTGGGATGGTATTTCCCTAGTACAATACGCTCTCCAGTCACCTACTTGCAGCCAACAGTAGTCAACTATCTTCCAGACTTGGATTACCTTCCCTGATTGCCTGGTCATGCCAAAACTGAAGTCCAAAAACGTAGCTGGAAAGTCCTTTCAACCAAGCAAGTCCACTGAGGTGGGGGCGGGGGACGGGGGGAACGACGACATTAAAACCTCTATTTATGAGACACAGGCAAGGACTCTGTAAACATCAAGATTCTGCATTAACAAAAGTTGCATTTTAAACCGTGCTGGGAAATTGGGCAAGGTGATGTGAAAATGTAGCTACTAATAACGAAGGTAATTTATGGCATATTTGCAATTTACAGGAAGGTTCTGCGTGGCACTGTTCATCCAGACATTTCTGTACAATCCTGCTAGCTGGCTCCTCTTTTGCTTATTTGGCAAGGATAAGATTCTTGCTTTAAAAAAAAAAGAATTAAGCATTTAGCATCATGAACTCTACAATTTGTGCTTGAGTGAATTAGTTAAGAATTCTACTTGACCAGAGGAGCTACTGGTTTGAGATATTCCTCATTCTTTCATTCCTTTACATATTTTCCCCTTTCTTTTAATTTTCTTCGGCTGCATCTTAGGGAATGGGGTTTAGAGATTTTTGTTTTGTTTTGTTTGCCAGTGATCTGTTTTCATCCTACTGCACCAAAGGAATTTATTCTTTCTTTGGGATGCTGTTTTTAATCTCAGCCTTCAATAATACACATGCAATGTTCCAACAATAGGCATGTCAGCTGTGGGAATAGCCTTTTCAAAGAGATCAGGCTGTTCTGATTGCTGTCTCTTTTTAAAAAAAGAAACATCAGTGAGCGTTTGCAGACCACGGCGGTTCAGTTTATTTTATACTTCTTGTTTTTTTTTAAACTGTTTTAGCTTACTTAATATAGATGATTTAAACTGATAGATTTGACAGAAAAGCAAAGTATAAATTCTCCTGGGGAAAAACACAGTATTAAATAATGAAAATATTTTGTGCTGCACCAACGTTTTTATTTCAGGGCTCAATCACATCTTTGCACGCTGTATATGATGGGCCAAATGAGTCACAGAAGCTGTTACCTCCGCTAGAGGTATGTAATTATCAATCCTTTTTGAGGCTTGTCAGTTGTCAGTTTATTAATATTCCTGTTAATTTCTGACCTAGTTATTGAGTATTGATTTGGATATGAGACTCACAGACAATGCCATCCTTCACATATTTCCTTCCTTCCTTCCTTCCTTCCTTCCTTCCTTCCTTCCCTCCCTCCCTCCCTCCCTCCTTCCTTCCTTCCTTCTACTTCTTGTAATTCAGAGCTCAGTTCCTATGTTGTACACATCACCACACATCACACAAAGTGGAACAGTTAGAAAGTCGGCATCTATTCACAAGTAGAAAAGTTGATTTATTTAAAGGCAGTTCTTAAAGCTGTTAATATCCACTGCTTTTTTAATTGCTTGCTTATGACATTTCATGACTTAGAAAGACATATTAAAAAAGATAGAGAATATGATTTTGCTAGACTACCTAGAAAACTGCATTATACAAAAGTTGTTTGATGTCATATATTAACCCGAAGAGTCGACAGCTGGCAGCCCACAAGCCAATCACCATTTAGCTCACCACTCAAACTCTGGGAACATTTTATTTTCAACAAAGAAGTTGAAATTTGTATTAAAAATTTGTATTAAGTAAAGGATGAATGTATTTATTACAACTGAAGCACTATCTCTAAGCATCCTACAAAATAATTTAAAAATAAAAATGAAGATATGGAAAGCAAAATAGGGATGCTGAGCAGCCTTCAAATCCCTAGCAGGAGGGTCCTTGCCTCATTACACATCTACTCCCAACAGAGATTGTAATGGTTTTCCTGAAAACAACTAAGAAAGGGAGTCACTCCAGTCTCAGTGTAAGCCAGCGGTGTGCTGAAGCTGCCGAAACAGCCAATGCAGTTCTAGGTGGCACTAATAGAGATAGAATCAAGATTACATGACGTGTTAAAACCACTTTATAATGCCTTGATAAGACCACACTTCAAATATTCCTCAACTTTTGGTTGCCATGATATAAAAAAGATGTTGAGATTTTAGAAAGAGTACAATAGAAGAGCAATAATTAGGGGGCTGGAGGATAAAACATACAAAGAACGTTTGCAGGAACTGTGTATGTCTAGTTTAATGAAAAGAAGGACTAGGGGAGACATGATAGCAGTGTCCCAATATCTCAGGTGTTGCCACAAAGAAGAGGGAGTCAAACTATTCTCCAAAGCACGTGAGGGTAGAACAAGAAGCAATGGGTGGAAACTAATCAAGGAGAGAAGCAACTTGAACTGAGGAGAAATTTCCTGACAGTTAGAACAATTAATTTGTGGAACAACTTTCCTCCAGAATTTGTGGGTGCTCCAACACTGGAGGTTTTTTTAAAAAGATTGGACAACCATTTGTCTGAAATGGTATAAGGTCCCCTGCTTGAACAGGGTGTTGGATTAGAAGACCTCCAAGGTCCCTTCCAATTCTGTTATTCAGGAGGAATGTGGTTTTAGAGAAGAGGGGCACAACCAAGATTGGGCTCCTTTGAATGGACACCAACTCTGCCTTAGACTTTTGCCTAAGAGAAAATATATTCATTCTTTTGCCAGAATGTGTATCAGAGATTGTGCAAAATATTCCTCTAGTTATTTACTTTCCTCATTTTAAATTATTCACAACCTTGAGAAATTCATCACTTTTAAAGTAGTATCCTCGAAACATCCTCTAACGCAGCTTCAACCACTTATAGGAAATGTATGCTCAGCTTTTTTTGCCTTGGGAAGAGTTTAATTTTAAAGGTTAAATGAATGAGAGATATATTAACGATAATATCTTAACTGGTTCAGCCGAGTAGGTAGTAACTCGGCCTGCCACGCCCTGAACTGGTTCTCAGTCATCTTGTTTTTTGCTTCTGCACATGCGCAGAAGCATTTTATGAAGTACTGTGCATGCACACGCAGCACGGCCCTGAGCAAGCCGACAGTAGCAGCAGCTGGAAACCACCCCCTGTTCTTAGTGTAATTTTAGTTACACAAATGAAGACATTGTGCATCGGTATTGGGGCACAATAAGACAGAAATTAAAATATGTAAGAAAAATTATTTAACACCCAAGAATGGAGAATTTTTTTTAGCGTTCTACTGTTTTAAATCAATTAAAGTGACTCTCAACTTTCTGCTGATGGTTACTTCAAAATTGATTTGGCAGACCATATAATGAACTTCTTGTCCTGCCGGCCAAATCATTTATCTTACTCCTATTCTGTTATTTTCTTCACAACAATAACTGTGTTATGAAAATAATAGGACTTTTATGTAGCAAACAAAAAACCTGAACGAAAGTAATCTTGACAGATTGGTATATATTGATTCCGAAAGGATCAAAACAGAATTATGCGGTAAAGATTCCAGCTAGTCTAATTTCAACATTCCTATAATTTCACCGGCTAATGTTTGACTGATGACTCTTTCCTGGCATTACTTTTCCATCTGTATCTTGAATCAGCCTACCTAACAGGGCTGGAAATATTTCTCAGCTAGTTTAGCAACACACTCTCAGCATTTGGTAATATGTTCTTCCCACATTTTGTTCCGTAAAAACTATTTTAAAGTTACATTCATACTCCTGGTCAATAAAGAGATAATCACAATCTTCTGCTAAACTGCTCATCCTTCCTTCCTAAATGTCTCTTGTAAGTTCTTTACCATAGCTAATCTAAACTGTCTCATGTTATGAAAGAGCCCTGAGTCTGTGCACAGTCTCAAGGAAATTAGTGAAAGGGAAACTTATTCCCCCCCCCCCCAAAAAAAGCATGCCATAGGTGGTTAATGACGAAAGTGGAAACTTTTTTTTGGTCCTTTCATCTAGAAATCAAAATATTTTTTTGAAAAGCCAGCTTCTGGGTAAAACAAAATATATGCCACTTTGATTTCATGCTATTTTCCGTGCAGAGAAAGAAGGCTTTTGAACAGAGCTTGAACTCCGGCGAAGCCTTTAAGGGGGGACGGAAGAAAAGGAAGGAATGAAATAGGTAGCTCAGTCCAGAGGAAGAAAACACTACCGCTCTTTTTCTAGGGGGAAACCCAAGTTGTCAGTCCATATGAATTCCTGTGCTAATCCATGCCGACCTCATGTTTTCCACCATCCTTGGCCACAGTAAAGATTATCTTTAGGAGGCAGCTCCACTCCGTTTGGAAAGAAAGAGGAGGGGCTTCAATTTGGCAGGTCCTCATCTTGGGTATGGAAAAAACCTCATCCTGCATTCCCTCGTTCCCCACCCCAGCATCCAAGGATCTCAACCCACATCAAAACAATGCCAAACATCAACACAAGACTATCACCAGCAATCCCGAGTCTTCTTGCACAATGGTTTCCATAGAGTTTGTGTTGCCATCACAAGAAAGCTTGATCAAGTCTGCTGCTAGGGCAGGTTTTATGTTGTCAAAGCGCTAACTTTAATGTCCTGGATTTGGATGTTAAGTGCTATTATGACAGCAGCCTCATTATGGCATCCTAAAATGCTTTGCAAACGACTAAGGGTTAGAAGCATTTGTATCCCCTAAAGTATTACAAGTGCAATACCAGCCTGGTCTGAATTACAACTGAGGAGATCCAGCTACCAATCTTCATTTAAGTGTGAAGATTTGGGGGTAAACACTATTTGTTGCAAGGGACATGGTGGCTCAGTGGCTAAGACGCTGAGCTTGTCAATCAGAAAGGTCAGCAGGTCAAATCCCTACTGCCGCGTAACAGAGTAAACTTCCATTACTGGTCCCAGCTTCTGCCAACCTAGCAGTTTGAAAGCATGTAAAAATGCAAGTAGGAAAATGGGGACCACCTTTGGTGGGAAGGTAACAACGTTCCGTGCACCTTCAGCATTTAATCATGGTGGCCACGTGACCATGGAGACGTCTTTGGACAACGCTGGCTCTTCGGCTTTGAAACGGAGATGAGCTAGAGTTGTTCTCTAGAGTCGGGAACAACTAGCACATATGTGTGAGGGGAACCTTTACCTTTTACCTTACTATTTGTTTGCTTATCCGTTCACTCTTTTCATGTTCCCCACCCTCCCATCCAGAAACTCTTGCTTCAATTTAGTTTACAGGGTCATTGTTTAGGAGGCTAAAAAGGGTAGGGGAAAATTGCAGTGAACTTTGAGAAGAAAGGTAGAACAGGAATGTACTAAGTAAATAAAACACATATCTCCAAATGATGATAAATTTATGAGATAGTAGCAGACTACTGCCAAGTAAACCTACACTTTCCCCAAAATATTTGGAAATGACCCCAGAAGGATATTTCTCCAAAGCACTAGGAGTTAGTCCCAAAATCATTATTATCATTTTTTTTTCTTTTCCTGGTGAAAACATTGCTGCAGGCTTAACCATCTCGTTTTCCTCTGAATAACTGGAAGAATAATTTGTGCTGTTTGAGAAACTACCTTTTGGGAAAGAGCTAAGGCAAATATTCTCAAAATAGTCTCCAACTGCAGGTCAGGATTCCCCAAACAGCTACAAGCAACCTAAGAGAGGGTCTTTAGAAAAAAACCAATAATTGCACAGGTAGAGTGGAACCCTCATTGCGGTCTTTGCTCCTTATTTTACCCAAGCAAGTTTGCAATGGGCAGCTGTTGCAACACAAAGCACAAGAAACGCCGTGATATACAGGTAGTCCTTGACTTATGATCACAATGGAGCCCAACATTTCTGTTGTTAAGCAAGAGAGCTGTTCAACGATTTTTGTTCAATTTATAACCTTTCTTGCCGTACTTAAGTGAATTTGTTAAGTTAGTGACACGGTTGTTAAGTGAATCTGATTTCCCCATTGACTTTTCTTGCCAGAAGGTTGCAAAAGGTGATCACATGATGCCAGGATACTGCAACCATCATAAATATGAGCCAATTGCCAAGTGTCCAAATTTTGATCATGTGACCTGTGATGCTGCAATGGTCGTAAGGGTGAAAAATGGTCATAAGTCACTTTTTGCAGTGCTGTTGTAACTTTGAACACTCCTTGTATCTAAAGGAAGGATCGTTAAGTTGAGAATTAGTTGTACAGTTATCTAGGATAATCAGAACTGCAGAAAAAGCAATTACTGCCAACCTGCCTTCCACTGAGGCACTTTGACTGAGCACATGTTGAAAAGAGGGCTGTGAAAATATTTACACATCCTGGACATAAATTGTTTCAATTTCTACCCTCAAAATGATGCTATAGAGCACTGCATACCAAGACAACTAGACACACGAACAGTTTTTCCCCAAATGCCATCACTCTACTAAATAATTCCCTCACCACGGTCAAATTATTCACTAAGGCTGCATTACTATTACTATTAGTCTTCTCATCATTCCTATCCCTCATCTCCTCCCCTTTATGACTGCAGGACTGTAATTTGTTGCTTGTATCCTTACGATTGATATTGATATTGTTTCCTGATTGCTTATTTGTACCCTATGACCAGTGGTTGGATTCAAATAATTTACCAACCAGTTCTCTGCCCTAATGATCAGCTGGGTAGGTGGGGCTCGGTGGTCATGTGATCATGTGGGCATGGCCAAGTCAATGTCACTCAGGTCAATGGGCACTTCGCCTTAGTTGTTACAATGGTAATAAGGGTTAACCGGAGGGGCAGTTTCTGTAAGCAGGGCAATAAAGATTAGGCTAGAAACAACACCAGAATGTTTCCTTCCTGCCTTCCTTACAGGATTAGCCCTGTAAAGTGTGAAAAAACAAAAGATTTCTTCCAACAACCGGTTCTCCAAACTGCTTAGAAAGTTAACAACCGGTTCTCCAGAATAGGTGCGAACTAGCTGAATCCCACCACTGCCTATGACTATCATTAAGTCTTGTACCTTATGATTCTTGACGAATGTATCTTGTCTTTTTATGTACACTAAGAGCATATGCACCAAAGACAATTTCCTTGTGTGTCCAATCACACTTGGCCAATAAAGAATTACTATATTAGGGGGATTGACTCTTCCTAATTTCCTTTGCCAATCTCATGAGGTCCTGCAGAAGAGGTAACTTGCAGGTCATGTCTGCAAAAGAGTTCCATCTGATGGGACCTAGGATGTGGGCCTTTTTTGGCATGGGACCCACCCTCTCAAACACCCTCACTCCTCCTGAGCTGAGGTTAGCTCCAATCCCATTGACCTTTGGAAAAGTCCTTAAAACACTGGGTCTTTTAGCAAACCCAGGGATCACCTGGCAATAGGGAGCCTGCGCATTGACTGTATCATGTGTAACATTCCTGGGGTCTTATTTTTGTAATTTGTTTTAATTGGCTTTGTAGAATGTTAAAATGTTTTGTACACCACCCAGAGTTAATTCATATGAGCAGTCATAACAGTGGTGGGATTCAATTTTTTTTTTACTACCGGTTCTGTGGGCGTGGTTTGGTGGGCATGGCTTGGTGGGCATGGCAGGGGAAGGATACTGTAAAATTTCCATTTCCTCCCGATTAGCTGGGACTCGGGAGGCAGAGAATAGATGGGGCCAGTCAGAGATGGTATTTACCGGTTCTCCGAACTACTCAAATTTTCCGCTCCAGAACTGGTCAGAACCTGCTGAATACTACCTCTGTGTCATATACATTTGACAAGTAAGTAAGTACGTAAGTAAGTAAGTAAGTACGTAAGTAAGTACATGGGATACATTTATTCCTGGCTCAACCCTAACACCAATGGAACCACTTTATCTGATAAAATTTATTTTATCATTTTAAGTGGTCTCAGGACTTCACCTTTGGGAACTGATGGTATGCCATGGTATTTCTCCAAGGACAGGCAATTCTGCCCATAGGGGGAATAGGCAAATTAGTTTGTGTAAGGTGCTGGCCTAAAAGCCAGGAGACTATGAATTCCAACCTCACATTAGGTCAAAAGAGGATAGTGGGCCACGCCCTTCCTATCTCAGCCTAACCCTCCTCATAGGAAAATAGGAGGAAGGAATATTGTATGTTCACCGCCCTGGATTACTTCTGACGTGATAAAGGCAGAATAATAAATAATAATTTTTTAAAAACCAGGAAGATTATCAGTGTATCACTGCCCAGAGTTGCTCTATGAGGGAGATGGGAGTTCTCTAAATATGAATAAAATAAATAACTGTCCTGACTCTTTGAAATGGGTTATGGTGATCACCATAGCGTGTATATTTCATTCAGCCCACAGTGGAAGTTTCCCTCAGATTTCTCTTCCTGGAAGCCAAGGTAGAGACAAGCATTGACTGGGAAGTCATATGGATTGCTAAGCAAGGATTGGCATAAATGGTTCCCTTTTTGAATCTAAGATTCTAGCATTCTAGTTTCTTTCCAGAGCTTCCTGGGCAACACAAGCCCAACATGAGGGAAACCATCTTTCTTCCCAAATCCTCTTCCTTCCATTCATTTCAACTAGAACCCTCACTGGGTTTTGCGTGCAAAGCATCAGTGTGTAGCCATGCAAATTTCCTGCCATAAACCAGATGAGCCCTAGGTGTATCGCCTGCTGTCTTTCTACATATAAAAGAGGAAATGAACGTCTTGATCTATTCACCACAATATTGTTGAAACATTAGTAGTTTGGTCGAGCTAGGATTAGAGATTTGTACTGTTGGGTAGGTGGGGATATTTTTGATGAAACCAAATCAGGAGGATGGTTCGATGGATTTCCCCCACCCCAAATGCTTTGTAGAATGAGCAGGATGCTTTTTCTTAGGGCAAGCTCCAAAGAAATTTCTCCTGAGGCCATAATATTCCCCTGATGGGCTAGGAGGAGAGTAATAGTTTAGCAATTAAAGATGTTGAGCTTGTCAGCTGCAGAGCTGACAGCCCAGGTTTGAGATTTGAACTCCATGCAATGGGGTAAGCTCCTGTTAACCTGCCGCAGCTCCTGCCCACTTAGCAGTTCAAAAGCAATGCAAATGGAAGTAGATAAATTGGTACCACCTCAGTGGGAAGGTAACAGCATTTTGTGCTTCTTTGGTGTAGAGCCATGCTGGCTCCATGACCATGAAAACAATGCTGTCTGGACACAACTGGACAGGGAAACTTTATCTTTTGATGGGTTAAGAAAACACCCCTCCTTCCAGCTGAAATATTCATTTAACTTTAGCTCTGCTCAATAAGATTTGCAAGATTTGGGAGGGAGGGGTGTTTAATGCTTTCGAATGTGCAAAATCTGATCAAACAGAGCCAATAGAAGGACAAAGTAAGCAATAATTTCTTTGAAAATATTTTCTACTCCTGGAAAAAAACAAATGTGCTTCCTTTATCTCGTAGGGAAGGGAAACCATCGCTCTCCATATGCTGCTGAACTACAATTTCCAGCTTTCTTCAGTTTTGACTATAATGGATGGAGCTGGTGGAGATTACAACTTGAAAACATGTGCAGCTGTCCTGCCCCCACCCCGTCCCACCCCCGACTTCACTGATTGAAGGCATCGGTTGTCTATTGAAAGGGGTTTTGGCAATCTCCAGCCCACACCCATTTCCTATATTCTTTTTCTATGATTTTTTTTTAAAGAGGGGAAGTGGATATAAAAATTATGTTCAAGTACATCTCAACTATACTCGAGAATAAGTGTGTTCTTATAGAGGCTGAAACAGAGGTGCTTGTTTGAAAGGAGCGGATGAGGGGAAGAATTATTACATGTTTCACTGGGCTAAATAGAGGGAGAAGAATGGGACACAGATGATTGCCTGAAAGATGATTGCTCAAAGAGCTGAAGCTTAAAAAATAACAGAGTTTGCTCTGTTGAAGGAAAAGAGGACCGAGAGTTGGCGGCAGATTCTTCTTACCCTCTTGGCTAGCCACTCCCAGAGGCAAATCAACATGAACAAAAGGCAAGACAGTGGATTATGGACTCTTTTCAGGCAACAAAGAGTTCCCATTCTTTTCAGCAAGGGTGGATAGCTAGTGGAATCATTGTACTTTGAGATGCATTTGGATAGGCTCACAGCTTTAGCTCCTCAAGCTATTTTCCTCTCTTGATCGTTGAACAAGTGATACCACGTTGGACTTAAAATGAGATATGCATGCTCAGGGAAAAGTCCAAGTCATCAGAACAATGCTGGATGATGTATATGGGGTTGGGGAGGTGGCTTCATAAGATAAACCTAGAAAGTCGGGATAATCTAGCAATTTATTTCTCATAGTGACCATTTTATCATTCACTAACTTGCCCATCCTCAACCAGGCAAGTGCAAAGGATGACTTTGGCCTAGGCTTTGTCTTCCACAGAGTTTTTTTAGTGGGGAAAACAACTGCAGAAGAACTAAGTGCATTAATTTCCACTTCTGAAAGAAAAGCAGGATATCAGTTCAGAATAGCAGAGTTGGCAGGGACCCTATGGGTCTTCTAGTCCAACCCCCTGCTCAGGCAGGAAACCCTATTTCAGACAAATGGTTATCCAATCTCTTCTTCAAAACCCCAGTGATGGAGCATTTACAACTTCTGGAGGCAAGTTGTTCCACTGGTTAATTGTTCTAATAGTCAGGAAATTTCTCCTTAGTTTTAGGATGGTTCTCTCCTTGATTAATTTCCATCCATTGCTTCTTGTCCTACCCTTGGGTGCTTTGGAAAATAGGTTGACCTCCCTTTCTCTGCGGCAGCCCCTTAGATACTGGAGTCAAAGCCACAAACACTATGATGTTGCAGTGAGCTGAAAGAAGGAATGTTTCAATTGTAAAAAATATAGTTTTGTTACCATACCAGCCAACTGATTTCTTGAATGACACACTGGTAGTCCTCACTTCCAACTGCAATTGGGACTGGCAACTCCATTAGTAATCTATGCGGTTTTAAGGTAAGACATCTTGTGACCGTGACTTATTTACATCAGTTCTGGGTGAGATTGTGAATCAATTTACACACAGTCATTCAGCAATGACATCACATGAAATTTCCTGTTGGCTTCCCCATTGATTTTTCTCGTTGAAGGTCAGCTGATCACGTGACCACAGGTAACCCTGTGATGGCTGTAAGTTCAAGGATGTAAATCTCTTTTTCCAGTGCCTTTGTAACTTTGAATGATCACTCCAAGAACAGTTGGCAAACAAGGACTACGTGTAGTGTGATTCTAGTTTTGAACATCGATGTCTATTTCTCTTCATTGTTTCAACATGTGAACACATGACTAGCCCTGCTGGATCAGGGTTAGGCCAATCTTAGGCCACAAATGGGAGATCAAGGCATCCTTCCTTTTCCATTGTTATTCCTGTACATCTAGCATGTATAGGTGATTTGCCTCCGTGCCTGGAAGCAGCACCCGGTGATTAAGACTAATATCCAGTGGTAGGCGTGTCCTCTAGGAACGTACAGTATATAACCCCCTTCTGTAACCATTTAAACCAGCAGCTCACATCAGAACACGTAGCACCATGTTCTACAGGTTGATTAGATGCACATGAAGAATATTTCTTCCTTTTGTGGCACTATATTAAATGATTCATTTCACGCTGGGAGGTGATAATTCAACACAATTGTTACATGTGCAATTTATAGTTTCCAGCCAAAGGCATTGGTATTCCTGCCAGATTGCTTACCTGGCCTCCTACTACTGAGGTTAAAAACGTTATGGTTTGGTTAACGCATAGCAGATGTAACATATTGAATGGATTCGTGAACCATGCTAAGTCTTAAACCAAGTCAGGCTTTAAAAAAACCCAAGTCTTTAAGCCTCAATAAAGCAAAACATATTATGGCTTACTGCATTGCATGAACAAGGTTATGATCATGTTATCCTTCTATTCACATTACTTGTAACCTCCCCCAAAAAAGACTGAACATTTTCACCCTCTACACCATATCTTCATTTTTGGGACAGTCTCCCACCCCATCCCCAACTGTTCTAGCTGTGGGAAGGACTGATTACTCCAAAAATCCCAGGTCCCAGGACAGAAAGAGGCTGGGCAAAAGAGTGGGTGGGAGAAAAGGATAAAGCCTATCCTTTTTCTGAGTCTAATTTTTCTTAAAAGAAATATAAACTGAGGGAACATCTGGGAATGCATTAGAGACTGTTAAGAGTTAAGCAGTTCCTCCTGGATGGCTTTGGTTAAACCCTTAGTCTCTCTGAGCTACATTTGGTTAATTTTTTTTTAAAGAAAGACACACACAACTGCATGTCACAGCTAGTATTAAATCAACCTCACTCTTTCCATCAAGCTTTGAAACCACCCAAATAAATGAGCACCGAGTGAGACATTGAACATGTGAGAGGCGTCATTCATACATTTCCTTCTTCTTGGTTTATGTTTGACTTGATCCATTCATAGATGATGAAGTAATTTTATATTAAACACACAGACAAACCAAAGGCAACCTAACCAGCCTACCTTTAACTGGCCCCTACTCAATTTGCATAGAAAATTGGGAAAATAAGTTCATACTGGAGGTATTTGCTTGCTTTTCTCTTTCTAGTTTAAATTATTTCGTGCTTGGTGGCAGTCTCCATGTTAATTTAGCATTACCACATGTCCCTTATTTTAAGGAATGTCTCTTAGTTTGATTTCAAAGGGTTGCCCCATGTTCTACAACGACACAATTCCACAGGATATAAAAATGCTTCTTACATTAGAACACTATGGCATCACTAAAGCTGGATTTAAATAAAAATAATTACTTATAAAGTTTCTACATCAGAAAGAAGATTCCCCACAGCATATGGATTAAAAACCTATGTCTGGACCCGATTTGTTCAATGAAACATTAATCCCATGCTGATAGAACGAGGAACACTAGTTATTCATTATGGAAGCATTAAATCATTTTTGATCCAAATTTAATAATTTGGGAGCTTACGGTATTTCCTTTAGTGGGCTAACACTAGGGTCTTCCAGGGTATGAAGACCAACTCTTGATGTTTCCATTCAACAGCTATGTGGAATTACATGTCACAAGTTTGGATGATATCATTTTGGGCTATGAGTGTTGTGTGTACTTGTGTCCGTGCTTATAATTCTCCAACGAAAGTTTTCTAAATGTTGAAGAATGCCTATATGCTAGAGCAGGAGTGTCAAACTCACGTCGTCATGGTGGCGTCACATGATGTATCAGGACTTCCCCCTTTTCGCTAAACTGGGCGTTGGCAACGTGTGACGCATCTGACCCATAGAGCAGCCTTCCCTTAGAAGCTAGCTATTCTCAGTGATGGAATTCCAGATGGTAGTAAAAACCATAGTGTTCTAGAAGGCTTTTGGAGATTGACTCTGTGCCATCAGGATCCAAATACTTTAATTTTATTAGGGAATTCATTTGATAGATGTTACATATTGCCTTGTAGCTTGGGGTAAATTTATGTCATTGTCTTAATTGAGTTTTATGCTGTCACAAACATCTGTGAATCTAACACACTTAGCAGTCTACAAATGTAATATGTAATGATAAAGATTACTAATAGCATTACATTTTTGTAAATATATGGTTTTCATTTTTGTCTACACTAATCATGCTTGAGAGTTCTATTCTTGAATAAGGAGTACAACTATGCTTGGTGTGAAGCCCGGTCCTTGCATTTCTTCTTTAGCAAACAGAAATTGGACAAAGTCCTGAATGTGCTCAGAATCTCTTTACTGGAAGGGATCTATTGTAATCAACAAATTAAATATTTCCCAGCAGATCAAATGTTGACACAATTATATTGACCTGGGAAATACACAGCTTTCTGCAGGCTTCCTGCTGAATGGCAATATCTATGGATTCCTATCCAGCAGTGCCAATAAGAAGATGCACAGATCACGAATCTTTCTCCCTAGCTTGAAGAAATGAAAGTATGCAGCTTGCATTCTTGAAACCTGCTAAACTGTGAAGACATAACCTAAACCAGGCAGAGGTTGGCTAATACGTAAACATTAGAATGTGCATTAATTTGGGGATCACAATTCTTTCTGCAGATGACTGAGCTAGATGAATTAGTTGTAGACATGTTGCAGTATTAAAACTTCTAATACAGATGGAAGAAGGATGTTATATCTATATAGTCTTTCACTCATTCAAATAGAAGTTTCCTTAGTAATATATTCCTTTCTCATTCTTGTTTTTCCAGAAACTTAACAGTATTCTGTTTAAGAGTGTACTCTACATTTGGTGAATAAAGTTAGTCATATGTTCATGTTAATTACAGCTGTGGGTAGATAGAAAGCTTCCCCTAACATAATACTGTTTTCTTTTTACACAAAGAATTGCTTAAATCGATGGAAAATGTATGATTTACTGATAGATGATTTCTTTTTTTATTATTGGCAATGACAGCAATGTCATGCAGACTGGATATCTAAGCAAAATATGTAGAGGACCTACAATTCAGATTGTTGAATATTTAGACTTGGAAAATTAAGATATTGTACAGTCTGACCTCTGAACTACCAAGACTCAACCAGATCAGTAAATCATGGTCACATGATATAAGAGAAGATTGCTATACAGAAGCGTATTTATCATTCAGAGTAGTCTGTGAGATAAGTATGCATATATAAGTACACATCTTAATATGGGTAGAAAAATGGGTAAAAATGAATCAGGTAGGTAACAACTAGGTAACATTAACATATCAAAGAGATCTATTGTACTCTAAACAATTAATAAAATTTCAACAGAATATTAAATCCTGTAGGGATTTCAACCTCATCGAGTTGTACTCAAGTTTATTTACTGGAATGGATACTACAGTGAAGAAAGTTCCTTCTTCCTCATCTATCATGTTAAATCTTACTTTATAGGATGGAAGCCCCAGTGAAAATAAAGAAAGCAAAAGTGTTGCTGTACCTCTCTTTACACTTCTGAAGAAAACAATAACCACTAGGTTTCCCACCCCCTTATTTTTAAAACTTGGTTTGAGAATATTTAAATCTGTTTTGAATTTATATTCTCTCTTTCACCATCAAAATTTCCCAGGATTACCCTGATATATTTTCTGCCTCTTAATTTTCTCATAATATAGTAAATCATCTAACTGTACTGAATTCTTATTAAGAAGAGTGTTTTTTTGTTTGGATAATATCAGTCTCATTCTATGTATCTGTATAACTTGGCAAATGCTATTAACTTATTGGGTATAAATTATAAAACAACTAAGTAAAGGCTAAAAAAAAACTTTATTTCATACATAATGTCTGATATTGAACACGTTTTGGCATGCAAGTATCTGTTCTCTTTTTTCATTGGTAACCAGAAAATCCATCAGAATAATTTTAAGGTTGACTCAGCCTTCCATCCTTCTGTGGTGGGTAAAATGAGGACCCAGATTGTTGGGGGAAATATGTTGACTCTGTAAACCACCCAGAGAGGCTGTAAAGCACTGTAAAGTGGTATATAAGTCTTAAGTGCTATTGCTATTGCTGAATTAGATAGCAACTGAAAGGTGCCTAATACTTGGAGTATCTAGAAATGTATCTACCATTTTTAAATACTGTAGTATCTAAAGGACTTTCACAACTACATTTCATAGTCATTATATCTCAAGCCTTTGCAGAACCATCTAAGAACCATGCAAAGAATCCTGTCACTGGGCAGGTATTTACTAATAGGAAAAACAAATCCTGCATTTACAGCTTTTAGCAACTCCTTTAGCTTATTACTCAAATCTGCTGACTGCCAAAATCTGCTTGTTTGAGCAGATTCAATTAAGCCCCAACAACTTAACTTTCAAATTAGCTTCCCTGATTAAGACATCTGGCTTTTCATTCTTGATAATAAGCCATCTGCAGCCAAAATCAGAGCAGATATGCATTTACCAGAGCTTATCTCCACCTTCCCTTTAGGGAAAGGAGTATTCCCACCCCCAACAACCACATTATAATTATTGGGGAATAATATATACAGGTAAAAACTATTTAGTTGACACAACTTCTCATATCAATGGAATTGAAAGTGGCCATTAAAGCCATGAAATCTAACCTGGTGCAGGAATCCAAATTAAAGCATCCCTAACAGATGGTTGCCTGATCTCTCCTTGAACCTATCCACTGGGATTAGCTAAAAGTCTATGGAGATTCTCAGTCATCCAGATCATGGCTGTCCCAAAGGTGTCTTTCACTTTGAATGGGGTTGGACTGTGGGAGTATGAATGGATATCTAGAAAGAGTGCAGGCTACAGGAACCATTTGCACTTCAGTTTGAGAGACAGACAACACGGACTCATCCCCAACAGCCTGCGCCTGTCTTCAACAGTGAAGGGACAAAGGGCAGAAAAACATCCTGCAGCCAAGAAGGCTCCACACCCATTGGCACTACTCACTTGGAGGTTTATCTCTGAGGACAGAGATAAACCTCCAAGTGCTTAAAAGACCCTCTAAAAAGGAGTGGTAGAGGGGGAGGGGAAGTAGGGTAGAGGGGAATGTTGGAGGGAAGAAGGAAAGTTGGAGGGGGGCGAAAGAAAGGGTGTATGGAGGGTCAAAGTGGTACATTGGGTTTGTATTTTTGGGGGTATTGTTGACAAGAGGAATGGCTGTGTTTATTGTTTAATGTTATATGGCCCCGGTTCTGCACAGTATATATGTGACTGTACGAAATGAAAATGGAAAAAAAAAAAAACACATTTACTGAAGGAAAAAAAAAGACCCTCTAAAAGAATGCAAATGACTAATCTGCAAGGAGTATAAATCCTTCCATTCCCCACCATCCAGTCAGAGCTGAAAAAGCTTCTTGGATGAGAAGTAAAATGTCTTCAAAGAAAAAAAACAAGAAAGTCCAGTTGCCTCTTGAAAAAGCATCTTTGGGATATCCATTGCCACTTTTTTTAATGTCTTCTACACTAGAAGGGCTCACAAAGAAATCTGCCTCAAAGATTATAATCCATGTGGATTTAGCTGATAGTAACTCATACTGAAATTTACAACTGATTAGAAATCTATATGCCGGGATGGTTAGGTTGCAATCCTATGTAGGTTTAACTGGAGAAACTGGATGGAATAGGATGATTCTGAGGAGGTGTGTCCAGCACTCTGCTCTCCTGCCTACAGAATCTCAATCAGCAAACATTTTGCTCTGCTCACTCCCTCCAAATACTACTTTTAAGGCTTATGGCCCAAACCAGCGGCCTGCAACCTTAAACACTCACGGGCCATTTGGGGCCGTTTCCCACAGAAAACCTGTGTGGGCATGGCCAACTTGATGTCACTCACTCCCACTCAGTCACATGACCTCCCCTCTCTCTCCCCCCTCCACCCCCGCTGTTGCCCTTACCTTCTCAGGCCAGGCAAGGAGTGACTGGGAGGGGAGGGTGAGGGGCAGGGCCAGCCAGTGGTGGGATCATCCGACAGAGAACCACAGCAGAAGGCCCAAAGAGCTGCATGTGGCTCCGGAGCTGCAGGTTGCAGGCACCCAGTCCAAACTAATGAAACAAATTTATCCATAATTCAAGTCCATTCTGATGCTCAGACCTATGAGTTCATCTTCCTCATTGCCCATCAGGGTCCCTATCTTGTTGGATATGTGCAGATTCAGCCTAACCCATATTTTCAGCAATGATAATGAGCCCCAGACAGACTCCAAAAGTATCATTAGAAAATAAAATGCTTTCTTTAGGAGTTGGCCTTACTAGAAAGAAGGAAAGTAAGAAAGAATAGAAGGCATCTTAGTAAGTTCGATGAGATGCAGAGCAGAACTGTGCTTGGCCGCAAATCATAAAATGGTTTGTGATAGTCATTCTGTGAAAGTATATATTATGCTTTCTATCTAGACCATTCTTGATCTACACCATTCCAAGATATCTGTTACTTGAAGTCTGCCTTGAAATATTATAAGACACTCCTAAATATGAACAGCAAATGGAACGGAAAATGGTGTGTAATTTTATTTCAAATTTATTTTGCAAAGATGGACTCCAGACTTACTACTCCTTGACACCAACATCTATGCTCAAGTTCTCAGTTATAATAGAATTCCAACCTTGGCAAATAATACTGTTTCCTTAATTAAGAGTTACGCTGGTTTTTGTAATAAAGGTTGATTTGATTAGTCAGATCAACATAGGTTTTGGTAGACATTTTCTGGCACTAGCCCTTATTCTTTAAAGCCCAGAAATAAATGAATCCAATTTCCCTGTCTAGCTAAGAATTACAGGTAGTCCTCCACTTATGACCAAAATTGGGCCCAAAACTTTTGTTGCTAAGCGAAACATTTGTTAAGTGAGTTTTGCCCCATTTTACAATCTTTCTTGCCACAGTGGTTAAATAAATCACTATAGTTGTTAAGTTAGTAACACGGTTGTTAAGTGACTCTGGATTCCCCATTTATTTGTCAGAAGGTTGCAAAAGGTGATCACATGACCCCGGGACACTGCAACCGTCATAAATATGAACCAGTTGCCAAGCATCTGAATTTTGATCCAGTTACCATGGGGATGCTGCAACAATTGCAAAGTGTGAAAAATGGTTGCCACTTTTTTCAGGGCTGTTGTAACTTCAAAGTGTCACTAAATGAACTGTTTTAAGGCAAGGACTGCCTGTTATCAACTGTATAGTTGGGGCAGAAGTTAAAAGAATTGTAAGTATTGGTGGGTTTGGGGAGAAAATGTTATTCATGCTACTATGAAACAGGAGTAAATTATTGTACCACTTACTTTCAACCTAGGGGTCTGCAACTTTTAAGATTTGTGGACTTCAACTCCCAGAATTCCCAAGCTGGCTGGCTGAGGGATTCTGGGAGTTGAAGTCCTCAAATCCTAAAGTTGAAATAACTCATTTTGAATTCCTTGGAGGAAGCTGGCAATGTCTCTGTGGATTCCACACACTATTTTGTCTTTTGAACAATTTTGTAAAACAGATTAATCTAAAAGTATATAATTCAGCATAGCTGCAAAAGCCATTTGATTTGAATCTGTTGGCAGGTTCAAACCTGGCTGGCTTCTGGATGAACGTCTGCAGAATTGTAGCCTAGGCTTGGAAGTAGGGAAAAAAAATATATCAGAAGGCAATGCCCAGAAAATCACACAGAGTTATTCATGAAGTCATTAAGACTCAAACTGTGCTTGAAGGATCCTTTACTTTTTACTGTCTGGTCTATGCTTGACTCCCCCAGCATGTTGTCACTATTGCTGTATATCCATATTCCAATTCTTATAGGATTAAGTTCTTAGGGCTGCAAGGCAAAACAAATAGATTATATTCCTGCCATTTTGGCTATTTTTAACAGTTAAAATTAGGTGCATTTTATTGAGAAGATTGGAAAATTAGGTAGGATATCTCCAATGTTGCAATGGCTCTAAACTGAGAGTCTAAACAAGAAGTCAGGACAGAGACTTCATGGACATGGAGAAGCCAAACTAGAGCAAATGAAAATTGTACCAAAGCAAGCTAGAAAAAATCAGGTCTGAAACCACAATCCTGACAGCTGTTAGAAATATGTAGGGCTTCATATCTTATAATTGCATGAAACCAAAGGTGGCTCCTAATTTTCTACTTGCATTTTTACATGCTTTTGAACTGATAGGTTGGCAGAAGCTGGGAGAAGTAACGGGAGCTCGTTCTGTCATGTGGCACTAGGGATTCGAACTGCCGAACTGTCGACTTTTCTTAACTGACAATCTCAGCATCTTAGCCACTGAGCCACTGAGTTAAATCTCTTAAATACTCCTTCCGGTATTCCCTCACTTCTATTTCATCCTCAAATCCATTCATCATACTTAGTCTATTGGAGAGTCCTCACTTAGAACTCTTTATCCAATTCCAAGACAGTTTTAATTTCCACTCTAATTGTAATATTGTAATCCTACACTATTCTACTCTAGTGATAGTAACTGTAGCCTTAAATCTACTTTCCATTCACTATAGAGAGATTAGTCTAGACAACAGAATGGAAATATTTGTCATGAAAGGACTGAACACCTGTTTCCCCACAAAAATCACAACGCTAGTGCTATGATTTGGCTTCCCAACATTATTTTGCAAAGATAGGAGACATTTTTCACTCTGAAACACAGCCTCTACGTGAGGAGTGCAAGGACAAATTGTGAATGTGTACTCTGAGCAAGGCTCAAGTTCCGTTTTTTTGTGGTGCTCTTGCTCTCTTAATAGATTTTGTATGTTCTTCTGAACAGGAAACGCTTTATAGCAAAACTTGCCTGCAGGCATTGTATTATACCAATTAAAGGATTCCTGAATTCGAGAACAAAGAAGTACCAGTAGAGCAACTACTTTTTTTTTAGTAGCTCAATTTATTTTCTTCCTTCCTCCTATGCTGAATTTGGGTTTATCATTTTGGGGTTTGCAATGTGTATGTGAGTGTGTGTGTGTGTGTGTGTGTGTGTGTGTGCTTCTGTGTGTGTTGGTAGCTTATATGTTATTACATGATTGGATAAGCAAATGAATAGTAGTACCGAAGAAAACTTAAAAGAAATGTTAGACTTTGGGATATTTAAATTTTTTAATACTTATTTAATGCTTACAATGCACATAGAGGGCATTGTACCTTCAATTCAAGGAACTTGGAATACTCTTTTGGAATACCCTTTTAAACTTCTGTGAGGCTTCTGTGAATTTTATGAATTTTTGGAAATTCTGTGACTTTCCAAAGTCCCAGAAGGCAAGACAAGAAACAATGGATGGAAATTAATCGAGGAGAAAGTGGCCTAAAACTAAGGATAAATTTCTTAACAGTGAGAACAATCAACCAATGGAGTAGTTTGCCTTCAGAGGTTGTGGGGTGCACCATCATTGGAGGCTTTAAAGAAAAGATGGACAGCTACTTCTCTGGAATGGTACAGGGTCTCTTGTTTGAGCAAGGGGTTGGGCTTTAAAACCTCCACGGTCCCTTCCAACTCTGTCATTCTATTTTGAAAGATATGAAACTGTTGGCAACAGTGTTGCCAACAGTGAAGCCATACCTAGACAATAACGAGCAATAAAAGTATCGTAGGCAAAGCACTATTGTGCCTCAAAACGGTGCAACCCAACTCATTACTGAATATAGAACAATAAATGTTATTTATCCAACACTTTCTAAAATAATGTAATAGTTTTACTTGCCAGACACCATTGGAGGAAAGGCACGATTAAAATAAGAATAAGAAAGTGAAATGAAATGAAATAAAATCCATGTTATACGCAATAAGGCTGCTGCCAACCACAATCCCATAATGGTGGTGCCCTGATTGAGAATTCATTCTTCACGGTAACCATCTATATAGCACAGTCTGTGGGAAAATATAGACAAGCAAAGTCACACAGCAACAGCCTGTTAAATCACATGGGAAGAAGCAACATCTCTATTAATTTCCCATCAATAGGCGTATAGACATTAACAACATCTACCGACCATGCAAGAGAGAGTATCACCCAGCCCAAAAAAGGAACAAAAAGACTCCAGTTATCCTCTCCACCAGCTATCAGCACCCAGATCAGCATAGATTAACTCCGAGCTTAACATCAGACCAACAATCAAGTAAACAAAACCCTGATCAAAAATCTGCAAAAATCTGTTTGCAATAGCAAACAGCCCAATCAAAGAAACTCTAACATCACCCGGATCAACACCGACAGGCAAGCCACTAGAATACAAACTGACAGTAGACAGCACTCCTTACTAGCACTGATAATGCTACCTAGTTTGTGTGATGAAATGTCTGCAAGAAAACAAGCAAGCTCAATAGCAATAGCAATAGCAGTTAGACTTATATACTGCTTCATAGGGCTTTCAGCCCTCTCTAAGCGGTTTACAGAGTCAGCATATCGCCCCCACAGTCTGGGTCCTCATTTCACCCACCTCGGAAGGATGGAAGGCTGAGTCAACCTTGAGCCGGTGAGATTAGAACTGCTGAACTGCAGATAACAGTCTGCTGAAGTGGCCTGCAGTACTGCACCCTAGCCACTGCGCCACCTCGGCTCAATAGAATAGCTCAGAGATCACCAAGGACCCCTCGATTAATTTGGCTTGATGGATCACCTTGGACAACACTGATTCAACGAAACTTGCATGATCATAATGCAGATGCCCATCTACCTTTGAATATTCACCTGTTTGAAAGACAAATGTACTTGTGCCTCTGTTAACCTAAATTGGTTAGAAAGGATCAGTTCCAAGCATTTTGTTTTCTTTCTAAAATAGTCCAGGGGTACTCCTAAACCATTTCATAATAATTACAGGACTGGTTTTTGAAGAGACTGAAACTCAAAGATGTAAAATCTATTTTGCAAGTTGAGAAGGTCTCCAGTTTAAAAGTCTGCCCAGAAAAATGTCTGAGACTTGGGAGGCCTGCTGTCAATCATAGTGCTGAGTCAGACAGACCATATGAATTTCCTGCTTGGTTTTCATTGCCAGATTTCGCATGGCAGTGGTAAATTTTCAGTGAAGATCAAGTGGGTATAAGTTTTATGTTGCTTTGAATAGGGTGGAGAATTTTTGTTTTCAAAAAATCCTTTGTAAGTGGTTTAAAACTCTTCCAGGAAAAAGTTCATTGTGTAAATTGTGCAAAGAAAGCAGCCATAAGAATCAGTGCATATGTTTCATAATCCACCAGTTATCCATTTAATAAAGTGGGGAGGGAATGCAGTTTTTCTCTTGGCATCTGCCATTCCAGCATGCTGAATGTCCACGTAGAGAGACAAATTTTCAAAAGAAAGTCTGATAGATTTGCTATGGGAGAAATGTAATTTATGCCCATTTTACTGAGTGAGAAATTGTACAGAAATTGTATTTATCAAGAATAAACTCTGAGCAGCATTACCCATTCAGGTATCTTCTAGTTTCAGAACCAGCATAATAAAAAGACACCCAATTTGTAGAAGTCAAAAATGTATAGATTTAAAGGTAGAAATTGCTACCACACAATATTGGGAAATTATGAAGGACTGGGAAATAGTTAAAACACAGAAGAGAAGTTAGCAATGGCAAAAACAATGACAAGAAAGAAAGAAAGAAAGAGAAAGAAAGAAAGAAAGAAATAGAAAGAAAGAAAGAAAAAGAAAGAAAGAAAGAAAGAAAGAAAGAAAGAAAGAAAGAAAGAGAAAGAAAGAATGAATCAGAATACAAAAGGACAAAGACTGAATCTTCTTGGGAGAGAAGAAAACAGAAAATACAGAATCTGGACAGTGATGAGAATAGCATGTATTGCTTGCTTACAGCAACAATTTTAATTTCACTGGAGAAATAAGCTCCCACAAATATCTGTTATTCATATTCCATCTGATAGCTGTCCTAAGAATGTTTAGTTATATGTGTTAAGTTTATTTTCCTATGGGAGAAAAAAAGCAATAGCAATAGCACTTATATACCGCTTCATAGTGCTTTTACAATGCTCTCTAAGTGGTTTACAGAGTCAGCCTATTGCCCCCAACAATCTGGGTCCTCATTTTACCCACCTTGGAAGGATGGACGGCTGAGTCAACCTTCAGCCTGGTGAGATTCAATCTACCAAATTGCACTCAGTCAGCAGTCAACAGAAGGTGCCTGCAGTACTGCATTCTAACCACTGTGCCAACACAGTTCTTTCCCATCTGAAAATCCTTTTGCACTAACTTTATTTAATTGACCCAGTATCCCTTAAAAAAAGAGTATCTCCTCATGGCCATGCAAGCTGTTCGCACCTAGTTCTTTCAGTTTATTGCAATGAACGCTTGCCTTGTTCAAAATAATGTGCAGGCATGCAGTAAATGAAAGATCCTATTTGCAATTATCTGAAGCTTTTCCATTACTATTCTCTCTCTCTCTCTCTCTCACACACACACACACACACACACACACACACGAGAGAGAGAGAGAGAGAGAGGGAGGGAGGGAGAGGGAAGGAGGGAGAGAGGGAGAGAGGGGGAGGGGGAGGGGGAGGGGGAGGGGGAGAGGGAGAGAGAGAGAGAGAGAGAGAGAGAGAGAGAGAGAGAGAGAGAGAGAGAGAGAGAGAGAGAGAGAGAGAGAGAGAGAGAGAGAGAGAGAGAGAATGAATGAATTATGGCGCTTATTATTTTTTTAAGCCAAGAGTGTTAGGAACCTGTCTATCTGTAAGCAACCATAATGATGAACACGTGAACATAATAGTGAACATGTTCTGAAATCCATGCTCCCAAAGTCACCAGGGGTCAATCCTCATGAGCATTTTTAAGCAGATCCAAAATCACAAAGGGGAACCAATCCAAATGTATTAGGAAATAACTCTTCCTTTCAATGACCAAAGGTCAGCAAATTACTTCATTCAAACTCTAATCCATGAAAGTTTTCTTCAGAAGAATAAGTAATAAGAGAAGGTTTATGTTTCCAAGAACATATCATTTTTTTAAACCTGAAGTGCTAAATAATAGCTTTCGTTCAGTTTTGCTCAATTCAGAATTTTATTGAGTTCTGAAGTGAAATACTGACCAAGTATAGGAGACACAATAAACTTTATAAATTTGTCGCAAAAATTCATAATCATCTTCTTCAGAGCACTATTTATTCATATGGAGAAGGCAAAAAAAAAAACCCCTACTCTTTTTAAAACAATCCTGAAATAGAAGTCTATTTGCTTATAATAACGCCATATTTAGCATTGTATGAGGTAGACATTTCATTACAATTTTCCTATTTATCCCCTAAGTGAAAATATCTGAATTCCTGGCAAAAATATGATGCTTTTAACAGATTGTATATGCCTCTATAAATATTTTTTTTAAAAAATACAAGCCAACTGCATCCTTTATAGAATATTTAATTAAATAGTTTTAAATTTTGGAGGCGTAGGAAGGACACCATGAACGTAATAATACCACTATGAATAGATATGTTAGGTTTAATATGTCTATTCTGAGCTGAAATCCTTCCAGATGTTCCACCTCTAAGGCAAATAATTTCAATTCTAGCCATTCCAGTGGTAAAATCACATTGCCACTTACATGTCCAAGAACCCAATGTGATTAAAAATAAAAAAAAACAGTAAAAATATTAGCAACAAAAAGTTCTTTTTTCATTTAGCATGCTTCAAAAGAATTTTACAAACACAGAATCCATATGTTTGGTCTATTGTTTTTAAAAACCTGAACATTAGTATCTTATTTTATCCAATTTATTCATTTGCTTGGGCAATCAAGTCAACCTTTATTACAGTAAAAGACCAGCATTAAGAGAATGGGGTACAATAAAATAAAATATAATCCAAAATACCTCCCCAAAATTAAATTAAATACAAAGCTAAAAATGTAAAATATATGTTTAAAAAACTCAGAAAAGAGGGGTAAAAACAATAATTAGACATAGAGATCATGTCAATATATCTAAAGCAAATAATATAAAAAATCTAATAAAATACTTTATAATAATGGTTTGAGTGGTGTTAAAATTAATTTGTGGCACAAGTCATATCCTGATGTATTTTAAATGTGCTTAGACAATTGCAGTTAAACAGTAAAGCTGTGCTTTCCATTAAAACAAATAAAATTTTATTAGGTTTGTACTATTATTAAGTCAAGGAATTTGATCCAAAGGCAAACATATTTAGAGAATTTCAAAAATGGCAGACTTTTTAAATAGTTTTAAGCCAAAGTCCCTGCTTTCAAAATACAATGTAAGATTTTGTCCCAGAATAAATAATGTGATAAAGGAGTATCTTGGAGGTCTTAATTTATTAATCTTTGTCTGAATCCTCCCTTGATCCTCATCTCAGAAGTTTGGCAATTCGAATCTCACCAGCTCAAGGTTGATTCAACCTTCTATCTTTCCAAGGTGGGTAAAATGAGGACCCAAATTGTTGGGGGCATTATGCTGACTCTGTAAACAGCTAAGAGAGGCCTGTAAAACACTGTGAAGCTGTATATAAGTCTAAGTGCTATTGCTATTGTGTGGTGGAGCTAAATTCCATGGTAATATGCTTTTTCACATTAATTATTTTAAAGATATTGAAGCTCTTTTTTTACTGGCAGAAGAAACCAATTTGGAGAAATAGGAAATATGAACCAGCAGAACTGTGTATATGAATAACATGCCAATATACCCTATAATTCTAGGTTATTGTTTTGTGCAAATGCAGTTGCTTGTATTCTCCAAACTACAGATTTGCCCCTTAAGAAAGAGGAAGCCCAATTGATGCCTTTCAAAGGTCAATCTGGGGAGAAAATAACATTTTACAAAAGATATATTGCTTACCATCATCCAAATAAGCTTGGTCAAGATTCTGTTCCTGTTTTACAGTGACTCCAGCTGATACCACTTCCTTCTGATCATTTACTGGTGGTCCATTTTTGGCCGTTCTCTGCTGCTGAATCACAGTAGGATAAGAACTTGGGCTTAACCTTTGTGCTTGGTTGACTTGAGGCTGATGGGGCCTCACTCCACTGGAGGTGAAATTTTCACTGCACATTATATGCTGAAACTCTTGATGGCTTTCACATCTCATCTGATGATTGGCTGTGGGAGAGCAATGGATCACTGGAGAAGATGGCTGATTGGCTGGGGAATGATGGAGCATTGCTGAACTTTGGCTAGGTGATCCTGTGTGCACAAGCACTGACCTATGAACATCTGGGATGGGCACCTGGGCACCCATCAGGTTGGACTGCTGGTAGCCCAGGTGGCTTGGACTGAGACTCTTGCTTCTTTGATATATTATAGCTCCTGGGTTTTGGGAAGGATACTGAGATTCGGGAGAAGAGAGGTTTGAATGCAATTGCTGGCAAGAAGCCATTGTAGCCACAAGACAGGAAGGAGACTCCGAGGCCATTGTATGATGCGAATAATAAGGCTGTGTTACTGTTCTCAGACCACTGTGTACTGTATTGCAGATTAAACTTGGATCATAGTCATCAATGGGCTCTGTTTTTATGGAAGGCACTGGAACAAAGCACATAAAGGATATCAGTTTTAAAAGAACTGCTAATGGACAGTCAAAGAGAGGAATGACTCTGACACTGTAATTCCCCACCATCAGTTTTCAGCTTGTTCAGTTTTCAGATATTACTCACATATCTACTGGCAGATTCAAGACTTACTGTACATCCACAATTCGAACTTTCATTTCACCTCCTATTGCCTTGTCCTCAAATACTTTTTGGTGAGTACTTGAGAGACCGCCTTCTGCCGATTACCTCCCTCCGACTGATAAGATCGCACAGACTGGGCCTCCTCCGAATCCCATCCGCCAGTCAATGCCGACTGGCGACTACACGGAGGAGAGCCTTTTCTGTTGCAGCTCCGACCCTGTGGAACGACCTCCCCGTCGAGATACGCACCCTCACCACCGTCCAGGCCTTCCGCACAGCCCTCAAGACCTGGCTATCCCAACAGGCCTGGGGATAAGCTTCTAATTTGCCCCACCCGAGTGTTGAGTGTTGAATGCAAGTTGTGTTTTTATTATTTTACTTTGTTCACATACTGTTTATTTTTGAATTGCACCCCCTCCCTAATGATTGTAAGCCGCCCTGAGTCCCCTCAGGGAAAAGGGCGGCCTATAAATCCTAATAAACAAACAAATAAACAAACAGACTCAGTTTATGTGTTCAGCTAGAAAGGATAATGGGCTAATAGCACTAGACCCTGGAGTTAGAAAAGCGGAAAGCCACTCCATCATACTAGGATTGAGTTAAAGTGGGTTCTTCTCATCCAAAGTCTGCACTATAATAGCAATATCAATAGCAATAGCAATAGCAATAGCAGTAGACTTATATACCGCTTCATAGGCCTTTCAGGCCTCTCTAAGCGGTTTACAGAGCCCCCAACAATCTGGGTCCTCATTTTACCCACCTCGGAAGGATGGAAGGCTGAGTCAACCCTGAGCCGGTGAGATTTGAACCGCTGACCTGCTGATCTAGCAGTAGCCTGCAGTGCTGCATTTAACCACTGCGCCACCTTGGCTCTACAGAATAGCACTTCATAGTGCTTTTACAGCGCTCTCTAAATGGTTTACAGAGTCAGCCTATTGCCCCCAACAATCTGGATCCTCATTTTATCCACCTTTGAAGGATGGAAGGCTGAGTCAACTTTTAGCCGGTGAGATTTGAACTGCCGAATTGCAGCTAGCAGTCAGCTGAAGTAGCCTGCAGTACTGCACTCTAACCATGTGCCACCTCGGCTCTATAATAGTTGCTGTGGCAGGTCATAGACTCTAACAGTTCCTGTGGCAGGCCATGGGTGCCATATGATGATATCACATTTGTGGTGGCAAATTATCTCATCTAGCATTTTAATGTAAATGATAAAGTAGAAAGGAGAGAAACTCAAGCTCTGAAGAATGTCCTATCTCAGGGACCTAGAGTCCAACCTCCTTCTCACAACAATAGCAACTTACATCACCCTCATTATGCACATGACGACTACCAGCTGAACATGGTACTTAATTCCACCAAGCCAAGCAACACAAAATATTGTTCTATTTAGTAAAGGCAGCATCAAGCGATGTAATATGTTAATATTAAGGAATTGAATGATCTTTGTTTATGTAAGCAACAAATTGATTACTGCCAGAAAAATTATTAATGTATCAACAATGTGTATCCTGATTAGACGTCTATGCTAGGCTAATTAAGTGACTTTTTCCCCAGCATCTGAAGCTCATGGCTACCTGGATGGGGAAGAAGTAGTTTATAAGGCTCAACTCAAGCACCGGTAGTTTTTAGGGACTCTAAACATGGAGATTGTAATTTTTTAAATTCTGGATGGGTTTAGCATCCTCAAACATAGCAGGTGTGCATCTGGAACTTGTGGCTCCTACTTAAAGGGCAGCTGATAGCTCTGGCCAAGAACATCATGTTCATTGGTCATTTTGTTTTGTCTTTAATCCTGTTAACTGCCTAGAGTCACAATTTGCTAATGATAGAGTTTATAGAGTTTATTGGGATTTATAGGCCGCCCTTTTCCCTGAGGGGACTCAGGGCGGCTTACAACCACAAGGGAGGGGGGTGCAGTGTCAAAACAAAACAGAATGTGAACAAAGAAAAAAATAGTAAAAACACAACTTTCGTTCAGCAATCAAACACTCGGGCGGGTAAATTGGGAACCTATCCCCAGGCCTGCTGGGAGAGCCAGATCTTGAGGGCTGCGCGGAAGGTCTGGATAGTGGTGAGGGTACGGATCTCAACGGGGAGATCGTTCCATAGGGTCGGAGCTGCAACAGAAAAGGCTCTCCTCCGTGTGGTCGCCAGTCGGCATTGACTGGCAGATGGGATTCGGAGGAGGCCCAGTCTGTGCGATCTAATTGGTCGATTTAGGGAGGTGATCGGCAGAAGGCGGTCTCTCAAGTCCATTTATCCATTTATCCATTGAGATGATATCCATTTATATGGATATCATCTCAATGATATCCATATAAATGGCATGTACAAATAAATAAAGATGCTTTGTGGAAAAGAAAGATAGAAAACTAATGATCAGCCAGAGGGAAATGATTGCACAAATTGCTCCTCAAAATTGGGAACTTACAAACAATCCTTGAGAGAGTGTTTCTGAATACAAATCCCAGGCTCTTCTCTTAGTATTCAACTTAATCTAAAAAGATTCCACCTTGTTTTGAAGGTAATGTCCTCTTTGAGTTGAACTTAACTTAACAGAACAGAACTTAACTCCTGATGCCCCATGACCACACCTATTCATTTTTCAGAATGGAAGTGATATCTTTCAAGACCATTCTCAATTTTTCTGCTCTACAACCATGATATTTCCTGTGATTTCCCATCCAAGTGGTACACTGTATTGCCCTTATGTATATTGTACTGCTATTCAGTTACCATACCATAGTTCTGTGTTCCCACAAATGTTTGTGCTACAAATCCCTTTCCATAAAAAGAAAATTACCTGGATGGTAGATAAAATGCTGTGGCTGACTTTTTTTCCGTTTCCCATTGATAACATAGAAATTCACCTTAACGGGGACACGAATGTGCTTGTTGCGATACTCTGGAATCTCTACAAACAGCATGTTCTGAAAACAACAACAACAATAACTAACTGTGGGGACAATATAGTATAATAATGTCAGTAATTCAGTATTAACAGGTATACGCATATAATCTGCAAAAATCCAGATGGCAGGAAATACATTTTCTGCATCTATTTTCTGCTTGTCCAGATTTTGCAACTCAAATGTGGTAGGCCTAATTTTTGCAATCAGTGAGAGATCACTGGGCTATAATCTTGTAAATAGTCTTTGACTTATGACTGCAACTGGGACCAGCTATTAAGCAAATCCAGCCTCCCCTGCTTGCCCCTGAAAGGTTGCAAATGTTGATCATGTGACCCTTGGACATTACAACCATAATAAAAACATGTAGGTTTCCATGCCCCCAAATTTGGATCACATGACCACTGAGATGGTCATAAGTGCAAGGAGCGATCGCCTGTCACTTTTTTTTTAGCCCTGTCATAACTTTGAATAGTTATTAAATGAATAGTCGTATGTGTTTATCTGTATAGGCAACCCCCCTTAAATAGTTGACCTGACATATAGTATCTGAAGTTTCAATCTTAGATAAATTAATTTTAACATTATTTATACTATTAGTTTTAATATTTGTTTTATTTATGAGAATCTCGTCCACAACACAAGGACAATAATAGATTCCTGTTCACTGTGGCCTATGTTAGGCATTACAGAAGAACGTAATTTACTAACCATTCTTTTTTCATAGAAAGAGGAAGATTGTGTTTCTGTGGCTAGCAACAGAGTGAACTTACAGATTGGCTCTTGTCTTTGTCCACTGTGGCTTCCATCTCCCAAACCTGCTGCCCATCTGAAAAACAAATTAAGTCATCCATGAAAATTGTTCCAGAATGTAGATGTAGATAAAGTCATTAGGAATGCAACCCCTTTTTATATTATACTGTTCAAAGTACTTTTTTTTTGCACATTTTGTCCTAAACCACCCTTAAAGAGACATAGTGTTTATTATTATAGTTCATTGCAAAGTCATGTAGATGTTCAGAATGGATTTGGCATTTTAATCTACCTACTGAGTCTGTCCTAAGAACCTGGGATAGGCACATGTTGATGTTTGATGACGTAGGAGGTATTGCCTGAGTAAAGCTTCCCTTTGCAATTGACTGGTGGTGAATTTGTCAATGCCGATGGTGTTCAAGTGGTGCTCCAGTTTATTATTGCATGTTGCACATGGAAAGATAAGGTTGAATGAATTGCTTTCTCCCCCCCCCCCAGGACCAGCTCACAAATATATCGTAGAGATGAAGTTCAAATTACAAAGATCAAGAATCTGACTGCAGTCAGTCATGCAAAAGGCAACTCTTTGAATTTCCAAACTAACATACCACATTAAAATTCACTAATGTAGAACTTAAATTCAGTTGCAAAACTGAGTGTATGTGGATATAAAAGTAAAGGTTCCCCCGCACATGTGTGCTAGTTGTTTCTGGTTCTAGGGATGGAGCTCATCCCCGTTTCTAAGACAAAGAGTCAGCATTGTCTGAAGACATCTCCGTGGTCATGTGGCCAGCATGATTAAACGCCGAAGGTACACGGAGCGCTGTTACCTTCTCACCAAAGGTGGTCTCTGTTTTTTTACTTGCATTTGTTACGTGCTTTCAAACTGCTAGGTTGGCAGAAGCTGGGACAAGTAACGGGAGCTCACTCCGTTATGTGGCGCTAGGCATTCGAACGACTGAACTGCCGACCTTTTTGACTGATAAGCTCAGCAGCTTAGCCACTGAGCCACCGTGTCCCTGGATATATGGATATAACTATATACAGAAGATATCAGAAAGCACAGGGCTAATTTTGTTTTTAGGATTTCAATGCTATTAATTTCTCACCCTAAGCAATTCTATTACATTACCTAGGTTTAGTAAAACTAGAAGCCTTTCAATGTTTATTATTTCTGCTCAGTATTGAAAATGTTTCCAGGTGGAGATGCTTCTACTGTACTATCTAAGGACAAACAGTTGTTGGCTACACAATCTTTCCCAGTGTGAGATCCATACCATATCTTGATCTGTCATAGTTGGCACTAGAGGAGGTGGGAAAAATCTGATAAGCATCCTGCCCCAAGCAGCCATTAACAAAGTTAAAACTTGTTATGATGTTCCCACAAATGCTAGCTTCTTCCTTGAACTAAAACTTTCCTAGTTCCTCCAAACTTTCCTTGCAACTCAAAAGACCTTATATGAGTTCCTTTCCTTCCTCTCTACTTTGTCAGCATATTACAGGCATTGTAAAAAAATTACACAAATCTTTCACTATTACATGAAACACACTTTCACATCCTTGATGCTGAATGGGAGTTTTGGGGGTGGGGGAAACTGCCTCTTCCGCAATTGGTTCTACCAATGCTACTAACAAAATTTGATGCTTTTAATGTCATAACCATATTTCTGTTATGGCGCCAATCCTGGGGTCTTCCTTAATGATGGCTATAATTTAGTGATTTCTTTCAAATGTTTTGCATATCAAATAGAAAAAACCTCCACTATGATGCGATGATTGCAAAGTAATTTGAACTTAGGCAAAATAATCAACTAACCTATGTTGATAATGTAAACATTGTTCTCAACCACCAACCAAAGGGCAATTGTTTTAGAGTATCTTTACTACACACTGAAGGATGACTGTTTCCCTAAAAATAAGACATGCCCTGCTAATAAGCCCAATCGGGCTTTTCAGAGCATGTGCCATAATAAGTCATCTCCCAACTATTTAAGTGTGTGTGCAACTGGTCCCCGCCATCATTGTACCATTGATTGATTTGATTTATTCGATTTGTATGCCGCCCTATTCCCGAGAGACTCAGGGCGGCTAACAATCAAAAAGGGAAGGGGGTACAAAATGAAGATAAAAAATAAGAAGACAAACACATTTTAAAAGCAGCAACAGTCATACCCTTCGAATGGGGCTGAAAGATTTAGCAGCCCCAGGCCTGCCGGAACAGCCAGGTCTTAATAGCAATAGCAATAGCAATAGCAGTTAGACTTATATACCGCTTCATAGGGCTTTCGCCCTCTCTAAGCGGTTTACAGAGTCAGCATATTGCCCCCACAGTCTGGGTCCTCATTTTACCCACCTCTGAAGGATGGAAGGCTGAGTCAACCCTGAGGCGGTGAGATTTGAACTGCCGAACTGCAGATAACAGTCAGCTGAAGTGGCTGCAGTACAGCACTCTAACCACTGCACCACCTTGGCTCTTAACTGCTTTGCGGAAAGCCGGAAGGGAGGTGAGGGTCCGGATCTCAACGGGGAGATCGTTCCAGAGGGCCGGAGCAGCCACAGAGAAGGCCTTCCCCCAGGGAGTTGCCAGTCGACATTGGCCGGTAGATGGAATTCGGAGGAGGCCTAGCCTATGGGATCTAATAGGTCTATGGGAGGTAATTGGCAGGAGGCGGTCTCTCAAGTACCCAGGTCCAATACCATGTAGGGCTTTAAAAGTAACGACTAGCACCTTGAAGCGCGTCCGGAGACCAATGGGCAGCCAGTGCAGCTCGCGGAGGATAGGTGTGACGTGGGTGAAATGGAGTGCACCCACAATCGCTCGTGCAGCTGCATTCTGGACAAGCTGAAGTCTCCGTACCACCTACCGATACAGCTTGTTGGGCAAAAAGAGGGCTCGCTGCAAAAACAGCAGCAGGCGAAGCAAAGTGCTTCCACCCCCGTCCTTCCCTCCTGCGCAAAAAGAGCCCGCCGCAAAAACAGCGGCAGGCCAGCAATGCGATCACCCCCTCCCACCTGCTTCTTCTCGTGCAAAACAACACCGCCCACCCCAATGGTAAAGGCAGCCTGCCTGGTTCCCTTCCCCGCCATCCCTTTAGCGAGGGGTGGCAGGTTGGGGGGGGGGAGAAGCAAGGCGTGTCTTTTACCTTTCCAGGTCTGTTGCGTTCTTCCCCCTTTTGCCCATTGAGAACCGTGACGCGCATCCTAGCACTACCAAAGACTGACAGCTCTGCTGCATTCCTTGCCCTTTCGCCCATTGAAGCACCTTGTAAAAAAAAACCTCACGAGTTGAACTGGGTGAAAGGACGAGAAACGCAACGGACCTGGAAAGGTAAGAGGCGCATCTCACTTCTCCCCCTCCCACCTGCCACCCCTCACTAAAGGGACAGCTTCTCCCCCCCACCTGCCACCCCTCGCTAAAGGGACGGCGGGGAAGGGAACCAGGCAGGCTGTCTTTACCATTGAGGTGGTGTTGGGCCGTGAGGCACACCTCTTACCTTTCCAGCTCTGTCGCGTTCCTCACCATTGTGTTCAGGGAAGCCCCTGGTAAAAAAAAAACCTTCTCACGACTTCAAGAAGTTTGATTGAACTCACGAGAAGGGATTTTTTTACCAGCCGCTTCCCTGAGCACAATGGCGAGGAACACGACAGAGCTGGAAAGGTAAAAGGCATGCCTCACTTCTCACCTGCCCCAGAAAATAATAAGCCCTCCCCTATAATAAGCCCAACGCCATATTTTGTGGGGCAAAAGAAAATAAGACCCTGTCTTATTTTCAGGGAAACATGGTATCATATTCTATGGACAATAATTTAAATTAAATTAAAGCAATAAGATTCAGGAACCAAAACAGCAAATATTCTTGAAACACTTTAAAAACTAGCAAGACTCTCCATTCTTTGTTTTGCTGCAAACAATGAAGACTGCAAGCATTTATGGCATTTGATAAGGATACACAAAACAAATATGTTTGCCATAATATTAGACTCAATAGCTTAGTGAAGACCAAGATTCTGCTTTAACTTAAACTAGCAACCTTAATGAAGAGGTGGATATTTTCTAGCAACAGTCTAAAATTAAATCAATGACTTTATCTAAAAACACTTTACTCTAAAGTTATTTTTCTCACAAAATGATGCTAGCAAAATGCACTTATTTACATTCACAGAACCTATTCCCAGAACTTATTTCTGACTAAACATGCATAGGATGCTAGAATGTTAAATGTATGTTTTGAAGTGCTACTGTTTTTAAAAAAAATAAAATTACTAGAAGTTACAGATTATAAAATAGTTATGTTGGAGCAGAAAGCAGTGGTACTATTCAAAATAACTCCCCCCCCCCTGTAGCTGTTAGTCCTGTTTATGGCATCCATTCCAGAATAAATAACTGCAGCTATAGAAAATATTCATAAAGGTAACATTGGAAGAAAATAAAGTTTAAAAACAGAAGAGAATATATGTAGCTCAGGATTTAACTGTGGAGTTCTTGGTTCTTTGCTTGCAGATGTTTCATTATTTGATTAGGTCACATCATCAATGTTTATGAAAATGGGGACAAGAAACAATGCAAAAGCTAAAAAGGAAACGCATCTTCTCCAGCAGCCTGCGTTTAGATAAGCAGGGATTAACATGAGACAAACAATCATGCAGAAAGCAATACTCCAATCAAGGAACTACTGAGAAAACTATACCCCCACCAACAGTGGCAGGGTAAGTTAATGTATATAAACAGGGAGAAAACCCCACTCACTACCAAACAAGATAGTTAACAGAAAATCTGTAAGCAAACAATCAAGCTCAGAGAGCACCAAGGACTCTACAAAACAAGATTTAATTATGCACAAACCATCATCTCACATTTTAGCAATTGTGTTTCATTTGCTTTTTGATGTTGGTGACAAGTGCAATCCACTGAGCAACTTCTCAATCAATTGAATGCATACCAGTGTGCAAACTGCCCCCATACTGAAAAATACCATATATTTGAATAATGTGAAACAAATAGTGGTATGTTGCAAAACAATGCACTAAACTTATCTGGTTAAAGAAGAACTTCAAAGTCTGAGAAGGAATCTGACCAGAATGGATGTGTAAATGCATACAGTTAGTATATGTTCATCTGTAATTCTAAACTATAACAACTAGACCAGTGGTGGGATTCAAAAATTTTTCACAACCGGTTCTGTGGGCATGGCTTGGTGGGCATGGCAGGGGTAGGATACTGCAAAATCCCCATTCCCACCCCATCCCACTAACCTGCTTTCCAGCTCCATTCTCCTGTGCAAGGGCAGCAAATAGATAGGGGTGGGGCCAGCCAGAGATGGTATTTGCTGGTTCTGTGAACTACTCAAAATTTCTGCTACAGGTTCTCCAGAATTGGTCAGAACTGGCTGAATACCACCTCTGAACCAGACCTCCTTCTCCAAAAAAGCACCCTTTTATTCCCAGGAGAGAAATTTGTTTCAATCTGGGCCATTTCAGAAAAATGTACGCTTGTCCCTGGATTGTATCACCTTAGATCCCAGATAGAACTGACATTGTCCTAAAAGAAAACATGATCTAGAACAGGGGTGTCAAACTAGTGGCCCATGGGTCAGATGCGTCACACACAGGCCACGCCCACCCCAGCTCCGCAAAGGGAAAAACATTGTGAAACGTCACAGGACAGCAACATGACACCACAAGTTTGACACTCATGATCTATAAGAAGAACCCAAGTATCAATGAGGACTCCAAGTGCATGGAAATGTTCTGTTGTCAAAGAGCATTCAGACCTGTGTTAAAAATTCTCCATTTGCAACCTGAAAAGATGGGCTGCTTCAAAGAACAGATAAAACAATTTGCCCTGAAGACGTGGAAACAAGAGATGAGAAGGAAGAAGGGAAGCAGTAGAAGAGGGGAAGCAGTAGACGCACTTCACACTTGGAGCTAAGATTAAGTTGAACAAGATTTATGTTGGGACTGACTTATTAATGGATACTTCTGTTCCTTACCTCCCAAAGACCAATTTGATCACACAGGCTTGGCCTTCTCCGGGTTCCATCTGCCAGCCAGTGCCGGCTGGCCACCCCCCAGGGGAGAGCCTTCTTTGTTGCTGCTCCAGCCGTCTGGAACGAGCTCCCCATGGAGATCCGGACCCTTACTACCCTCCCGGCCTTCCGTAAAGCTACTAAATCCTGGCTGTTCCGGCAGGCTGGGGGCTGTTAAAGCACCCAGCCCCGTTTTAATTGTGACTGTTGTGGATTTTAAAATTGTTTGTATTGTCTTATTTATTCCCTCCCCTGTTTATTGTGAGCCGCCCGGAGTCCTTCAGGAGTGGGCGGCATACAAAACCAATAAACCTCAAACCTTTCATGGTTGCCTTGTGTAGGTACATTTTTTCCCATTCCCTGTAGCTTCAATATGAGGCACAGTAAGCTGCGTCTAATGTATTGAACACATTATGGGCAATTGGGTTCCTCTTTTAGTTCAGCCAGCTCTAGATGTTTTTTAGATGGTGGCAAGGAAGGAGTTTGTTTGATATGCCTGGACAACCACTCAGTGAAAATAACACGAAAGTAAAATGACAGTATTGTTAGAAGCTGGGAATGAAAGCATAATCTGTGGAACGAGAGAAGGTAAAGGTAAAGGAGAAGCTATGAGTCAGATTTACTGAGTCAGAGGAATCTCTGGGACTACCCCAAGGTGGCTGCCTTTTACTCAAGGGAAGTTTTGCTCAAGGGGAGTTCATACAGGCACAAAGTCCTTCACTGTTCTTCAGTTCACACACACAAGGGTTCCAGTTTTTCAGATGTGCTGAAACATCATTACCAAACCACCCTCAGGACGCTGCACAGCAGCTGCACAGCTCAAGAGAACAAGCAGCCTTCAACGCAGGTTAATTGCAGTGTTCTAGCACACAATCAGCCAACTCAAATGACTAAAACTAAACGCATTAGACTAAACACAGCTGGAAATATATTTAAGCCCAAGATTAAACCCGCAGTAAGCAAACGAGCAGCACAATTCTATGCTGCAGGCGACTATATCCAAGTTTGCAACTCCTCAAGCCAGTTCTGCAGAGTTAGCAAGTTTATACAATTTATCATCCTTCTGCTAGTCATGAAAAAAGGACAAAGATGACAGAAGCCACACCTACCCAACTGGTTTCAGAGGTTTTCTCTTAATTACTGTAAGGATTGAACTGGGGCACTATCGAACACTATTTGTCTCAATGGGTAAGCCTGCTGGTTGGAAAACAGCTGCTACCACTGTTAAAGATGTACTTGTCCCCTGGTGATTTTGCAAATCTACAGTATATGTAATATTTTAAATATCTTAGAGAGCTTCTTTGGATAGAAGTTTGCCACATTGCAAAACATCACTTTCTACTTATGAAGGAAGAAAAACAGGCTGGAGCAGGCATATCCATCATTCTGTCTCTTCAAATGTGGTATTCATTCATTCATTCATTCATTCATTCATTCATTCATTCATTCATTCATATTTGTAAAGTCACACATTCATTTAGGCTAGCAGAAAATGTTTACGGTTTATTATTCGCTGACATGTCCTAAATTCTTTATTGAATTAGATGCTACTTATCGCCTTTTGTTCCATCACCTAGTCAAAAAATAAGAAAATCATTTCATTTTCTCTTCTAGTCTCCTAAATGTGAATGAAATTCTTGAAGGTCTGACTTCAGCAGCCAAGAAGCCCACAGCAGGTGGCAGCATCTATCTAACCTTGAGTGATTTCAATAAAATTAAATAGGATTTGACCTAGTTGATACTTGAATAAGATCCAACCTGAAAAACTCAAGATTGTAGGCTGGATTGAGTCATAAACACATCCCGGAATCGCAAAAAAATTCTATGTATTATTCATAAGAAAACAACACAAATATGGTTGCCAGGATTTCATGAAGGTTAATTTTTTTAAAAATCTAAACATATTTAATTTCTTCTCATTGAATTGAACAGTTTTTGTGGGACGTATTTTTTTTCTTATTCTATGCCAGGCATTTCATAGATTAAAAGTAGGCTAGAAATATGGAGAAGAAACAGAACATTCTTATCTAAAGAGGTTCATAATCTCAGTTTCAACTTTACAGGAAGCAATTGAAGTTGGAGAAGAAAGGAGGAAAAGTGAGTGTGGTATGAACAGTGACTATTGCATATATTTAGATCCATTTTAACTGGAACAAGAAAAGAGAGAAGATAGTAACACAGATATTCTGGAAGAGTTACAACACGTGGATTACAGATGAGACAGAACAATGTGGTGGAATTTGGATCGACAGGAATGCATAAGATTATTTTGGCGGTGGATAACAAGTGCCATTTTAAAGCCCTTCTTTATGTAAAGCAAGCAAGCCAACAAAATCCTCCTGCAATTCTTAAGTAAATTGTACAATAAAGAGAACATTTCCAAATGAGTCTAACTGCTATAACAGGTGTCAGCATTTTGCAAATGAGAACCTGAAAACTCTTCCTTTCCTCCCATGTAGTCTAAAATGGTATACACACACCACTTCACCATATCATTTCCTTCCCTCAAGCAGCAGACACATTTCAATGCCTGCTGTATATAAAGACCAAGGAACTGTAAATGAAATGATACTCTACCACTAAAGCAATAGAAGCATTTGATTTTATTTGGTGACCAAACCACTCAAACAATACTAAGAAAATCTCATGAGCCTAAAATATTCAAACCACCTGTCTCAAAAATGTTTTTTTTTTAAATTAAAAACAAAGTCCAGCTGCCTTTGGAAAAAGCATCTTTGGGACAATCTCAGTACTCATTCAGACCACCTGATAATATTTTAAGATAAAGGTAAAAGTTCCCCCGCACATGTGTGCTAGTCGTTCCCAACTCTTAGGAGCGGTGCTCATCTCCATTTCTAAGACAAAGAGCCAGTGCTGTCTGAAAATATCTCCATGGTCATATGGCCAGCATAACTAAACGCCGAAGGCGCATGGAGCGCTGTTACCTTCTCACCAAAGTAGTCCCTATTTTTCTATTTGCACTTTTTATGTGCTTTCAAACTGCTAGGTTGGCAGAAGCTGGGACAAGTAATGGGAGCTCACTCCGCTACGCAGCATTAGGGATTTGAACTGCTGAAGTGCCGATCTTCTGATCAACAAGCTCAGCATCTTAGCCACTGAGTCACTTCGTCCCCTTATAATACTTTACACTGACCCTAAATTTTACAGGCCATGTCACTGTAGACTGACACTGTGTGTCTGTTTAGGGATGGTGGTGAAGACATACACATTAAATTAATAAAGCTTTCCCGTTTGATCAGCATTTTGTTTACTCTAATGATGATGATTTTACCTGCATAGGCCCATGTCTGCAGGAAATAAATGTTTCCCTAGCATAGCTGAAACAAGCCTGTTCTTTAAATATGGTAGCCTTGTACATAAAAAGGCAATAATCTCATGGCAATTGTACTGGCCTTTTAGTTTGTATATCATGTTCCATCTGTCTTGCTAATATGATGTTATAATCTTGAGTGTACAAGCTCTAATTTTAGTTTGTCAATATTTGTGTTTCATCTTAACATCTCTGAATGTTAGCTCTAAATCTATGGCAAAACAGGAGGCTGTTTGAAATCAGGTTTGCTTTGTTTGGGGGGGGGGGGAGAAGAGTCTTCCTGTAATCTATTACTTCCTACTTTGAATGAACATTGTGCTGGGTTTTCTACAGAAAGCGAAGCAAATGTGTAGCCGATGCTTCTTGATTTGAAGTGTTTGGAATCTTAGAGGTGAAAGAGGTTGCTTAAGCCATCAAATCGAACTTTCTGCTCAATGCAAGAATACAATTTAAAGCACCCCCAGATCAGAGATCCAGCCTTCACCTGAACACATTAAATGAGAGTCTAATACCACTTTGAATAATTGATTCCAATATCAAACAGCTTTTTTACTCTTCTAATATTCATTTAACACCTGCCTCCCTATTACTTAAATCCACTATTTTGGATCTTGTACTCAGAATGAGACAAACAGATCTTGATTTTCTGGCACATGTTAGCCATTCTTATATTCCAAATGTACTACCATAACTCTCCTTGGTCATTTTTTCCCCAAATTAAACATCCAGCTTCATTAATTGTTTTTCAGTTTGTAATCCCCTAAACATAACTACCGATATGTATGCATGCATACATCTTTCTTTCTTTCTTTCTTTCTTTCTTTCTTTCTTTCTTTCTTTCTTTCTTTCTTTCTTTCTTTCTTTCTTTCTTTCTTTCTCTCTCCCCCCTCAATTTCATTGAATCCTTTATCTTTAAGAAAGCACTGAATGTAATGCTTGAGTCTACCAATGCAGAAAAGAATGCAATTAATAGTTCCTGAAACCTGGAATACATGCATCTTTTCTTTCAACTGATTCATTACAACATAACAAAATGGTTGTAAATGTTATTTCTGTCTTGTAATGCAACAGTTATCCATAACCTTTTTCTATCCATTGCTAATCTCAATAAGCATTCTATTTATCTCTTCATTAACAAAAACACTGAACACCCAGGACTGATCCTCGTGCACCTCACGTATTACCTCTTTCCAATCTGATGAAGAATCCATTGATGAGCATTCTTTGAATATTATTTTAAGCCCATTAGGAATCCACTTAACTGCCAAGCTCTCGGTGAACATTTAATTTAATTTCTCAAATGATTTATGCTTCTTTATCTCAGTCAAGTTTCAACAAGCACAAATTGGCATGCAAAATTCTTCTATCTCCCTTCCCAGTTATCATCCCAGTAATTCATCATATAGGTAGATAGCAAATATCTCAAAGTTAGCTAATGCATTTTGCAGTCCCTTGGTTAATTCAATACTACATTTTTATAGATCTAGTCCAGGGGTTCTTAGTCTTGGCAACTTTATGACATGTGGAATCCCAGAAACTCCAAGAATTTCCCAGCCATCCATTCTGGGAATTCTGGGACTTGAAGTTCATGTGTCTAAAAGTTGCCACAACTGGGAATCTCTAATCTAGTCCAACATTCCAGCCATCACCCATCCTTCCCCTCTCTTAAAGTTTCACCTCTCAAATTTAGGGAGTCCTCTAGTCCTAGAAACAGCTGGACAGCTATAATTAATCACAGCGATAATAATCTGCACATATTGAGAGCTACCGATTATATAGGCATGCATTATAACCAATACCAAACACTCTAAATCCTAAACTTAGACTTTGAATTCTGATATACATATATCTTTGCAAGAATACAACATAACTCTTGTTACTAACTGCCTGCAGAATATATTCCAAGCTATTCATATATAGCAAAGCTCAACATTTTAAAAATCTTTAACATCTATTTATCTCTCTGAACCTTAACTTTTTATGTTACAAAGTTTTTGTAGTTACACCTGAAATAAAATTTAATGTTTTGTTTGCAATTGTTACCTTTGGTGTTATCTGTATTTTTAGTGTGGGTTTAAAAATTAATAATAATTTTAAATGACCGTTTCAACTGTTTCATATACAGCATGCATTAAATGTAATTACTTGTAATTAACTTTAAAGCTCAATTAGCCTCTGTTAAAGTTTATTGGTGGCTTATCTATCAACTTTATGGATTAATTAAAGATTAATCTGATAAGTTTATATCCTGCCTTTTAGAAAACTAAATACAAAAGAACAGCAGTAAAAGCTCCTAAAGAGATTCATAAACTAGCAAGAGGTAATGTCCATGGAATTAATTCATTCCGACCCTCACAACAATACTGAATTTAAGAAAGAGAAAAAGATAATTATTGAGCATTTTTCCAGGATTATTTTGCACATAGACAAAAAGTATCTGCTTTTTTTTATGTTGCAGTGTTTTATTTCATCTTTTGGCTACTTCTGAGCTCCTGCTTGGAATTAACAAGGGAAAGGATGTTTTATAGCAGTTCTTAAATACTTGGTTTCTTAATGGCCACCTGACAGGTTTCATACTGTTGTATTTTGTTATAAGCCACTTATCAATCTGTGGTTAAAGCATATGGCACACAATCTGAGAATATACAGTACCTCTTCATCTATGCCTACAAATAACAGAATATGTAAGTGGTCTAACTTGGGGTTCTTAAACTTCCAGAATTCAGGCTGGGGATGTCTGCAATGCAGCTCTGTCTCCAGAGGAATCTTTTTTGTTCCCCAATTGGAACCAGTCAATGTAGGAAACAATTCCAAGATAAGAATGTGCTATGCAGTTCATACTATTTCGAGGACCTTCCTCTGTGTGTGCCCTCAGTTGAGATTTCTGATCTCAAGAGCGTTGTGCAACTTAAGGCAAGTTGCTCAAGGGCAAATGAAATAAACAAATAAATAATAATAATCTGGGCTTGTATGGGTAGCAGTGAAGTTGACCTAGCACTGATTTCAGTACAATGACAATAAAGATTATACATACTGATGAGGCATGGACCTTTTTTATGAGCATTACAGGATCATTCTTATGGTTGCTACTTGGCTCAGGTTACCATAATTTCAGCAATCATACTTCTTCTTACTCTGGATTTTATATAAATACAGAAACATAATTGCTGTTGCTAATTATGGATGGTATCATTTTAATACGGGCCAGTGGAAAACAGGCTAGGCATTTATAATGGGAGGTAAACTGAGGGAGTAAGCCTGAGGGTTGATTACCTGGATATGGAAATATTTATAGTGCTTCTACAAAACCATACCGGATTCATACGGTATGATTATTTATCTCCACCTTCTTTCTTTTGGAAACAGACTATGTTATGAACAACTAGGGATTATAAGAGGCTCCCATGCATAGATTCTGCCCATCCTTGTTTTTATTGACTCATGCTTCAGAGTCAATAAAAACATGATCTGTTAATTGGTCGGTGGTTTCATTCCCTGGTTTCTTCCACAATTCCACAGCTAGAGTCCCATGGTTTCACATAGCATTAACATTAATCTAAAGTGCAAATTGCTTGTTGACTTCACCTTTTTCAAGCAACATCAGAGACTCCTGGGTCCTTTACCATCAGCTAACCGTATGAATACAGTCAGTGTGAAGAACCCATAAATGCATGTAATAGATATTGTGCTAGCACTGATGATGTTCCATAGTTGGTTAATGAAATATCCACAAGCAAACAATCAAGCTCAGAGATCACCAAGGACGCCACATATTATTCTCATATCTCTTTCCTTCAGGCACGTTTTACCAAAAGATGTACCAAGATGTTTTTAGCACTAAATATAGTGAGGCCATTGAATGAATAGCGTGGTGGCCTAGAGGTGAAGATGTTTGCGACACACTCAGGAGGCTAAATGTTCAATTGTAGGTAGCGCCAGATGTTTCTCATCAGGGCACAAAGAGAAACTATCTGCTGTGAACCCCACAGAGGCATCAGAAAGAGCATCTGGCCAGTAAATGCTCAACTTCATTCAGATGCCTTGACTCCACCCTAATACAAGGGATTAAGGAATTAGTGGGTTGCCTTTTTTTTTTTTTTACTATCATTTCGGGCACACTCCAATGCATACTTCCGTGCATTCACTACGCTTCTGTGCGTCCAGGTGGGTGGGTGGAGCCTCCTACCGCTGTTACTACTGGTTCGCCCAATCTGGGCTGAACAGGGAGCAACCCACCTCTGGATTAAAGGTTGCAATAGTGAAACCATCCCAGCCATGCCTATAAAAAAAGGCTGGACACCCATATCACAAAGTGTTTCTTTGTGTGATATTTCTACTCTGTAGTACAATGATGGGTTTTGTATTGATTTTGCATAGGCATAATATAAAATTAAGCTCTAGCAGAAGATCTAATAGTGTCAGCACTCTTTACAGGATTAAATGCATTTTTAAGGGAAATGTAATTCTATCTTGTTTAACTCACACTGTGATTGGACCACAAGCTTTGTGCCAAACTCTAGGCAAAGTCAAGATGTCAGCCTGCATTAGGTAAATGTTATTTGATCTATTACAGTACCCTCAGAATTGTTTTGCTTAATTAACCAATTAAAGGGTACCCCAAATCTGCACACATTACTCACAATCCCTTATTCATGAATAGGGGTTTGTGAAATGGCGGCAAAAATGTGTTTTCTGCCACAGCTTAGCTGAGCTGGCATAAGAGATCAACCAAGAGGTTTGGGAAATTCTCTTTGCATTTCTCACAAGCTTACTCTGAGGTTTTAGAGCAGCAACTTGACAGACTGTCAAATAAAGTGTCCAAAATAAGTAACATTTATTTAAATTATTGTGGATGAAAAAAAATCTACTGTAGCTTCCAATAGTACATCTGATCCAATCAACACAAGTGGGATTCGGCATGAGTAATCAATCTGGGCTAGGTTTGCCATGGACCTGGATTTATGTATGAATTTGCTGGCTTGGTTTTATGAGTTTGCTTGATGCATGAACTCATCTATTGTGGCTTGTTATTATATGCAAACCAAGCCATTGTGCCATGCTGGTTCCTATTTCTTTATTTCTGAAATTAGTATGGTGACTAATTCCTAAAAAGGCTCTGAGCAACTTACAAAAATAAAATTGTGGGAATTTTACAGGGAAACAATTGTTTACTGCTGGGCATTGTTTACTGCTAGATACCTACCATAGGGTCAATCTCCCAATCATGTCTTGGTAGCTTTCCAAAAGGCCCCCAGGGCTAATGATGGAACACACTGCAAGGAGAGGGGTAACTACGGAATTGTTCAACAACTTAGCAGAAAATGTAATGATGTTGTGGCTTAATGTTAGGCGTGAAGGCACCAACCATGTTTCTTCAAACTGGACTCCTAATGACTTCATGGATATATCTACCGTATTTTTCAAAGTAAAAGATGTTCCGAAGTATAAGACCCACCTAGCTTTTAAAGGGGGGGGGAAATCTGCCTCTGCCTCCCAGCAATTTTCCTCCTTGCAGCAAACAGCAAACAGTACAGAAGATATACACTTTTCGTGGTGTTACATTTCAGACTATACTTGTAAAGATGCTGTTAAAATTGATGTGGCTTTCTGGAAGTATACATTATTCTCTGCTATTTAAAAGAAAATACAATAGCACTGGGCCTCTTCAGATCAAGCATTTATTTCAAAAGCTTCTTCATTTTGTTAATTTGTCTAGAACAATAATAAAGCAGTCTTTAAAAAATAAGTCTAATAATTTGAACATTCTATAGTCATTTATAGTTATTGATGTGCTTTCTTGCAGCAAACAGAAAACAGGTTGATTAGCACAAGAAAAAAAAATCTGCCTCTGTCTCCCAGCAATTTGCCTAGTGGAGCAAACAATAAGTTTCATTTTCAATGGGCCTCCCGATCATCAGCTGTTTTAGGCTGCAGGGATTGCCACAGCCTATTGTTGCCTCCGCAAGTCCCATTTTCTCCATTTACTGCAAAGAGGTAAATTGCTGGGAGGCAGAAACCAAAGGGTGGGGCTGGTGGGTGGGCGGAGCTACATTAGGTGTATAAGACACACCCAAATTTTCATCCTTTTTAAAGAGGAAAACAGGTGCATCTTATACTTTGACAAATACAAGTATATAGTTCTTCAGCAACAAAATGGTTGGGTTTGCCATCTTCCAGGGTGTTTTTTAAACTTCCAAATCTATCGTACTGCCTTCATATTTCCTAAGAGTCTCTCACCCAAGCACTATCCAAATACAACCAAATTTAATGTCCAAGCCTAGCATTCAAACTAGTTCCTAAATAACTCTTAATTAAATCCAAATGGGTCTATAACACACCATAACCATTTTATGGTTCATTGTTCATAAAATCTAAATTTAATAAAAGCACAACAAAGTCAATTTCTTAGCAAAATAAAAATTATAGTAACAGTATACTGTAGATGTAAAATTTGAACCCCAACCCTTAGATAAACCATGAGATGGGCAGGAAATACATCTGATAAATACATTTGATAAATAATAAATAGTGATCAGGGCTAGTCTCAGTTATTATTTCCTAACCCTTTTCATGAGTCAATATTTTTTCTTCTGAAGACAGAAAGCCTTTCCATTTTCTATTGTGCAAGTAATATGCCCCTATCATTGACATTAGGCTAAAATATAAGATCTTTGTTATAAACTCTCATTTGCACTCGATCAAGGCCTATGTAGAATTACTAGCAAGGCAAGGCAACAATATGCTACTCCAGAAAGTGTAAGCAAATCTTCAACTACCTTTGAAAAGTCAACTGTAACTAACACAATCCTCTGCAAAAATTATTGCGGTTCTCAATAACCAAAGACCTGACTTAACAGTTTCCCTGAGTGCTTTCAAACTTAATGCATGGCTAATTCTGATGCTATGCACATATGCTGTTTCATAATCCCTATACAGTCACCTCTAAGTATCAGCTTCCAAAGATGTGTGTTACCATCTCCCCATTAGACCTAGGTTAGCATAACCACAGACAATTAATTACATATCAGTTCTACCCGACTTCTTGTAATCTTCCACAATTATCTGGCTTGATGGTCTGGTGATGTAAGTTGTGGACTTCACAGAAGGTCATCCAGATCAAGTTCTTTTAAGTTGCCATTGTGATCTTGTAGATTGTGCATGATTAATCACATAGGGCAATGATGGCGAACATTTTTGGCACTAAGTGCCAAAAAGGGTGCACGCTTGCACGCTCATGAGCCGCGCAACCTGGAAGAGGAGCTGCAAATGGGACATGTATGCACATGCTTGTGCCGAGAAATGAACTTCTGGTTACTGGCATGCATGCGTGCTTGACAATCAGCTGGCTGGCATGCATGCCGACATTGGGAAACATTTTTGTTTCCAGCACTGCTGCACTCACAAAGGCAAGCTGATCGTCACATGCACATGCACACCAGAAATCCAGAAGAGGAATGGGTGATGCTGCGACATGGCTCCATGTGCCACTTCGGGCACGTGTGCCATAGGTTTGCTATCACAGACATAGGGCATCTCCAGGATTTTAGAAAAGCTGTTATAGCATCTTAAGAGAATTTGATTTCCAGAAGTTTAAAACAAAACATTTTCTTTCTTCAAGAAGGGCTACATTCTGTGGTCACTGTGTTTGTTCAAGTGGGTGAAGAGACCATAGTTATTTAAACAGGCCCGATGATGAACAGGCCAGTATTTTAATTTCACCAAAAAAGCACCCAAGGAATGAGTCACCATGGCCAAACATACATGTCAAAGTCTGGCTGGGAAACGGCCAGGGTTATTAGTCATCCATGCTGTAGCCCAACCCCAAAATTGACATTTTGCACCCAGAGAATAAGTTTATCCCCCTATCTAGCTCATCTGAACAGAATATTACAGCGGCTCAGCAGTCAAACAGCAGGGACTGATCTGGTTCTAGGTTTAGTTCAACGAAGATCATCTGGGATTCAAGAAACAACATAGAAGAAAAAAAATGCATTTAAGGAAACAAAAGCTCCACTCAAAATAAAACCACTGGGAACCACCGCATAATGAAATGAGTCACACCAGGATGCGATGACTAAGTGGGAGACTAGGGAATTCCACTCTGTGTGCCAGCTTTTTAATGGGATCAATTAGCTTTCAACAGGTGATAGAAGAGTCTTTCTCTTCCTCCTGCTGCCTTTCCACAGTTCCAAGACAAATGCATTAAAAGGCAGTTGCTGCTTTTAAACAAATACCCTGCAAAGCTTGATAATCACTGACAGGCTGGTTTCTAGGCGCCCCCATAGTGTGTAGCAAGCCAGGGAATCCAAGCCAGAAGTAGTTGCCTTTGTTAACAGAGTGCTTACCAGTTGCAAAATTCCAAAACCGTGTGTCATGCAGAGAGATTTTCCAAAACACTGGATTCCACGCTGTCACTAATTCTTTTTCAGTTATGGCAACTGAGTTTCTACGGCCACTCTCTTATTTTCTCTTGAGTGTTTATTTTCGGGATTATCTCCCCCCCCTCCACCTCCACCCTGATTTCACAAGATTGGTCTGGGATTCCCCTAATTTCCATCTGACATTAGAAATGCTTGTACAAGCAGCCAAAGACATGAAGAGCTACAATACAAAAGGTAGAAATTCTCACAGAACATTCACAAAGCTACATTCATCAACGTTCATGTTATTCTCCTTGCCAAATATGCCACAGCTTTGTACTTCTGTTAGCCTTTCCTCCATACAGGTCAGCTTTTTGTCAGGTAGTCCAGACAAGAAGCACACCCAGAAGTACTAGATTTAACTTTATTGTAAGGTAATATTAACTGGCAAATCTGCAAATATTGCAGGCTTTGAAAAAGTAATTAAACTGATGGACCAGTGAAATACCATGGGCACACTTTACTTAGACCTCAGTAAGGCATTTGATGAAGTAGACCACAGCCTTTTTGGTAAGATAGAAAAATATGGGATAGACAGCATCACCACCAGATGGATTTGTAATTAGCTGACCAACCATACTCAACATGTAGTCTTCAATGGAACTACATCTACATGAAGGGAAGCATGCAGTGGGGTACCTCAAAAAATTGCCCACTCCCTTTCAAGATCTTCATAAATGATTTAGATGAAGGGATAAAAGGGAAACTCATCAAATTTGCAGATGACACCAGGCTGGGGGAGTGGATAGCCAACACATTAGAAGATAGATTAAAGAATCAGAAGGATGTTGACGGGCTTCAATACTGGATCCTATCCAACAAAATGCAATTCAGTGACCAGAAAAGTAAGGTCTTATTATACCTAGGCAAAAAACAAACAAACCCAAATGAACAGGTGTAGAATAGCTGATTCCTGGCTCAACAGCAGTAACAAAGGGATATAAGTGAACCACCACTTACGTATGTAGGAGCCAGCAATCTGCTGCAGCTGTGAAAAAAGCCAAAGTAATCACAGGCTGCATCAACAGAGAGATAGTATCAAGATCACATGAAGTACTAGAACCACTTTATATTCTACGGGTAAGACCACATTTAGAATACTGCATCCAGTTTTGGTTACCACAATAAAACAAAAAGATGATGAGACTCTAGAAACAGTGGAGAGAAGAGCAACAAAGATGATTAGGGGGTTGAAAGCGAAAGCATATGATGAACAGCTGTAGGAACTGCGTATGTCTAATCTAACAAAAAGAAGGACTAAGGGTGATATGATAGCCCTCTTTCAATAGCTGAGGGTCTGTCACAGAGAAGAAAGGGTCAACCTATTCTTCAAAGCCTCTGAGGCCTATCAGCCCTCTAAAGTTGTCTATCCATACTGTACAATATTAGGAGTATAATATCAATACAATAGAACAATGGTAAATAGATGAAAATAACAGTAACTATATGTTCCTATGGATTCAGGGCCATTGGTGTAATTGTTCCACTTGCAACAATACCAGCCAGGGCAGAAAATTCACAGTGGCTAGATAATCATCACAAAGTCAAACTGTACTAGGTCAAAACAATCTTGGAGGCATGTCAGGAAGGATAGAGCTACTGTGGCTGAATGGATGGATTTTGACACTTTTTTCTGTAAGGCAATTGAGATTGTGCTGTTGTTGAAAACCAAGTAATCCTGACATTGCTTTGGAACCCGATATTCTGCAGAGGCATACTTTCTTGGGAGAAAGAAAGCTGAATGCTCCTTCCCTCAGCTAGGAATAATGTGGCTACCTTCTCAATTTTCTTTCTAACATTATTTTCATTTCTGCCACTGGCAGAAATTAAAACATGCTCTATGAATTACATTATAAAGTTTTTAAAAAAAGGTATGTCACATTTCTTTACTATCAAGAGATTTTTCTCTTGGTGAAGAACCTTAAAAAGATAATCTGGGAGGTGTGGAAAGTGTTCTTTTTGGGGGCGTGCAGGAGAGATGGGGACTTCAAAACTAAAAATAATCAAATGCTTTAGCAGACAATAATCACAGGACATTGTTTATAAGTTTTAGGAAGATATCAAGTAAAGTGGAAAATGTACAAAATGTGGAGGTTTTGTATCAATGCATCAGCAGTGGTATTCTGCCAGTTCTGACAGGTTTTGAAGAACCAGTAGCAGAAATTTTGAGTAGTTTGGAGAACTGGCAAATAGGCTGGCCCTGCCCCCCATTGCCTCCCAGCTGATCTTCTTTTGTTGCCCTGAACAGGAGAACAGAGATGGAAAGCAGGTTAGTGGTATGGGGAGGGAATAGGGATTTTGCAGCATTCTTCCCCTGCCACGCCCACAAAGCCACACCCACAAAGCCATGCCATGCCCACAGAACCTATAGTAAAAACTTTTGAATCCCACCACTGCAATGCATGATTATTCTTTAGTCCTCATACAGCTTTATACAGCCCCAATTCCATTAGCTAAAAAAGGGACATGAGAAGATGGAAACTCTTTGAAAAGTAAATTAACCTAGGTTTTTTGGTGCAATAGTAATCTACAAGGAGGAGATATTAAATTGAAAGGAGATTCGCTTGCATTAATGAAGTAACAGATGAACATCTGCAAATACGATTCATCTTGGGGCCAATTCCCTTGCTCATGGAAACTAACTTGGGAGTTTTGTGCTTTGCTGAGTTGCATGATGTAGAATCAGATGCTATTATTGTATCTTAAGACAATAGACAACTATCCCACCACGTTTTCCCTATTGCCAATCCCTATCCTGCTTCAACAGTCTCTGCTCCCAGTTAGTCACTTGATTTCTCGTAGAGGAGTATGGAAATACCCTTGAAGAAGGAATGCAGGAATCCTTAAGTAAATATCAACTTAACCCTGGGAAGGAATAGAGGGTGAGAAATAAACTTGAGGCAACTTAGTCTTGATTCTGTTTGGTATTAAAAGAGACAGAGAGAAATACCAGATAAACAATCAAGCAGTAAACAATGTCTTAACCAAGGAACTACCAAGGATAAAACAACAACCCTACCAACGCTGAGAGGGTAAGGTATTGCATATAAACAGAAAGTAAACCCCACACTCACTAGCACTAAGGATATGACCTAGTTGGGTAATGAAATGTCTGCAAGAAAACTGGAAGAGCACCAAAGATTCCAATGGCATATTTTTAACTGCTAGCTAAAGGCTCCATAGATGAAAAGGATAGTAAAAACCTAAACCAACTTTAAGCATCATTCCAGACTACACTGCCTTCAAGAGTTGTAGAAACTTAAGAGTTCAGCTATTTATTAGATACATTATCTGGTCTTTCCTAAAAAAAAAAAACAATCTAAAGATCACTTATGTGGAAACCTTCCTTTATTTTATCCCCATTACAAAAAAAAAAAAAACCCCACACAATGAGGCATGCTGGGATGAGAGGAATGATTTGCCCAAAAGCACCTATGCTTCCATGCTAAGCTTCAACTTACATATTCCCAGTTCTACTCATCTACCTTGGCACATTATTAACAATTCTTACCCAGAAAGTATTGCTAGTCCTACCACCATCACTGCTTTAGGGAGGGGGAACATAAGGAACTCAAACACCACAAGGTTCATTTAAGCGAGTGCAATGTGCATTCCACTTACTATGCATCATCCACAGATGGTGCAAAGCACACACATATTACATGTGTATTGCATACATTGGGTTTTTTAAAACACAAGAGCTTTATTCAGATGCTGCTAGAGCACAAATTTGCAAACTCCCATTCCCCCAGAGTTCACTTCCTTCCACCATTTCCTGTGCCAGGTTTAGAATGACTGGGTCTTTTTATAAACTGCATGCTGATCTCATTAATATGTAGTGTAGTCAAGCCAACATAGTGAAGGTCAGTTATTTTCATGGCCCAGCCTCAATGCACTGCAATTTAACACCTACATTACTTTCAGGTTGAGATCCAGATGATGTAGATCACCTAATTGACTTTCTAATTAGACAAGAAGGTTGGAAGTGATGGCCTAAATTGTAACTGTTTTTGAATTGGAAGGCACAAGTAAAAAATCAGAGTGGGATATCTGTCCTACCTTTCTGTTCAAGAGCCTGGAAGCTGTATTTGATTGTGGGAGAGGGATAGTCTTGTGGCTAGCTAGAGAAATTAAAACTTGGCTGAGTCCTCTAACTCTGTCTCAAAATAATAATCTCAGGGAACCTAAGATGTTGAGTAGATTAACTGCATGAAGTTGAGAAGAAGCTTAACTCTCCCATTTCCATCATACCAGAGGTGGGTTCCTACCAGTTCGCATCTATTCAGTAGAACCGGTTCGTCAAATCTACTGAACCGGTTAGGAGAGGTTCCCCAGTGGACCCAGAAAGCAGGCCACACCTACAGAAGAGGTTCCAAAAATTTTTGAAACCCATCACTGTCACACACACACACACACACAGACAGACAGACAGACAGACTGACTGACTGACTGACACAGAGAGAGAGAGAAAGAGAAAGAAAGAAAGAAAGAAAGAAAGAAGAAAGAAAAAGAGTGAGAGATGAAAGAAAAAAAGAAAAAAGGGACAGAGAGACAAAAGAGAGAGAGAGAGAGAGAGAGAAAGAAAGAAATAAAACACATGGCTGGCAAGCCACTCCCACAAAGGAGGCCACACCCACAGAGTAGGTTCCAAAATTTTTTGAAACTCATCACTGCATCATACTTATGGGTACCTCTCTCCCCCTTTCAGCTGCACACACTTAACAGTGCTGTGACTTATGGTTACAAGTTAGAACTGTAAACGGGAGCCTTGCCAAGCGCTACAACTTATACAAAGCATCTTTTCCCTCCAAACTATTAAAGCAGCCACATCTTTTGCAGGGCTCATGATGCTGCTTCTGGCTGTCTCCATTCCCCATGAGTCATCCAAGTGAACTGGAGAGATAAGGGAGCATGCTTTCCTTTCCAGCTCCTGGTGTGCTTTTCTTCTTTTTTGCTATTTCCTTTTTCTAAAAATGCAAGTCTTTTCCTAGAATCAACAATCAGGAAGATAATTGACAGCCTCACCAAGGAGGGTATGTTGCTCCAAGATCTTACAGTAGTTTTATTATCCTTTGAGCTATTCATTAACATTACGTACAAACTATATGAGTCGAAGCCCAATTACAAACTTATGCATAAGTTCCCATAGATAAATCTACATTTTTTTCTGTACTTTTCCTGTATTTGAATGCAGACAAAGTCTGCAGCTGCTGCATATGGATGGAAAGGCTGTTAAAGCAAGTCCTTCAAAGCCTTAACTCCAAAGTAAAGTGGAAGTCTGGGATTCCAATGTTAATCTGCAATCATCGTAAACTACAATAAGATGTGAACCTAGTAAAACAAAGAGAAATGAACAGGCCACTTTAAAAATATTGCATAAATGGAAGGATGCAACATTCAGAAGAACTGCTCTTCAGATCTGAATAGTTCCACTTGAAAGAGCAGTCTTTGAAACAAAGGAAGTTGTGTATTTATTTATCGGTCAGGCTGATATGCTACTGCAACCAAATGCAGCTCTGAGTGGTGTTCATTTTATAATACTGTAATGAGATTACAGCAATCAAGGCTAGCAAAGAAAAACAATTGCAACAAAATGAAAACTATCTGACATAGCAATGATGAATAAACCACCCTAACTTATGAAATGTGAGCAAAGCTTGGTGTAGTGATTAAAGGCACTGGACTAGAAATTGGGTGTTCCCTTCTTTTTAAGCAGAAAACCATTTTGGGTGACTTTGGGCCAATCATTCTCTCTTTGCTCTAGGAGGAAGACAATTGGGGAGGGGGAGATACTTCTGAAAATGATGCCAAGAAAAATGCATGGACTTGTCCAAGCAGTTGCAAAAGTCAAAATTGATTTTAAAATACACACAGAGATCTCGGAATCTTGCTAGATAATTAATCAACAAAGCTGGCATGATCACATAATCCTTATTGCTTTGTTGTTGTTGTTGTTGTTGTTGTTAGTTGCAAAGTCATGTCTGACCCATTGCGACCCCATAGACAACATTCCTCTAGGCCTTCCTGTCATCTACCATCTTCTGGAGTCCATTTAAGCTCATGCCTACTGCTTCAGTGACTCTATCCAGCCACCTTATTCTCTGTCGTCCCTTTCTTCTTTTGCCCTCAGTCTTTCCCAGCATTAGGCTCTTCTCCAGTCAGTCCTTCCTTCTCATTAGGTGGCCAAAGATACGAAGCAGTATAGACTACTGCTTAACAGTCTATAAGATTTGGTGGCAAATGCTTACAATGATGGCATAGTTGCCAGGAATTTGCAGCATTACTATTAAAGGTATAACATTCTTAATGTAGACCTGATTGTGGAATCCCCCCCCCCTTTAGAAATGAATAGTATCAAAATTGTAAGATTTTGGTATCAGCTGCAAACACTGTTCACTCAAGTTTTAAATGGTCTATGGTGCTCTATCTCGTTGTTCTAATTTTTAAAAAATGCTTTATAATAGTGGGATTTTATAGATTTATGATACTGCAATTTTATGATCTAATAACATTTGAGTTCTATGATTATATTGATGTATTTTTGTGGTTACATTCAATTTTGTATTCCTATTTGAAGGAATTCATAGATACAATTGGGGGGGACAACATCTGTTTAATAAAGCAATAAACATCTTGTTGCTCCCCAGAAACAACTAAACAACTAGGTACACATATGTATATTTATATCTTCAACTATGCTTTGATGTGATGGACTCTATAAGAATTCAGAACCAGGCACCAAATTGATAAAAGGGTTAGGTCAGCTTTACAACTGCCTTAATTCCTGTCCATTAAGATCCACATGGCTGATTAGCTATGAAAAATAAAACTAATAATTCCCTTTAGAAATTCTGATTAGAGCTCTTAGTCTCTTCTCCACTTTTCCTTTAAGGCTGTGATGGCAAACCAATGCACACAGAGCCCTCTCTGTGGGCACGGGTGCCATTAACCTAGCTCAGCCAGCTGGTCGTCAGGTTTTCAAGGTGTACATGTGCACCCGCCAGCTGGTCATCGGTTTTCCGGTGCTCTGGGGTGCTCACATGTGCATGGGCGGGTGCACACCTTCCAATTTGGGCACTCTGTGCCTAAACGTTCCACCATCACTGCTTTAAGGCATCAGTATTATGGCAGACAAGCTAGTTAATATTCTGATGAGCGTGTACTGTATTTTTCAGAGTTTAAGATGCACCTGAGTATAAGACTCACTAAGGTTTTGAAGAGGCAAATTTTTTAAAAAAGTTTTGCACTATGCAAACTTCCCAAAAATGGCCCGTTTTTCGTGAAAACAGGCCCATTTTTTTTTTCAAAAAAGGCATGAATAGCCTTTAGGAGGCTTGTAGACTGCTCCTGGGGGGTGGGGCCCACCAAAAAGGAGCAAAAAAATGGCCTATTTTTCACGAAAACGGGCTCGTTTTATGTAAAAAAAAATTACATGTATAGCCTTTAAGAGGCTTATAGAGTGCTCCTGGGGTGGGGGTGGGGATTGAGCAAAAAGCAGCCCGTTTTTTAATCACTTCTGCCCTCCCCAGCCCCCAGGAGCTCTCTGAAAGCCTCCTACAAGCTATGCATGGCCATTTTTGCAAAGGGGCGGGGTTTCAGGAGGCAAAAAATGCTGTATTCAGTGTATAAGACGTACCCAGATTATCAGCCTCTTTTTTGAAGGAAAAAGGTGTGTCTTATACTCTGAAAAATATGATATATTTCCTGTATCTCTCTGCATGACATAAAAAAACAGCTGAAGATTCCTTTCAGAAATCTCTGGTGTGACCACTGAGGCTTTCACATTTTTCTTCAAAGACCATGGACTGACTTCTACAAATTGTAACGTTTCAACCTGGAATACAAAGGAAGAGGAGGGACCATTAGGCCTCTTCCCAAAGGTGCTTTTTCAAAAGGCAACTGGACTTTCTTTGTTTTCCCTTGAAGACATTTTGCTTCTCATACAAGAAGCTTCTTCAGTTCTTCAGAAGAACTTCTTGGATGAGATGCAAAACGTCTTCAAGGTAAAACCAAGAAAGTCCAGTTGCCTTTTGAAAAAGCACCTTTGAGACAACCATGACCTGGATGACTGAGAATCTCCATATATATTAGGCCTTCTTCTTTTTTCTTTTAAAACTCGAAAGAGAAATGCACAGGAGTCCTCTTTGGACACTTCTGAATGTGAACTATTTCCTGAGAAACTATAAAGCTAGAAGTAGCACTTTACTGTCAACAGGGTAACAAAACCTTTGCAGTAATCCATTAGGGGTGAGAATGCTAAATTCCTATCCTCTGTGATTACCATTGTTTCAACTGTTGCACTGCATATTTAACAAAAACAATGAATCCCTCCTAAAGATTTTTTTAAAGGTCAGATATGATTCAGGTCAGAAATCAAAGCAACTATTCAAAACAAGCAATAGAAAAGAAAGGGAAGGTATAGTAAAGATACAGTCCAAAAGACATGCATATCGATATATGTAAGGATTCAGCAACTGATAACCCCAGGGCTAAATTTGCAGTTGCTATCATGAAGACTATGATTTGGAGGGAAGAGCAATGGTAGTAATAGCAATAGCACTTAGACTTATGTCCTGCTTCATAGTGCTTTTACAGCCCTCTCTAAGTTGTTTACAAAGTCAGCATATTGCCCCCAGCAATCTGGATCCTCATTTTACCCACCTCGGAAGGATGGAAGGCTGAGTCAACCTTGAGTCGGTGAGATTTGAACTGCCAAACTGCAGCTAGCAGTCAAAGCATCTGGTATGCCCAAATATGGGAGGGAGCATACTACTTCCCTTTTGCCTTTCAGCCCTACTATTTATCAGCAAAAATGCAACATGAAATTATATACATACATACATGCATACATACATACATACAATAATTGCACACACACACACAATATATATATATATAAATATATTTAGTGTCACAACTAAATAGCTCGTCACAAGAGTCCATCACGACAGAAACCCAATATTTTTATTGTTGCCTTTGTTACACATTTTGTGTTATATTTGTGCTGATAAATAAATAAAGGGAGACTAGTATAGATCTATTTCAAGCTATTTAGCTCTCATCAGCTAGCCATAATCCCAGTAAGGGTATGGCTAGCTGATGAGAGCTAAATAACTTGAAATAGATCTATACTAGTCTCCCTTTATTTATTTATCAGCACAAATATAACACACACACACACACAAACATATATATATATATATATATATATATATATATATATATATATATATATATATATATATATATATATATATATATATATATATATATATATATATATATATATATATATATATATATATATATATATTTCGTGTGTGTGTGTGTGTGTGTGTGTGTCTGCAATTATCAGTTGCAAAGGAACAAAGGCAGGAAAGAGAACAACTCTGTGATGTGGGAAGTCAGTCCATGGTTCAACAAATTTGGAGAGAGAGGGAGGGAGGGAGAGAGAACACACACAAACACATACAGACACACAAATTGCAGTGGCTGGGCTCTATTCTTGACTTTCATTCTGTACTTCCTCCCCTCTTTCCTCTCTTTAACAAATGTAGTCTTGACAATCTTAATTTGTGCCATGCCTTACTATGAAAAAAAAAGTCACAGTGTCAGAGTTGGAGCTTCTATTTATCTACTGGAAATTTAATATTGGCTTTCTAAGCATGCATGCCCTTATTCCCACATACCCGTATCTCCATTAATGTTACTGGGGAATTTCTTCAAATTGGGAGCAGTGTTTTCACTTGTACTTGGCTGCAATTGGGGCAGAAGACACTTGCAAGAAATGATAAGCTGCTACCCCTTTGTGCTGGGATTCGCAGCTTTGAAGACCCCAAAAGCATCAGTGGTCACTGTGAGATATTAAGTACCACTCTAAAATAGCTCTTGGCCTGATCCAGCAGGGCCAAAGATCCATATCATTTCCAAAAGAGAAATGTAGATCAAATAAAGATCTAGTTTATTACTTAAGGGTAGTAATATCAACTCTGATTAACTCTTCCTAAATGCCCAATATGGTTTTTGTCATACAAGATCATATGAATCTCTAACTAAATACTTAATTCATTGAATTATCACTTGAAATACAGCATTTGCACTATATTTCTGGTTTTGTTTTTTTCCCAATGCAAAGCCATAGGTTCAACAGAGAGATCCCTCACCCCTCTTGTATTACAGTACTGGTAAAAACTGAACAATCTGAATATTGTTCAGCTGTTGTGATCATCCAGCTATGTGGTCTCTTAGAGTCAGCACCAACTTGATGACACATAATCAATCAATCCATGATCATGGTGATGACAGCAATTGCTTGTCAAGAACTGCAAGACGGCAGACTTGGCATTCAGTTGAAGTGCTGCCTCAGGGTTTTATATATGCCCACAAAAGAGGAAGGCCTGCTACCCCTTGATGCTGCCCCCCAGTCATCTTGCAGATTTTGACCTCCTTAGGGAGACTGCAGTTGATAGGAGCAAGAACTCATGACCCATTTACACAGATATCTCAGTGAAAATTCATTTACAGAGATCCATCATCAAAGCAAATCATCTATTGTTCTTAGTCACAATTACATTTCTTCGTTTTCATTTCCCAGTTTCTACTGACTAACAGTCCGTTCTTCTGACTCATGCATAGTCCATTAAAATTCTTAAAATATTTCTACCTCAAAAGTCTCATTTGGAAGTAAAAGTTTCATTTGGGAGGAAATTCTTGCACAGAATCGCCGTGTAAGCATACTACTGAATGTATAGTTTTAATACCAGTCACCTCAGATTGCCATCTTCTATATGTGTTACTACAATAACCACTTTCCTTTGGTAATGTGCAGTGGTGGGATTCAAATAATTTAACAACCGTTTCTCTGCCCTAATGACCAGCTGGGTAGGCATGGCTCAGTGGTGATGTGACTGGGGGGTGGCCAACTCAACGTTACTCACATCGATGGGTGTTTCACCTTAGCTGTTACAATGTAATAAGGGTTAACCAAAGATTAAAGATTAGGCTAGAAACAACACCAAAATGTTTTCTTCCTGCCTTCCTTACAGGATTAGCCCTGTAAAGTGGAAAAAAAACAAAATGATATTTCTTCCAATAATCGGTTCTCTGAATGGCTTAGAAAGTTAACAACTGGTCCCAAATAGGTGTGAACTGGCTGAATCCCACCGGTAATGTGACAGCAATTTGATGCATTCAGCCTTTGGAAAGACTGCCATATATCATATGCTGTAAAATGAGAGTCCTAGTAACCCAATGTTTTATTTCAGAATTACTTATCTGAGCTGGGCAACCTGTAGAAGAATGGGGAAGTGATTCCAATATCTTCACAAGTTCCATACAATGAACTTCCCTCAACAGGCATTCCCTGCCTCGGATTAACATAGAGCCGAGGTGGCACAGTGGTTAAATGCAGCACTGCAGGCTACTTCAGCTGACTGCAGTTCTGCAGTTCGGCTGTTCAAATCTCACCGGCTCAGGGCGGACTCAGCCTTCCATCCTTCCGAGGTGGGTAAAATGAGGACTTATATACAGCTTCATAGGGCTTTCAGCCCTCTCTAAGCGGTTTACAGAGTCAGCATATTGCCCCCAACAACAATCCGGGTCCTCATTTTACCCACCTTGGAAGGATGGAAGGATGAGTCAACCCTGAGCCGGTGAGATTTGAACAGCCGAACTGCAGAACTGCAGTCAGCTGAAGTAGCCTGTAGTGCTGCATTTAACCACTGCGCCACCTCGGCTCCTGGATATGCTCATATACTGATGAGCATGATCATCCAGATTCCAGATGAAAATCTCCAACCTCTTTGTTCAGGTTTGGTTGCTTGGTGCTAAAAATGGGATACTAAGCTACCATACTGCCTCACTGTTTCTTTCTGACTGCCTTTGTGAAAAGAATTATCATAAAAGAACTTCCTTACCTACAGTTGCTGGCCCTATTTTAACATCATTTTTAAGACTGGGTCCTTCAAGACATGGCTTTCCTTAATCAGCCAAATGGGAGAAAGAATGAAAAGGATGCCATACCTGGTGTCTTCTCTGTAAAGATGACTTTGGATTCTGCTGTAAAGTTCTGGCCGGTTAAAATCATTTGCTGTCCACCGTATACAAGGCAGGTGTCCACATCTTGTCTTTCAACCATTGGAAGTTCATGAGCTGACCGTTGGGCTATGGACAAAATACAGACTGGAATTAAATTAAATATTTTTTAAAAAATTGGGAAATTTAAGAAGTACCCACAGGTTATATTTTATCAATATTGCCATTTTCTCATTGTCAAAGAACTTATCTGGAAGACTCTTTTTTTTTTTCTATGACCCTGTGATCCATTTTATCGGGGTGGAGTCAGGGCAATTGGATGGAGCTGAGAGTTTACTGGCCGGATGCCCTTCCTGAAACCTATGTGGAGTTTGCAGCAGATATTTTCTCTTTGCATCCCGATAGAGAAATATCTGTTGCTGTCTAGGACTGAACTCTCAACCGTCTAAGTGGAAGGCAAGCATCTTCACCTCTAGGTCACCCTGCCACTCATCTGGGGGACTTTTTCAATTAAGGGCTTAAAAATAAAAGAGGAAATATAAATATGTACAGAAATAATAATTAGGAACTGATTCCAGAACTACAAATAATAATTAGGAACTGATTCCAGAACTACAGCTCTACTGGCCTTACTCCTTGTCTCTAACAAACAACAACTCAGAACTGGAATCAGCCCATGTTTCATTCCAAGCCAATGGCCAAATATTCAATTGTACATATGTTACAATCATGAAACCTAAAATTGCCACCTACAGACTCAATTTCAATCCATGGGCCCAAATTCTTTACAGTGAGCTGAAACATAACTCATTCCGAGATGGAACAGGACAACTTTCCAATCAGCTAAGTAGCTAGAACATACTTCATCTCGTATTTCACTGGGATAAGTGAAAGCAGAGGAATCTGAGACAGGCAGCTAAATTGCAGGAAAAGGTGTTGTAGAAAGTCCAATGGCTTCTCCTTGTAAGGCACCTTTGATGTGCATTTAAAAGGTGTGAAGCATTCTATATAGCACTTTTGCATTTAACCCCTCCGCCTTTGCAATGCAATCTTTCAAAGGGAAAGAAAGGATTGGAAAGAGGTAGAGAGGGAGTGATTGAATTCAGAGATTCAAACTAGCCAGGCAAACTTTGAGCTTCAAATCCCTTCTTACTTAAATTCACAGAACAATCAACAAAGACCCTTAACAATTTATCTAAACCAATCACTTGCCATAAGGAAAGACATCTTGCTCACAAAAGGTCCATCCACAGCATAATAAAGATCCAGCTAGTTTCCTCGCTGGACTATTCCTTGGAGTAATGAAATTTTCAGAATTTCACCAGATTGTTTTGGGTTCTTTTTCTTTCACCATTGAAACAGCTGGAAAAAATCAAATATTTTCTTTGGGCTGTTCCTAATACCTCTCAAGCTGTTGTTTCGATTAAGCCTACTAGAAGTTCAAAATCTGAATTCTCAAACTCCTGAATTTTGTTCAACATCTTAATAATCTACTTAATTATCTACTTGTGCTTTGTCTTGATTTGTGGATTGCAAACTAATTTGTGCAGCCCTTCTGCTTAAAGATGGGCATTTCCTATCACTCCTGCTTGAAATGAACAATAGCTAAAGAATGTCTCCAAAATATGCCACTAGCAAACATCATTGTTAGAGATACCATCATTTGGTCCCCAGTTTGCACACTGGTACATAAAACTGATGGCAAACTCTTTACAATTTCTCCATTTGAAAGTTTAATCATGCCCAGTTTTTAGAGGAAGTGAGAACAGTAGCTTTCTAAATGATAAGCAGGATGTGAGAACTACACTATGAGCAGAGTAGATGTGCTAATCTCCCAATTTACAGTGGCTACTAGAGAGTAGAGATAATGGAAAATACTGTCTAGATATTTTTAATGAATGAAATGTATAATTTCTGGATAAAACTATGGATTGGAATATAACTAACTGTTTTCAAATGTTTCTTTAAGTATTGTACCAGTAAGAGAGAATATTTGAAGGGTCCTTAGTAGCAATAGCAATAGTAATAGCAGTTAGACTTATATACCGCTTCATAGGGCTTTCAGCCCTCTCTAAGTGGTTTACAGAGTCAGCATATTGCCCCCACAATCTGGGTCCTCATTTCACCCACCTCGGAAGGATGGAAGGCTGAGTCAACCTTGAGCCGGTGAGATTTGAACCGCTGAACTGCAGATAACAGTCAGCTGAAGTGGCCTGCAGTACTGCACCCTAACCACTGCGCCACCTCGGCTCTTAGTGTTCTCTCAATTTAGTGGGCTTGCCCACTAGAATATAAACTGAGAGCAAACCCCATTCCTTACTAGCACCAATGATGATACCTAGTTTGGGTAATGAAACATCTGCAAGTAAACAACCAAGCTCAGAGAGCACTAAGGGCCATTCATTTAGATAGTCTATATGGAAATTCTCAATCATCCAGGTCATAGTTGTCCCAAAGGTGCTTTTTTGTGTATTTTGTCTTTTGAAAAACCTGTGGTGGTGCAGTGATTAAAATGCAGTATTGCAGGCTAATTCTGACGACTGCCAGAAGCTCGTTACTCATCGGGTCAAGGTTGGCTCAGCCTTCCATCCTTCCAAGGTCACTTAAAAGGAAGACCCAGACTCTTGGGGCAATATGCTGACTCTGTAAAACCACTTAAAGAGGGCTGTAAAGTACTGTGAAGTGGTATATAAGTCTAAGTGCTATTGCTATTAAGTAGGAATTGTCTTTAAAGAGACCTTTTTAAAAAAAACTGACATAGAAAGAAACTGTTTTTTATGTTTTGGGAATGGCTTCCATGCTTAATCTAAAAGCTGATATTCAAGCTTGAATACATAAAACATGAAAAATAATAGCAGAATTAAGCTAGATCAGAACTGCCTTTTGACTACAGGGCCATCTTTCTGAATATCTCTGACCAAGGTTGTTGTTGTTGTTGTTGTTTGCCTCAGTGCTGCTAACCCTTTAGGTACAGACAGCAAGATTACATTGGGAGAAAAGCTCTGTTGTTGATTAGGTGTACTGTGATGCAGTCTAATGATATCCAGTTATATTGGAGAATAATAATCTATAAGTATTTTGATTGTGTTGATATGAGTTGCTCAACACATCTAGAGAACATCATGTCTTTAGATGTCTGTCTGAAAAAGTTTTTGCTCTGAGCCTATTAAATTTAACTTGGTTGTAACAATCACAAAAGGATTCCCAAACTTAAATTTGGAACAAAGGTTTATTGCAGACATGAAATTCAGTACAGTTCTATTACTAAATGCATATATATTAAATTTCAGAGAACTAGCAGAATATCTATTAATATTCAGTGGGCTGCACCCATTCCTTGGGTGATTAAAATTAACCTCAAATTATAGTTCAGAAGTGATCACAGTAATTTGTTAACGTGGGACGTGTTTCTTCTTCTCTTTTTAACTTATTGCACTTCATTCTTTATTATTCACACAGCTGGCCCACAAAGCTGCCAGTAGTTTATGCCTAGATTACTTTCACAGAAGTTGCTTATTTCTTCCACATGGTATGTATGATTAATCATTCTTTGTAAACAGTAACTGTCCTGATGAGTTAATAATTGGATTTACCACAAAACAGAAGATTTATGGTTCTGAAAATACAAGGTTAAATGATATCTAAAAATAAATAAGTAAATCCAGCTACAATATTCAAAAGTTTAAATGGTGTCTTGAGAATAACTTTATAGAGCTAATTTTGAGTTTAGAAAGTTCTGGAGAAAATCTCAATGTAGTTCCAGTAATAGAGCTATCAATGCATAATCAAAGTTTTAAGGTAAAGAAACAGAGATTGTATTCACAGTAATGCACATCCTCTTTCATTGTACTAAGGAATTCATATTTTTGTTTAACTTCACTAATAAGAAAGAGAGAGTTAAAAGGAGTGTAACTGGTAAAGGAGGAACTTATAGCCAGCAGAAATTGAGTACCTTCCAAGACCATTAAGACACTGGACAACCATTTGTCTGAAATGCTATAGGCTCTTCTGCTTAAGCAGGAAGTTGGACTAGACTCAAAGGTTGCTTCCAACTCTATTATTCTATATTCTATGTTCTACCTATGGTTTTCAGAAAATGTATTTACTTTGTTTAGGGTTTAAAATAAGATTCTTAACTTGCAAATATTCTTATTCGTAGATTCAGGTTTGCTACAGTATCTTGTGGAAAATATTTCAGTGAGATATCTTTTACTAGCTCAAGCTAGATGGTTTAGTTATGGTTTCCCTTGAAGGGGGAAATCCTTTCCTAAAGACACATAAAAATGTAGAATTACAAGAGTAAACTGCAATAATTTATTTATAATAATTTGAAAGAAGCCAACCTGCCAATCAACCTACAAGTGCTTTTCTTTGTGTGTTTTCTGACAGATGTTGTGTGGGTAATGACTGGAGAAAGAACATTTGTCACTGTGGAATTCCTTCTACAAGACTTGCTAGATGCCTATATTGTTATCTTTTCAGAATTAAGCAAATGTCCTTCCCCCTAAGCTTTTAAAACTATTTTAAATTAATTTCCACCTTTAAAACCTGGCTGATCCAATATTGATGTGCATTCAAATGCATGTTGTTTGATCAAAATGAACAAAAATATACAAATAAATGCATACGTTATGTAGGTATGTGTGTGTATATGATATACCAAGAAAGTTATTAAAATATTATTTAATAAACTAAATCAAAATATTCTTCTCTTTTGAGAGCTACAATGACACATGTCTACAATGAAAAGTAGTGAGTATACAGCTTGTATAACAGTGTAAATGTGCTGTCCCCTCAAAATAACGCAACACACAGCCATTAATGTCTAAACTGCTGGCAAAAGTTATACTTAAATATTTACAAAATGTGAAGGTGTGTACTCACTTCTGTGATATATTGTATAAGAATATTCACAAGATACAGAAAGCAGCCTTATGACAACACACCAATGTATACTCAAATGTCTAATCAATAAAATTAGATTATTTTGACCAAATTATATAATTGGTCTCATTCAACATTTCCCCATCTTTGCAACTTTCAGATGTGTGCACTCTCAGAATTCTCTGCAATGGCCATACTATCTGAAGGACTAGGACTTTAGCCTCAGCTGCAAGTTTGAATGGCTTTCCACATATTCAAACAAGCATCGTTCTACTTAAAGTTTGATTCAGTGGAGGTACTAAGAATTGAACCGGGAAGTTTCTATAGTCAAATATGCATTCTGTCATCAAGTTATGGTCCATGTTCAAAGTGCAGATCTCTCAGAGGTGCTACTCTTAGGAAAACCAAAGCAACAACAGTAGCACTTAGACTTATATACCTCTCCACAGTGCTTTAAGTATTTTACAGAGTCAGCATAGCATCCCCAACAATCTGGGTCCTCATTTTACCGACCTCGGAAGGATGGAAGGCTGAGTCAACTTTGAGCCAGAGAGATTCAAACTGCTGGCAGTTGGCAGAATTAGCTTGCAATATGCATTCTAACCACCGCGCCACCATGGCTTCTAGATGCTTATTTCATGGAGACGGATCAATATCTTTAGAAAAGAAGCAGACATTTGATCCATCAGGAAAATTCCTTTATACCAAGTCATTATTTAGGCCAGCGGTTCTCAACCTGGGAGCCACAATGTTGTCACAGGGGGTCTTAAAGAAATGTTATGGTTTAAATCTTAACTCTTGGGGGTCTTGTGGCCATGGTCCATAGCCACAAAAGATATTTAAAGTGAGTCCGTGATGAAGAAAAGATTGAGAACTACTGATTTATGCTCTGCATGTAGGTCAGTGTTCACGGGAGGCAAGACTGAGGATGGGCTGATGTAGTTAATGGTCAGCCAATGTCACTAATTTGTTGTGCCCATCAGCCGTCACTCAACAGGGAAAGCAAACAATGTGCAAGATACAAATAGAAATGAAAACATAAAAAGCCATCTTTAAACGTCTGCAATGCATAAAACATACTAATAATAAAATCATTAAAGGACTTGTTGGCCCTGTTACACCTAACCACATTTTGGACAACAAATGTATTTATTTCTTCTTTTCTACACTGCCAAGGCAAAGAGAAACGCCTTATGTGAATCATAGTTGCCCCTACCAATCCAGAGAGAGCAAACTTTCACTAATTTTCAGTTCACAGGAGGAAAAAAAATACTTAGCAAGATTTACTCCAAATAAACTATGCTCTGGAATATGAACAGCTATACAAGCATGCTACATATACCCAAACTCAGCATTTTGGAGACATACAAATATAGCAGAGCAGATTAGGCCGGACAAGGAAGTAGATACTGTAAGGGCAGAACAAAATGAAATTCAATTTAATATAATTTTAATTTATTTGCATTCCTGGTGGCTGACCTACAAATATATTTTTTTAATTTGTTAAAATTGATGAATTATATTGGCATAGACTGATTCAGGGTGGATGGATAAGCTGTCTTGATTCTTATTCCTAGGGCTTAGGAATCAGTAAAATTTAGATTTACAATTTCACATGCTCCTTCTCTTCCCCTCAGGAGCTGGCACTTCATATAACTATTACAGTTTAAGAGCTCTGTACACAACACCATTGAGTTATCTGGTTTGGGTGTTTATTTTCAATAGCAACAGCCACCAGCAGAATTCTAGGCCATTTCTGTTAATGAAGCATTCACCATTACCATATATTACTAACCTTCTCTTTTTTACAGTCTAAAAATAACTAATTCATAATCTCACAGGCTAGATGGATGACTTATCATTTCTAGAGAATAGTTAAAATTACTGTAGATGAGACATAAGCAGAAGTTTGCTTCTGAATATCATCATCTTCATTAATGACCACGTAATCCCTCGTGGGGTGGAGTCTGGGCAAGTGAATGGAGCTGAGTGTTTACTGGCCAGATGCCCTTCCTGTCGCCAATGCAGAGATTTGTTCAGCAGATATATTCTCATTGTGCCCAGAGAGAGAAATATCTCCCTCTACCTAGGATCGAACTCACAGCAGAGGTGGGTTGTTGCCAGTTCGGCGCGGATCAGCCGGATCAGTAGTAGCAGCAGTTGGAGGTTCCGCCCTCCCGCCCGGATGCTTCAGCGCATGTGCAGAAGCATCGCTCATGCATGCAAGTGTGTGTGTGTGAGCACTCCCGAACCAGTAGTAAAAAAATTAGCAACCCACCTCTGACTCACAGTCTCCTGATTGTGAGATGAGATCTCCACCCCTAGGCACCACTCCTAAGTTTTATTCTGAATATATTTATTTTATTTTGGGAAATCCCTGTGTTTTATCCTGGTAGACAGAATGGACTCTTTCATTCCCTGTTTCAAAGAGCAGATATCTGTTCCAGCACATTTAAATCCAAACGTTTTAATCAAAACATTGGGACATCAAATTGGCATGTCTGTTTCGAAGCAATGATGGTTTTATCTAATTTTTGAAATGGTAGGTGGTACTAAGTGTTTCCACCTTTCTTCCACCCCAAACAAGCTCAAAGCGGTGTAAGGTTTTTCTCAAATGCTGCTGATTTGATGTAACACTTTTTGACTGAGCATGTGATTATGAAATATTGCAAATTTATATGGTCAATTTAGGAAACGCTACCAAGGAAAATCAATGTCTATGGAAAAAATCAATGTCTAGGGGAAAATGTTTCAGGGCATTTTTTTTTCTTTTGAAAAGAAAAAGAAGAGCAACATTTTGTGCCATCCTGGTTTCTTTTATTTCAGTCTTTTTCCCCCCCATTGGGGAAGGACAAATACTAACTGAATTTTAGATGGCAAATACCAGTTGTCCCGCACAGATCTTTGGTGCGAGAAAAACCCAAATTCTCTCCCAGAAAGGAATTAGAGTAAAGTTCTTTCACATCTTGAAATGAGATAAAGTAACAGTTCATCAATCATTCACATAAAACCAATGCTATCTATGTGAACTTCCATGCCACAGCTTCTAGCATGGGAAATATCACACAATTACCCCACAATGTACTGAATGTGAACTACGCTGTCCATTGGCTAGGCAGAAACCTCTCTTCCCTAGTACAAGTATTGGATTCACCCTTGGAACTCATTTCCTCTTGAATCTAAGCTCTATAGATGGATTTTCATAGAAACCATAGAATCATAGGGCTGGAAGGGACCTTGGGGGTCTTCTAGTCCAATACCTTTCCCAGGTCAGAAAGTCCTTATACCAGTAATGGTTAATCTTTTTGGTGCTGAATGCTTAAAGTGCACACATGCACATGCCCCAATCCCCAAAATGCAATACAAGCACCCCCCGTGCATGCGCCCTGCCCCCACGCATGCGTGCATTTTCCCTATGCATGCACCCTGCCCCCTCTCCTGCATTCCTTCCTCCCGTGCCTTCCCCGATCTCTGGAGTTTCTCCCCCCAGTGCACCCTAGCTTTCTCCTCCATTTCTGCCATGGAGAGGCACCTGCAGAAGGTGGAACATGCTGTGATCGGGGACGGCACAGGAGGCAAAGGTGCAGGAGAAAGCTAGGGTGCACTGGGGGGGGGGGACTGCAGAGATCCGGGAAGGCCCTGCCCTCATGCATGCACAGCAGAGACCTGAAGACCAGCTCACCGGTGGGAAGTGCACAAACATGCGCGGTGGAGCTGGGCTGGGATGACAGCTGGCGTACTTGCAGAGAGGGCTCTGTGTACCACCTATGGCATGCATGTTATAGGTTCTCCATCACAGCCTTATATCACCCCACACAAATGGGTGTCCAGTCTTTTCTTGAAAACCTCCAGCAATGGAACACCCACAACTTGGGGGGGGGGGCTGTCTTATTTATTAATCATTCTCACTGTCAGCAAAATTATCCTTTTTTTCCTCTTCCCTTCACACCCCTTCAAATATTTGAAGTATTGGCAGCCCTTGAAATAATGGAAGATGGCTATCATGTCTCCCCTGAGCCTTCTCTTCAGTAGGCTGTTCAGTTGTTGGGAAGGACAGGATTATAAATCAGTCATGAGGCTCTAAGGACCTATAGTGCTTCAATGAAGTGATCCTTATTTGTCCATAGCTGCCTCTATTTGTTTGAATGAGTCACACTGGCTGCGTAGCAGCACTATCAAAACCAGCACCTACTCCAACTATTGAAAGTGGAGATAGAAGTGCCATTCCTACGGCATAACCGTACTATATAAAACAGATGCCAAAGGGGATTCTGGCTTCTATTTCTCTGCTTATCTTAGATTAGAAGGGATGTCTTCTAATCTAAAAGCAGGAGAGGTAAAAGGAGAAGGGATTGTAATGGTCAAAGTAATGTTTGCTGGTGTGTCAGAAATTAAAACTAGGGTGCAGCTAAGATTTCTAACAGGAATGTAAGAAGATTTTTTTCTCTACCAGGACAACATCCAAAAAACTTCCAATCTTATATCCAGCAATAGTTAACTAGATGCTTCTATGAAGTCTATAATACGGAAGCAACAGGCCTCCCTGTGCTATTTCTCCCTCTTCCCACCCTCAACCTGCACCCATTATTCAAAAATAATCACTCAACCTTTTACAACCTGCCATTTCCCACAAGTCATGGCTTTAACTCCCAGAACTGCAGGCAAGCATTAAAAGCAACAGAATAGACAAGACTAGACTGTTTCATATTTCAAGCAGAAATTCCAATAATAGGTGTGACAGTTGTTGTTGGCTGTGGATGATACATGGCCCACTGAATACAAGCTATGGCTCCCATGGTGGCAATCACTCTAGGATTAAGCTCAAGATAATTTTGCAATCTATATTAGGCTTCTCCTTCCTACTGTGTTTAAAGTGTGAACTCAAGAGTGTTAGGAATTCGGGAGCCCAATGAAAGCTCCAAGCTGATTAGAACTGATAGAATGTAGGTGTCAACCTGGGGTGGGCTCCAGCTGCTGCTACTGCCAGTTCGCTCAGGGCCATGCTTAGTGTGTATGCATGCTCGATGTGCACTATGTGCACATGCGCAATGCTAAAAAATGCTTGTGCTCATATGCAGAAGCAAAAAACAAGATGGTGGCGCCTATGGCACCACTGAGAGAACTGATTCAGGGGCGTGACAGGCCGAGTTACTACCAACTCGGCTGAACTGATCCAAACCATTAGGAACTCACCTCTGGTGTCAACCCTGAAGCTGACTTGAATGGAGCCAAATTGGAGCTTCAGTGTTGCCACACTGGAGCTGAGGAAAAGGGAGGGGGGATTAGAGATAGAGGGGGTTGTGTAGCTAAAATAAAATACTTTGTCTTGAGAATCAAAGACATTCTCTGGACCCTAGAAGGAGCAGTGAGGTCACCAGACAACCATACAGCATCTTGATTGGACCATGTGACTGGTTGTTTGGGCTTGTGGGAAAACTTTCTCTTTTAATTAGGTGAAAACCACGGGAACCTCCCGAGACGGTTTTCACCAGATTTGTGAACTCGCCTTGAAGTTTTGCTTGCTATGGGACTATTACTTGGAACCCTTACAATAGGTAGTTCTTAACTTATGAACACAATTGAGACCAGAATTTCCATTGCTAAGTATGGGAGTTGTTAAGGGAGTCACACCCAATTTTATAACCATTTTTGCCATGGTAGTTAAGTGAATCACTGAAGTTGTTAAGTGAACCATGCAGTCATTAAGCAAATCTGGTTTTCCCATTGAATTTGCTTGCCAGAAACTAGGCGGGAAAGTCACATGACTCCAGGAATCTGTAACCGTCATAAATACTGTTGATTATATGACCTTGGGAATGCTGTGACAATCATAACTGCAAGGAACGGTTGTAAATCACTTTTTTTCAGCGCCATTGTAACTTTGAATAGTTACTAAATGAATTGGTTGTAAGTTGAGGACTATCTCTATGGAGCTGAACTTAAAAGAACTCAGATTAATTTAATTTAAAACCAAGATTCTAGATCATAAAATTAGAAAGGGACACTGTAGAAAAATATATAAACGATTTTGGGAAAAGAGCTGATTCTTTAATCAAGATGTACTTTTATTGTTGAGTTATTAGAAAACCAGACTACCTATTTTTTAAAACATTTTTCACTTATCACCACTATTGTGTGAATAAAAATATTTATTATGTAAATATGTACCCTAAATAGATCTCAAAGGAGATGAATTATTACACTACTGCACTTTGCTCATCTATCCATATTTTCCCCTCTAGAATAACAACGTATTTTTGTTCCTGCTATAATAATTTTCCTCCTATGCAAAGTATTTTCATTTATGGAAAATACTTCCATTTGCATCTATACTATTGATTTTCATAGTAAACAATGTACCTAAGCTTGCTTGAGAGAGAGGCTTAATGGAAGAGTTATTGAAGTAGCATGAATGTACTTTGAGGAAGGAAGGAAGGAGGGGCATTGATTTTGAGAAAAATTACTGAAAATGGACAGCCCTTGTAATGCCCTGCCTGAAAACAGCAGGCTGATGAATCTTCTAAGAATCCTCAGAATAGTTCATTGTTGCTCTTTAACTAGACTTCTGTTGCCAATCTCCCAGTTGGCTTTCTTTGTTGCAGGAAAGCTGCAGAAGGTTTGCCAAGATGAAAACATTCTTTCCACTGCCCTTGCAAATATGCCACATATCATAAATGCAGGCTATCTCAATTTTATTGGAAAAGAGGAGGGGAGAAAAATTTAAAAAGGAGAAACTTCCAAGGGGGTTGTTTTAAAAGAAGTGACTTAATCTAATTTCATCCAAATCAAGAAATGCCTTTGAAAGTAAATTAGAGACATGTCAACATTTATCCCATAAGTCTTGAGAGGAATTTTTAAAAAGGTAACTTTGCTCCAATAATAGTACTGAATATCTGCAGAAAGAAAAGATAAGACCTAAAAGTCCTGCTAGTTCAGACCACAGGGTTATTAAATGCACCATTCCCTTCCCACCGTGGCTATCAGATACTGTGCTCCCATCATGTCATTCAAAGATTCAGGTGTGGTCCTCGGTAGAAATTAGGCAGTTCTCATTTACCCTAATTGATAGCAGCTTTCCAGGGTTTCAAACTAAAGACTTTCTTAGGGGTGTTTGAGATGTTTTTGTAATCCTCCCTCATTGTTTGACTCAAGCAATGTTTCCCTTTTTGTTGCTTTGGCAACAAATCTTCTCCCTTTTCATCAAGGGTCATCATCTTTACTCTCGACACATCATGTGTTCTTGTTCAAACATTGCACCTTATCTTTCAGCTATTCAAGGAAAATGATTTCTTTCACTCCATATTGCTGCCAGATTTCTGAGAAAAATCTACACAAAGAGATTCCTTTGGAGACATCATTCATCACAAATATCCAGCCGCAGGTAGACCTGCCCCATCTGTCTTCAATCAACACCATCTGATTTAAAAGCAAAATGCTGAGCAAAATCTAATTTGGACAAAATTTGATTGATAGGTCAAGGTTGTAAACCTGGAGTGGGAAGTTGGAAAAAGCTCACAGAACATGGCAAGGATGAACAAATTCCATACTGAGACTATGAGGTGAACATGGATATTTTCATGTAATTGTTATGAATTAATCTCAGATCAAGAGAGTGTTTACTTTTCGCTTCCCATACAGGCAGCTTCTTAGTACCTTACTTTATAATCATCCCGAGTTTATAATCCTCACCCTTTCAATTATGAAAGAGCACATCCCTCAAGACCCGTGATGGGGAATACGACATCTCTACTCAAGTTGGTTCTTATTTCTTTGCAGCTGCTGATCTCCTTGGAGCTTTTAGATGCTTTGTGGCTAGCAACCACCAACTCAAGGGACTACAGTTAGTGGGAGCAACAGATGAACTAACTAATAACACTACTATTTCAGTGAGTTTTCTCCTGGGATTGACGTCTACAACACCAGTCCCTGAGTGGTTTGCTAGTAAAGAGAATCCCTGTTTGTAAAGATACAACTTTACATATGTCAGAGTTTCAAGTAACATCCCCAACGAAAGAAGACTGCAAGGCCAGCACTCCTCAAAAATCCATTTTATTAGAGATGCCATATTGGCACATCTGGGAAAACCCAAATCTGATAGATTCCAGCTTTTCCCCACCCAAAAGAAAGTCCAAGTCCCTTCCCCCTGCACCCACATGTCCATCACATGGTCCAATCAATGCACTGTTCCAATTGGAGGTGTCTCCCAGTCACGCCACTCCAGGTGCAAGCCGAATGTCCTTGACTCTCTGAGAAGGGAATGTTATTTAGGCTAGATATCCCTGTGACTCCATGCAATCCCCCCTCCCAGTTTCCCACAACACTAAATGTGGCAGCCCTGAAGAATCCAAGAAAAATATGTCCTCCAGGGCTGACAACATACTGATGTGAGAAATTGGAGAGCTCTACCTGTTTTATAATTCCAGAGATAATAAATGCCTTTTGACCTTACAAACATGCTCACATGACCCCCATCCCCATTCATCAAGTATAAGGAATGACAGTTCTGATCAACTATTTTAATGGGGTTGGCCACACATCCCTAGCCAGCTTAAAGGTAAGATAAAGATTCCCCTTGCACATTCCTGAGTCTAGGGGACGGTGCGCATCTCTATTTCAAAGCCAAAGAGCCAGCGCTGTCCAAAGACACCTCTGTGGTCATGTGGCCAACATGACTAAACACCGAAGGCACATGGAACACTATTACCTTCCCACCAAAGGTGGCTCCTATTTTTCTACTTGCATTTTTACATGCTTTCAAACTGCTCAGTTGGCAGAAGGTGGGACAAATAACAGGAGCTCACTCAGTTACGCAGCGCTAGGGATTCGAACCGTTGAACTGCCAATCTTTCCGATCGACAAGCTCAGTGTCTTAGCCATTGAGCCACCGTGTCCCTGAAAGCTTCATCAAATCTACTTACAGCAATGCTGTAACTAAGAAACTTCATCAATACAAAGAATAAGGAGAAAATGTGCACATTTGGTGAACAATGTTATAATGTGGATTTCAGTGATAGGCTGAAGGGATGTGTATGACATCTCAGAAGAGGGATTATAAGATAATTATCTGCTGAAGAGAAAGTAGGAAGTCACCTTTTATAATATTTCCTTTCTTTCCCTTAGGCTTTTCTTTTGCTTTATGTAACATTCTTACTAAATATCAATATTTTTTAAAAAAAGAATGTCAGTCAAAGCACTAAGATGCATACTGATACTATTAAACTATGAGTCCAAGAATTGCCCAAAATTTGTAAGTGAGGGTATATGTTGTATGTGTGTGTTTTAAGAAATGGTTAAATTCTTCATCCAATTTACAATGAGCAGGCAGATTAACTAAAGGAAATCTTCATGGAAAGAGACAATCCAATTTTGATACCACATGCAAACCATAAGCAGTAACACATTGTCACAAACACACTTATAGATTGACTTATCAGGATACAACAGAAATAGAACATAAAAGTATATGGATCTTGTCCTCATCCAAGAAAACAAACACCAACAACTGATAATAAAACTTTTACAGATGATTTCAATTGCAAACCTAACCCCATTTTAACAGAGTGCATCTCCAATACAAATGTGTCTTAGGGAAAGCATTTTGCTGTGATCAAAAAACCACAGAGCAGATCTTTTAAAGCCTCCTTTCTCAGGTGGTTCATTGTTACACTAATATGTAGTGTATTGTACACTAATATCAGTCATACGATGAGATGTAAAAATGATTTGTTAAACTATGAAATCCCCAAACCACCGAGAAAACTCAAGTTACTAACAAAAATACAATACAGGATGAGAAAAGATGGTCACGAGGGTAAGTTCTCCCAAAATGACTAAGCCTCCTTTGAGGTGCTTAGAATGAGGCCATGACACAGATCTCAACTCATCAAACGGACCCATAAATATTTTTAACATCCTCCTATCTCAAGGGAAGATAAAGTGGCTTATTTAAGAGGAGGCTCACCTACCAGAAAGCCCAGGACATTGTCCCCATGGAAAACATGATGGGAGAGTACACTATACTTCATGTATTGTTTAGATCAGTGGTCACCAACTGGTGATCTGCAGAAAAATTATTTGCATTTTTTATATTGCACTAAATCAGGGGTACTCAAACTATGCCCCCTGGGATGGATATGTCTAATGAACGTTTGTGTTGCTGCAGAGAGTCTCCCCCTTCAGTGTCTTTTTGTGTGGGTCGGAGGGGGGCAGAAACTCCAACTTGGGGTCTGCTGCAGCCTCCTGGGGCGGAGCTTTGGGGGAAGGCTGGAGGGAAGTGTGGCTGGTGGCGACAAGCCGAAGGACCTTGTACCAGTGGGACTGCATCATGGCCTGGAACTGGCTGACCATCTCAGCCTGCTGAGCCTCCAGGTATCTGGCCTTGCACTCCCGCAGGTCTTCCCTATGCTTGGAAAGCATATGCTCGTAGTCCTCAGTGAGGTGCTTCTATTGAGCCTCCTTCTCGGTCATATCCAATTTGAATTGAGCCAGCTTGTTTTGTCAACTCTTTCTCGTGGTGGCTGCTTAGCTCCAACAACTGCTTCCTGTTGGGGCCCTAAGGAGCCCAGGTGGGGAGGTGAGGAGTGGCTGGGAGAGTGGGGGCAAGTAGAGACTGACGAGGTGCTCCTTGATGTGAGTGACATCGAGTTGGCCACGCCCACCCAGTCACATGACCACCTAGCCACGCCCACCCAGCCAGTCATTGGGCAGTTCATATTACTGGTCTGTGGGATTTAAAATTATGAATTTAGTGGTCTCTGAGGTGCGAAAGGTTGGTGATCCCTGATTTAGACACGATTTTTAATGGAAATCCCTCTTCCCAACACCCACCCCCTTTTTTTCCTCTTTAACTGTGTCTAGTCCTAAAGTCTAAATTGGAATACTGCTTGGAATTATAAGATGAATTCACTGTGAGAATTAGAAAACTCCCAATTTTTTTTTAGTACCAGACAATCTTAAGAGGCATGTGCACAAAATCATACTGAGCTATCTATTCTGGAAGAATGCTGCTACATTTGGGCATTCTTTTATAAGTCAGTGAGTTTGCAACATCTCTCTGTTAATGGTGCAATACGAAGTTTATCTTCAAGTTCGTAAGACAGTCCCAGATAAATAAGGATGCATCACACATGATCAAAGCCCAAACTCTTACATTAAGGATTTTAAAGACAGGAAGTAAAAAGTGGTGGTTGCCTTTGGCAAGAGCTTAGCATGTTTTCCAGATTTAAAGGCTGTTCCTGAATGAAGAACAAGTTGTGTTCCCTAACTCTGTCTGTAATCCGACTTTGCATTTAAGTCAGATCTTGCACTTACAAATGGACTGCCTGTTACTACAAATAGCAGATGGTATTCTCCCTTCTCGAACAGATAAAGGGCTGAAGCCATGCAATGCTTTCAGGAACCCTTGAAACTGCGCATTTTCAACATACAGGCTGTCTTATCAGCCATTCCTGTAAACATTGTATGGCTTCAATGCTTCATTGACTAGAGAAAGAAGAAAGCAATCTGCCATTTTTAATAATAGGTGGCCTGTTTGCATCTACGGGTTGTCCTTAAGACAGACAGTCTCAATCCTACACTTCCTGTATTTCAGTCGTGCAAAACAGTGGCCCTCAAGCTTTTGGGCGCCAGGGGCCAATTCCGTGAAGGGTGATTTTTCCATGTAGGAGGTATGGTTTCACATGTTGCCTTAGATCCAGTGGTGGGATGCAAATTTTTTTACTACCGGTTCTGTGGGCGTGGCTTGGTGGGCATGGCAGGGGAAGGATACTGTAAAATCTCCATTCCCTCTCCACTTCAGGGGAAAGTTACTGCAAAATCCCCATTCCCTCCCAATCACCTGGGACTCTGGAGACAGAGAATAGATGGGGGCAGGGCCAGTCAGAGGTGCTATTTACCAGTTCTCTGAACTACTCAAACTTTCCACTGCTGGTTTTCCAGAACTGGTCAGAACCTGTTGAATACCACCTCTGCGTGGATCTCATACATCCCATGTGGATGGGGATTCAGATGGGGCTTGCGTGGCCCGGTTCTTGGTGGGCTGCAGACCAGTGCCAGGCTGCAGTCTGGGGTTTGGGGGACCTCTGTTGTAAAGTTATGGGTTTCAGAAACAATGTTACTGAAAAAAATAAAATTGCCAGAAAAGTATGACTTACAGCATTCAATGGGATTGGATGCAACTTGCAAAGAAACTATCCGGCCACTAGATTCAGGGATGTGCACACGGAACACCAATCGCACACGTGTGTTCTTTCGGCCAATATCGGTTTCTCCTTTCCGTAATTCAATATCTGCGTTCCTCAGCTTGAGAATTCCTGCGCAGTCAATGCTATGAAACAAACAAATAACGGGATATAATCCTTGTCCAGTGTCATCAATATTTTTTTTTACTCACGATTACATTTGCAAACACTCCCCACTCCTGAAATTAATGTCTGTTTTTGTTTCTCTGATTATGACTATAGATTTAATGGTCCAGGTATGCTTGGCTTCTATCTATGGAATCTCAGCAAGGGGCTGGCTGATTCTCTATCTTCCCCTAGGGAAAAATGGACCACTGTACCTCTGCAAGAATATGGATTCAAACTTGCCGCTTTAGCTTGCAACCCTGTCAATCAAACAAGCGTTCCAAAGCAGGTAAGTGCAAGTAATTCCAGCTGCCTTATTCATGAAATTCTTTATGTACTCCTAATCTGGAAATAAACTGATATCAATGGACTACTTCAATAGCACTGGTTGATACAAACATTCCTATATCTACAACTTTCCATTATTCTAGGGAATATATTGCAGTGAGTTTTCAGTCTTAAGCAGCTGACAATATTTTTCTTATTGATGTTATTGTCCCTCCTGGAACAATGATTCACTGGAGTCTTGGTATTTTCTGAATTTAGTTTTCTTACTCTAGGCATTTATGTTTCTAGACCAGGGATGTCAAACTCACATCATCATGACAGCATCACGTGGCATATCGGGACTTTTTCCCCCTTCATTAAATTGGGCATGGGCGTGGCCAGTGTGTGATGCATCTGGCCCATGGGCCGGGAGTTTGACAGCCTTGTTCTAGATCATCAAGAACTACAGTTCAATCCTGAGCCACATACATACTCCACATTTGCAACGACTTGAGCAAGAAGCTAAACTATAGCTATACTGTTCCGTCCGTCCATCCGTCCATCCATCCATCCATCCATCCATCCATCCATCCATCCATCCATCCAAATGTGAATGATCAATATAAGACACTAGACCAGCAATGGTGAACCTTTTTTGGCTCACGTGCCAAAAGTGGGGGGAGCGCAAGGGGGTCGTGCATGGGCATGCCGCACCCATAATGCAATGTGCGACCCCCAGCGCACATGCGCGCATGACAGGTGTCCCCCCCCCCAATTTTTTGCATGGATTTTTTTCACCCTCCCCAGGCTCCAGAGACTTCATATGAGCCTGGGGAGGGCAAAAACAGTCTCCCCGGTGCCTCCGGAGGCCCTCTGGAGGCTTCAGGAGCTTCCCTGAAGCCTCTGGAGCACAAAAAACCAGCCACGGGCAAACCAGAATGGACTTTCGGTTTGCTCGTAGGGCTGGTTTAAGCCCTCCGGAGCCTTCAGAGAAGCCTCCAGAATGCCCCTGAAGGCTCCAGAGGGCTTAAACCGGCCCTACAAGCAAACCGCTTGCAGGTTTGCCCCTAGGGGCATTTTTTGTGCTCCGGAGGCTTCAGGAAAGCTCCTGAGGCCTCTGGAGGGCCTCAAGGGAATGGGGGGGGGTCTGTTTTTGCACTCCCCAGACTACTATAAAGCCTCTGGAGCCTGGAGAGGGCGAAAAATGGCCTCAAAAAAAGACTAAAGTCTCGCATGCCCTGACAAATGGCTCTGTGTGCCATCTGTGGCATGCATACCATAGGTTCGCCATCCCGGCACTAGACCATTTGATGCTCACCTCAGTTCAAACCTAAGAGGGAAATAAGTCAACTCAAATGCCATGGTAAAGCAAAGTGGGCTTATGCTTGAGAGTTTTCTCTACAAATGAAATGCAGGCATCTTTTACATTAAATGTATTAAGTTCTCCTACGTTGTTATCTTACAACATTTTCTAATATAGAACCTTACGTTGCTTTCATGTTGTTTTTTGGCTCCAGAGGGATTTCCAGCACTTTGGTGTTGCCAATGATTTTCTCAAAGCTGGTGGTAGTGACTGTTTTCCCTGTGATCCGATGGACTTGGTAAAAAGCATGTGGTTTAAGAATCCTCTCATCTGCTGTTCCAATGAAGATCTGAAGGCCCAAGGGCTTGTGGTCCACATAACCATGAAGCTGGCAAGAGAACAAACCATTTACACGATTATCTCAAGGACCAATAGAGCAAGAATTGAAATATCTTAGCAGTATCAGATAGAGAGCACGAAAAAGCTTATAATAGCTCATCTTATTCCCCACGGTGAGTAAGAATCACCTCAAGATAAACAGGCAGGAAATTTTTATAACTCTGAGAAAGATGATTCTTTTCCTTTCCTTCAGGCTAAAATAGTTTTGCATACAAAAGAACACGGATAAATTAACTAATGAAGAATACTGAGCAATAATATTATTATCTCTTGCGGCTTCGTTTTGCAAGACTGAAATATGACTATTCCCGATTATTTTCCACAAATGAGATATGTGATAGTTCTAATAGGAGCTGTTTTGAAGTTTCCAACCTTATGTTACTTGGTAAAATATTTGCTCTTAGCATCTTCAGAACCGTCATAATTGGAACGTAACTTATTGAACGGCACGGAATCCTCAACCATTTTTAAAAGGTCTTTCAGAATAAAAATTATTTGCCTAGGTTCCCTAAGCTCACTTACTGTAGACACCTATGCACTAAAAGTGTATATGATTGGGGGCGGGGGGGTGGGGAGAGAAGCCATTCTATCAAAGTGGAAAAGAAAGTAGCTGTTTAAGGTTTAAGGTTTATTATTTATAGGCCGCCCTTTTCCCTGAGGGGACTCAGGGCGGCTTACAATTTATAGGGAGGGGAATACAAAACAATAAGACATAAACAATACATAAATTAAAATAGAACACAACATTCATTCATCATTCGGGTGGGGACGGATTACAATCTTTATCCCCAGGCCTGACGGGATAGCCAGATCTTGAGGGCTGTGCGAAAGGTCTGGATGGTGGTGAGGGTACGAATCTCCACGGGGAGATTGTTCCAAAGGGTCGGAGCTACTACTGAAAAGGCTCTCCTCCGCGTAGTTGCCAGTCGACAATGAACTGTAACACTGAGCTGTAACTTCCCTATTATGAGAAAAAGGACCTTGCATTTACACAAAATTATTTAGACTGTTAAACATAAGAGTTTAGGCATTGGTAAAAGTGAAAGCATCAGTGAAATTGAGAAAGAGAGAGAAAAGCTTGGACTACAATAATTAGTCAGTTAATAGCTACAATTCATTAATCAAAAACATTTTGCACATCTAAAAATGAAACCAAAATCAGTCAGACTATAACCATCATAGCTCTTGATTAGCATTTCCAGTCTTCATTGTGGGCTCTCTGTCACAACCACATTATTGAATATTCCTCCAGTACTCAAGTCAGCAGAAAAGCAATTTTTTGAAATGTATATTTTAAAACCACACAGTAGCTGAAGCTTTCAGGTTCGATTACAGTAAAGCACACTAACAATGCAATTTGAATAAAAACATCTACAATAAGATGCAAAATATTAAAAAAAAATCAGATAAACTGGGCTGATCAGTAACATGATCAGGTTCCGGAATATTGTTATTTCATGTTGCAGAATTCTGGGAGTTGAAGTCCACACATCTTAAAGTTGCCAAGAAAACCTAGGTTATAAGATAACCTTGATTGTTACTTTTTTTCTGTGAACGTACTGGCACACAATAAAAATGAACTTCTTAATGTTATATATAGTGATTCTGGGTAAGGCCCCTACAGAAGCCAGATTCCCCACCTCTCCGACAGTCCAAGCCAAAATGGCCACAGGAGAGAGAAGAGGTCAGCATGGTGAAATAGCCAAATGAAAGCAGATGCAGTGCCAGATTGCATCATCACCCACATGAGGCATTAAAAAATGTACAAATGACAAAACCCGAGTCAAGAGAAAAGGCAAAACACCCTAAAACTCAATTGCTCAAGTCTGTCTAGGTCTAGGGATGAGATAAAGTTGCATCAGAGGACATATTCTTTAAAAATGATGAGTTCCAGGGCAACTTGCCACAGTCATCTTGCCACAGTGAACTCACAATTAGCTGAGGCCAACTCTTAATAGAACAGAACAGAATAGAATAACAGAGTTGAAAGGAACCTTGGAGGTCTTCTAGTCCAACCCCCTGCTTAGGCAGGAAACCCCTGCACCATTTCAGACAAATGGTTATCGAATCTCTTCTTAAAAACGTCCAGTGTTGGAGCATTCACAACTTCTGGAGGCAAGTTGTTCTGCTTAATTGTTCTAACTGTCAAGAAATTTCTCCTTGGTTGCTTCTCTCCTTGATTAGTTTCTACCCATTGCTTCTTGTCCTGCCTTCAGGTGCTTTGGAGAATAGCTTGACCCCCTCTTCATTGTGGCAATCCCTGAGATATTGGAACGCTGCTTTCATGTCACCCCTTGTTCTCCTTTCATTATAGCAGTTAGCAGTTAGACTTATATACCGCTTCATAGGGCTTTCAGCCCTCTCTAAGCGGTTTACAGAATCAGCATATTGCCCCCACAGTCTGGGTCCTCATTTCACCCCCCTCGGAAGGATGGAAGGCTGAGTCAACCTTGAGCCGGTGAGATTTGAACAGCCGAACTGCAGATAACAGTCAGCTGAAGTGGCCTGCAGTACTGCACCCTAACCACTGCGCCACCTCGGCTCTTCATTAAACTAGACATATGCAATTCCAGCAATCGTTCTTTATATGTTTTAACCTCAGTCCTCTAATCATCTTTGTTGCTCTTCTCTGCACTCTTTCTTGAGTCTTTTTTTTTTTTTGCATTGTGGTGCAGGATAACCCACCATGGGACAATCCATGTGGGATAATTCAACACAATAAATGTTATCCACCACTATTTGTTCAACATTATTTCCATTTTTGTCAATGGAAATAATGCTGAAGAAATAGTGGCATATAATATTTATTATGTTCAGTTATCCTATGTGGATTGTCCCATGTCAAATTGACTTCAGCAAGTTGTCCCATTCCATGAGAAGAGCCAGTATTTCCAAGCCTGAAATCAGAATTAAAATATTCCCCAAAAGCACTGTACTAAGACATTGGAAAGAGGCATTAGATGAAGGAGAAATTGAATTCTCATAAACAAATGCTGGGTTGACACCTGAAATATTGAACCTCTCAATTGTTTTTCTGAGGAAAATCATTGCTCGTTTTTCCTCTCTGGAAAAACAATAAAAACAGCAAAACACTTTCAACACAGGACGTCTAGAATCTTTCTTATAATGCAAGGAAAAACTTCAAAGCTAACTCTGAAGGCTTACTTTTAAAAGGTAAAGAAGGCATCAACTGAATCCTTAGCCAAAGGTTTTGGTAGTTTACATTTCCAGCTTACAGAGCATTTCCTGCTTTTCAATAGCTGGAAATAATCTAGCAGAAAAAGAAATAATCTATAATTATGATTAGATCAAAACCAAGGAAGTTTGTATGTGTCATTTATCATGTCGGTGTACAATATATAAATACAACACACACAAACCATACCTATGTCCAGAGAAGAGATGCTTATATTAGTACATAAAATAAATAAGTAAATAAAGTTTGCACATAGAAAAAGTAGTTGCAGTTCAGATTGCAAGAAAATAAGTAAAAAGGAGTTAAACATAGTTTTTTGTCTTGCTTTTTCCTTCCAGAGAATTCAAAAACAGACTCGGAGTGGCGATGGATGTGCCACGCACCCAACAGTACATATTTCAAAATTTAGGTAATGCATTCAATTTAGCGGTGTCAAGTTATGGACACCCAGCAAAGAATACACTTCTTGCTTTCTGAGGCAGGCTCCATTCAAAACTACACACATACACAAATGCAACTCAGCCCGATGCATGAAACCTAAAATATATTTCAAGCATTATGGCGTTCCAATACTTTACATAAATCAGTTGATCTGAGGAACATGTTTGTCCAATAATAGGAGGCGTGATGGCTCAGCAGTTAGAGATGCTGAGCTTGTCAGCTGGAAAGCTGACATCCTGGGTTCGAGACCCGAGCGCCGCGTGATGAAGTGAGCTCCTGTTACTTGTCCCAGCTCCTGCCTATCTAGCAGTTTGTAAGCATGCAAGTAGATAAATAGGTACCACATAGGTGGGATAGTAACAGTGCTCCATACGCCTCAGTGTTTATGTAGTCATGCTGTACACATGACCATGGAAGTGTCTTCGGACAATGCTACTCTTGACTAAGAAATAGAGATGAGCACCATTCACCTAGAATTGGACATGACTGGAAAGAGGAACCTTTATTTTTACCTTTAGTATGCAACCCTTTGCATAACTATTTGGTTCTCAAAGCTCAGTAACATCCAGTGCCATGATGGCGAACCTATGGCACATGTGCCACAGGTGGCACGCAGAGCCCTCTCTTCAGGCAGGCGAGCCATCATCCCAGCTCAGTTTCCACTGTGCATGGACACAGGCCAAGTGATTTTTCACGGGGTACATGCGGGAGATGTGTGCGCATGCACAGGGGGGAGGGTTATACATGGGAGAGCCACACCTGCTGGTGTGGGGTTCATGTGCGCATGCGAAGGGGAAAGGCGCACACAGGGGGGTTGTGCATGCATGTGGGGGGGAGGTGCTCATGCAGGGGGGGGTCACACGCAGATGCACAGGGGGGTACAGGGGTGCACATTGTATTACGTGGGTGCGTACATGCACTCGGTACCAAAAAAGTTAGCCATCACTGATCTAGTCTATCCTGACGTCTGTGCCAGATTCCAAAATGATTGTTTTCTCTCTCCCTTGGTTTTGATCTATACTTAGCAGAAGCCATCTTTCCACAAATGCCCTGACATGAAACTAGTCTGAAATAGTGTGCAACTGATCTCGTGGACAAACCCAACCATTGTTATTCAACAGTCTCTCACTGCTGCTTTTCAATATGATCTGTCTAGAACAGTGTTTTTCAACCTTTTTTGTGCAAAGGCACACTTTTTTCATGAAAAAAATCACGAGGCACACCACCATTAGAAAATGTTAAAAAAATTTAACTCTGTGCCTATATTGACTATATATAAAGTAATTCTCCCACGGCACACCTTACACTATGTCACGGCACACTAGTGTGCCGCGGCACAGTGGTTGAAAAACACTGGTCTAGAACAGTCTGACAGGAGACCTTTTTCTAACACTTCCCATTAAAATATGAAGCCGGCCCTGCAAAAGGAGATTACATAGAGCTGTGAAGTCATTTTACGTTGAGTGTGATGACTTTTGCTGTTGTTCTACTGTGAAATGCAGTCACGCTATGCATGTTCTGTAGAAAAGGTCTGAGAGGATGCACAAATAACTTGTGCTTCCTGTCTCTCCCAGGTTTTGAGAAATGACAGGAAATGCTCGCACCCATCCTTTGCGTGAAGCTCAGAAACAGAGGAAGAGGAAGCCCAGGTCAATCACAGAAAAAGGTACACCATTATGGACCTAAATATTGTCTCTCTCCAAGTACAATCCCAGTACAGGAAAAGTACAATCCCCTTTGGGAGAAGCTAAGGTTGTCTAGGAATCCTGTCTCTTATTTAAAATGTCACTTTCAGGTTGAGCGAATTTGCAAGATGTGCAACCTTGAAAGCCACTGTGATAAACAAAAGCCCAAACCTACCCAAGCAAACATACAACACAACAGAACATTGGGAAGAAGTTTAACCTTTCTTTAACGTGAAGCTACAATCCTGGGAAAGCAGAGTGGAAATCTATTCTTAAAGCTGCAAAACAGCTACAACTTTTTGAAAGCTAGGCATAGTTGTGTAGAGACTGTCCCAAGATTTCTAGGCCTGTAGCCAGGCAGTGATGTGTCTCGTGTGTGCATAGCCTTTCCCAGAAGATCACAGTCACAACAAGCAGTTGTAGCTATTTCAGAAGCGGATGTAGAGCAAAGTACCTCCATGGAATGATTTACACAGCCCTCATAAATATATGCATATCTTTAATCTACCTGGCTAACTGAATGCTTAAGGTAGTGTAAATCACATTTAACGTCTCAGGAATTCAGAATAGCACCCTCTTGTTACTAACCTTCTAACTGCCTCCCTCAGAATTTCTTAAAAAGCCTTTCCACAAAGATCTAAATGACAGAAGTGTGGGGGAAATGGGAAAATGCTATGCTAGCAGACACATCAGAAGTCAGAAAGCCACTTGCCCTAACCCTAGCCTTGGAAGTACAGAGGACATACAAAACCTAACATTGTCTGACCAAGAACAGAGACATTCTCAGCTATGATGGAGTTAAAACATAGGGACTGCCTTTTGGTATATTTTCTATCTTTCTTGAAATACTTTTTTTACTTTAAGCCAGTGGTGAAATTCAATTTTTTTTTTTTTACTACTGGTGCTGTGGGTGTGGTTTGGTGGGCGTGGCAGGGGAAGGATACTGCAAAATCTCCATTCCCACCCCATTCCAGGGGAAGGATACTGCAAAATCTCCATTCCCACCCCATTCCAGGGGAAGGATTCTCCAAAATCTCCATTCCCACCCCATTCCAGGGGAAGGATACTGCAAAATCTCCATTCCCACCCCATTCCAAGGGACGGATACTGCAAAATCTCCATTCCCATCCTGTTCCAAGGGAAGGATACTGCAAAATCTCCATTCCCACCTCACTCTGGGGCTAGCCTGAGGTGACGCTTGCCGATTCTCCAAACTACTCAAGATTTCCGCTACCGGTTCTCTGAACTCTTCAAAATTTCCTTTACTGGTTCTCCAGAACCTGTCAGAACCTGTCAGAACCTGCTGGATTTCACCCCTGTTTTAAACTCTCTGAAATCTTTTTCAAGCCACATATGCAGTAACAGCCATACTGTGGCATTGTCTTTTTTGAAAACTCTAAAATCACATGGGCCAAAATGAAGGTTTACAAACAATATATTGTAGATTTGAGGTTGGGAACAGCCTGTAGTTTAGAACTTCCTAATTTGCCAAAAAGACTATTAACAGCTTGACTTAAGGAACTCCAAGGCATAACAAAAAGATCCCCCCAAACCTTTGGATCTTCAATTTTTCATCAAATGATTATCTACCATCAGAAATAAAATAAAAACTTGACAACATATATCCCAAATCCCTTCCCCCAAATGAAGCGGAGCACTCCATAAAATACTTGTTTGGATTAAAAACTGTTTCCTACTGTTTTGACACTGATGGTGACAGGCCGAAACAAACCTTTTACCAAATGAAATATGTATTTAAACAAACAAGTTTTCAAAATGTTCGTGGCAATCTTTCTCTATGCAAATATTTATGTATCCTGTACACGGCGTATGTTTGGAGGAAGTAAAAGGAGCCCTGGGTTTATTTTAAAAAGTGAGCTGAGCATTTTAAAAAAAATGTTCAGTAAAGAATAACAGCAGCTTTTGAATTGGGTTTCATTACGTGAAGCATAACAGAGCCAGGATTCCTGTGCAGACTCCAGACCAGAGAATATCTCTTTCATTATTAACACTCACAATTACAAATCAAGCCATTCTATATTTCTCACATCATTGAAAATTGAAAGCAGATGAATCTACCGCATAGCCAACCATCTAGCTGAAAGGGAACTTGATGGTCTAAGACACGGTAAATTTGTTTTCAATTACGTGGTCCGCATTTTTTTTTAAAAAAAATATATCTTGATTAAACTATACAAAGCAAGCAGAGCAAGGAGATCAGAGAAGAGAAACATTAAGCTAATAGCATCTATGGCTTTTTTTTTAAAAAAAGTTTCTTTTTCTTTGTTCTCCATTTTAACAGTCCGCAGGAGGCATCTCTGCCTAGATTAATCCACCACCACCATCACGACCTACCCCCTTCCCCCAGAAGAAAAGACCACATGCAATTTCTAGATTGGCTGGCAGCGTTCCACGGTCTGCTTAATGAAGAAGAACCCAGGAGAGACACAGTCTTTTGAACCCACGTTGCTTTCACAAATCTAGCATTCAATATTCAAAAGCCTCCCCCCCTCCCATTCTGAAAAATAATCTTGCATATCCTTTGTATGGATTTAAGAAAGACAAGGGGATAAAGCCTGCAGGTTTTATTTGTGCAAATAACTTCGTTCACTTGGTACACAGTTCTACACATGTGCTAACAGACTGGATTCACCCACAAAAATGTGGATTTCGTCATTAAACCAGCATAAGAGTTCGTGGTTTATGATTCATAAAATCTCTTTTGGCTTGTCCCAGACCAAGCTCTCTTTTATGATAAATAACTTTTATAAAACATTTAAAAGGGTCTTTTAATTCTGAATGAATTAAAAAAAATACATATGATGTTCAGAGGTGGTATTCAGCTGGTTCGGAACAATTCACCTGAACTGGTAGCAGAAATCACAGGTGGGCCCGCCCTGGCTCTATGCAGTCCTATTTAGGCACATTTTTGAGGTCGGGAGCATGCGTAGAAGGTCCATGAGTGAGCAAAGTCCATGCATGGAAGGTTGGGTTCATGCATAGAAGGTGCACGAGTGAGCAAAGTGCATGTGTGGAAGGCTGGACACATGCGTAGAAGGTGTACGAGTGAGCAAAGTGCATGCATGGAAGGCCGGGCGCATGCGTAGAAGATGCACAAGTGAGCAAAGTGCATGCGTGGAAGGCCGGGCGCATGCATGGAAGGGGTCTGTGTGCCCGCGAAGCAGGAGCACACATGCACCCAATGAACCAGTGGTAACAAAATGTGAAACCCACCACTGACAATGTTCCTACTAAAAACCTTCCTATACTTTGTGCAAAGAGGAACTCTGGGAACAGCCAGCTTTGGATTCTCCTCAAGGGAGAGAGAGTGAAATGATGACTTCAAGATCTCCATGTCTAAGAGCTGTCCTAAAATCATTATTTTCAGATTGCATAGTTGACTTCTAAGCCTGTCATTAGAAGGATCTCAAAGCAGTTCACAACATGATAGCAGTATTCTAGTATTTGAAGAGCTGCCACAAAGAAGAGGGAGTCAAGCTATTTTCCAAAGCACCAGAGGGCAGGACAAAAAACAATAGTTGGAAACTAATCAAGGAGAGAAGCAATCTGGAATTAAGGAGAAACTTCCTAACAGTGAGGACAATTAACCAGTGAAACAGCTTGCCTCCAGAAGACGTGGGTGCTTCATCACTGAAGGTTTTTTAAGAAGAGTCTAGATTCTAGACAGTCACTTATCTGAAATGATATAGGGTCTCCTGCCTAAGCAGGGGGCTAGACTAGAAGACCTCTAAGGTCTTATCCGGCTTCTGTTCTGTTCCGTTCTACTCTACTCTACTCTATTCTATTCTACTCTACTCTACTCTACCCTACTCCTTATTAATTTTGTTTCAGACAAAAGTTTACTGTACTTAGGAATGTTCAGAAGTTATGCATCAAATGAGTTTAAGGAAGTTTAGGAGAACAGGGCAACCTGGAATTAAGAAGAAACTTCCTAACAGTGAGGACAATTAACCAGTGGAACAGCTTTGCCTTCAGAAATCATGGACGCTTCATCACTGGAGGTTTTTAGGAAGAGACTAGACAATCACTTATCTGAAATGGTTATAGAGTCTCCTGCTTGAGCAGGGAGCTGGATTAGAAGATCTCCAAGACCCTTCCAGTTCTATTCTCTAAACGTTAAAGATTATGCAAGGACAACTGTGCACAGGTGAATGTTGATGAATTAAAGCAATCCTTAAAAATAAAAAATAAAGGTGGATTAAGACCTACTGGCAGAAACCTACTAAGCTAGAAAGTTGTGAGAAGAATGCCATGAGTTGATCTTGATTGTTAGCTAACAAACAGAAGTATCCATATATTTTTGGGGGGAACAAGTGGAAATTTCCTGACAGTGACAACAATTAATCAGTGGAATGGCTGGCCTTCATCACTGGAGGCTTTTAAGAAGAAGGGCATCTATTTAGGTTTGGACTAGAAGACCTCCAGGATCTCTTCCAACTTTGTTATTCTGGTTGGTCATTGCCTTCTTCCAGGGGTTTTTGACTTCTCATTCTAGGTTAGAGCTTTGGAATTTTCTTGGAATTTTCTTTGGAATGTTCTTGTAGTCTTTCAGCAAAGTACTACAAAGTCCAACCCACCTTTGCTTTTTTGAGAACAGCCAAATAATCCCATTTGCCAAGATAGCAAGAGTTAATCCCCACACATGGTTTAACCTTTCCTGTCTGTTGGAAAGTAATCTTCATCTTTGAGATTTTCAAAATTAATTACTCACAGAATTATCAGCCTACCTTGGAGATATTGCAGATTCAGTTCCAGACCACCATAATAAGGTGAATATTGCAATAAACCAAGCCACACAAAGTTATGCTTACACTGTAGTCTATTCAGTGCGCAATAACATGATATCTAAAATCAATGTATATATACCGTGATTTAAAAATATGCCATTGTTAAAAATTACTAATCATCACCTGAAACTCCAGCAGGTTTTTTTGATGGAGGGTCTTGTAAAAAACCCAGTATCAGCAAAGTACAATAAAATAAGATATACCTGTATTTCCGTATTCTGTATTTCTGGAAAAGGCTCTGTAACATTTGAGTGAGATAAGTAGATAGGTAACTAGCTAGCTAGCTAGTTAGGTAGGTAGCAGTGGTGGGTTGCAATTTTTTTACTACTGGTTCAGGTGTGCTTGCATGCACGTGTGCGTCCAGGTGGATGGGTGGATGCGTACTATGTACACACATGCACAATAGGTAAAAAAATGCTTCTGTGTATGCCTGAAGCAAAAAACAAGATGGTGGCGCCTATGGCACCACCGATAGAACTGGTTTGGGGGCGTGGCTGGCTGAGTTATTACCTACTCAGCTGAACCGGTCCAAACCAGTAGGAACCTACCTCTGATTAGGCACTATCTACTCTGAATTGAAAATTGCCACTAAGGTTTTCTAACAAAGATTAGCTGCCTCCAGCTATAGTACCTGCAAGCACAAAAGTCATAGAATGGCCTATAATCATTTAAAATTTTTATCTTTGTTTTTGCTTCACAGGGGAAAAAAATGCCCTCCAATATTCCAACAGTTTTTTCTATGATCATTGCTTTTCCCAAGAATGTTATTGTACTTAACAACTGGGTAGTAAAAAGTAGCTTAGATTATGATTGCTATTTGATTGCTATTGATTCCTCTTTGTTCGTAGGTTATCCTTAACGTAGAGTTCACAGAAATACATAGTGAATTTAAATACTTCTCTGCAAATTAAAAACACCAGCAATGTTAACTCGGTATTTTTTATCAATTGCAAACAGAAAGAAGATTTTGCTTGCTTTTCTAGATAGCAAGATCAGATAAGTGACAGGCGCCCATTCAGTCTTTGCTAATCTGAAAGGGTTATGCCAGGCAAGATTCAATTAGTACAAATTTAAGAAACAGGAAGGCTGTAAAATAGACTGAGACTTGAGAATAACCCTAATTATTATATTATAATAATAATTCTGATACGGCAAGCTACTTTTATTGAAAATATTTTTGTTTTATTTTGTCCTTGATTTTTGCTCTTAGGCACAAAAAGGATTCATAATCAAGAATTAAGGACAGCAATGGCAAAGAAAAGAAAAGAAACAAGAAAGACACATAGGAATCCCTAAGAGGATCTCGTGTCTCAACTTAGGTGAGCAATTCAAAACAATCCTTCCCCCAAAGTGTATATATAGAGAGAGTAGATTGGAGAAAAAACCCAATGTATTTTGAGTCACCTTTACCAAAAAGGAAAAGACCAGCCAGACATGATGTGTACCTTTCCATATTCTATTTTGGGGTTTTCTTTCTTTCTTTTGGTAGAAATGGACTCTTTTTTTCTTTTGCCTACCACTGGAATATTAACAAGGCCAGACTTGGTCTCTGGCCCAAGGAAATGCTAGGTACTCAGGCAGATAAATAAATAACATCATTCTGAAAACAAGAACACTTGTATTGCAGAAATTGGCCTATTAAAATATGGGCATGATTAAATTTCAGTTGCCAACTTGCCCTATCTCAAAGAATTGTAAGCCAGTAAAATCCAAATGTTGCATTTCTTCTTCTTCTTTTTTTCTTTTTCTTCTTCTTCTTCTTCTTCTTCTTCTTCTTCTTCTTCTTCTTCTTCTTCTTCTTCTTCTTCTTCTTCTTCTTCTTCTTTTTCTTCTTCTTCTTCATCATCATCATCATCATCCTCATCATCATCATCATCATTATCATTATTATGTTAATCTTTGGTGAGATTCACAGCCTTTGGGGCTGGTTGATAGCTCAACAGCTCGAGTCCTAACCAAGGACCAATTGTTAAGGAAACGTCGGAGGATATAAGTTGTTCCAAGTAGGGTGGTTTTTTGTAGAGTCAGAATGTTCAAGTCAGGTAAATTTAGAATTTTCAAATAGCGAGGTAGCCCTTTAGGTGTTGTTCCAAGGGCTCCAATTGCAATCAGGACAAGCCACAATTTCTTTTTCCACAGTCGCTCAACTTCAATTTGCAAGTCCAGGTACTTTGTAATTTTTTCTTGCTATTTATCTTCAATTCGTGCATCACCAGGTATTGCAAAGTCAATGAACCAAACTTTTTTCTTTTCAACTATTGTTATGTCAGGTGTGTTGTAGGCCAAGTTCCTGTCAGTCTGAATTCTGAAATCCCACAAGATCTTGACTTTTTCATTCTCTAGAACCTTCTCAACCTGATGTTTCCAGTGGTTTTTGCTGTACTCATATCCAAACTTCTGGCACAATTTCCAGTGAACTATCTTAGCAACTCAGCCATGACATTGTAGGTAGTCAGTTTGTGAAGTTTTGCTGCACCCGCTGATCAAGTGGTTGACTGTCTCATTTGCTGTTGGTGGTAACATGTTGATTTTTTGCCTTCATGCAGTTTGTGGCTAAGGCTTGTTCTTGAGCTGCCAAAATAAAGCCTTCTGTTTCTTTTTTCAGTACTCCTGATCTTAACCAGTTCCAAGTTAATTTTTGGTCAGCTTTGCCTTCAATACTTTTCAAGTATTGGCCATGCATAGCTTTGCTTTTCCAATTTTCAGCTCGTTTCTCAATTACTTCTTTCTTATATTCAGCTTTTAACTTAGTTGTCTTCAAAAGGCCTCCTTTATTTACTTCCTTAATCATTGGTTCTTCACTTTTCTGGATGTAGTCATTCAAGCCAGAGCCAAGGTGGTGCAGTGGTTAAATGCAGCACTGCAGGCTACTGCTAGATCAGCAGGTCAGCGGTTCAAATCTCACCGGCTCAGGGTTGACTCAGCCTTCCATCCTTCCAAGGTGGGTAAAATGAGGACCCAGATTGTTGGGGGCAATATGCTGACTCTCTGTAAACCGCTTAGAGAGGCCTGAAAGGCCTATGAAGCGGTATATAAGTCTACTGCTATTGCTATTGCTCAAGCTGTGTCTTTCTTCTTCCACAGTCTGCTTTACTTGTAGGAGTCCTCAACCACCTTCTGCTCTTGGTAGATACAATCAGTCAACATCACTTTTAGGGTGCAAAGCATGATTCATTGTCATAAGCTTCCTTCTTTTTCTTTATTTTTATTACTATTATTGTTGATGTTTGATGTTGTTAAGGTATTGTTGCAAGAAGTAAGCTGCCTTCTGCAATTGACTGGTGGTGATTTGTTAATGCCGATGATGTTCAACTGGTGCTCCAGTAATTTGGGATTGCAAAATGGCCTCCAGAGGATGGTAGAGGAAAGGAAGGCCTGGAGGAATGTTGTCCATGGGGTTGCAACTAACAACAAATCTTTGCTTTCTTTTGCCAGTTTTGCAACATAGCTCTGCTTTTACTTTCTAAGAATGCTGATGAATGGCTACCTTTATTCTTGGAAATCAGAACAGAAGAATGGAATATGTCACTTTGATTTAAAGGCGGACAGCTTCCCATTGTTGTTGCTGTTCTCCTTTTAATTAAAAGTGCCTCTTTTTCAAATAGGGGAAGGAACAAAAGTGTCCATGCGCATCCAATTGAAAATCCCCCAAACAGACACTGGCAGGCAAAATGATTTGATTGTATAGGTGGAAATTTCATGAGGGAGATCATCGGTTCTAAATTAATTCCTGGTGGATCCTTTTATAGTTTTAAGGGAAGCAATTTTAACATCCAGTCTGAGCATGTGTGTCTTTTTTCATAAATGGTGTGGTGACTCAGAAATGCATTTGTCAACTTTTAGTTTAAAAAAGAAAAGGAAAAGAGAGTCCCTGCTTCCTACACTTAATTAAAGGCAAATATAAACCAAGTGAAAACTAACTTCCTCCAACCTTTTCCTGCTGTGCACAATTAAGATAAGAAAACTCTTGAAAGAGAGTTTTTCTTCTCTGGTGCAAAAAACCCCCTCAGAAATGCCTAAGACTTTCAAGACACAACTGCCAGGTGCTAATAGTAATGAAATAATCAAGACCTTTAGGGTTAATTCACATTTTATTCTATAATTGCCCAAATACCACTGTAATATACAGGGTATATTGCAAAATGAACCCCTGTAGATAAAGTCAGGCCTCACTGACAATTTATTATATAAATCACGTTATAAGTCTGAATTGGTTGCCTGTTCTCCTAAACACTTCCTTATACTCAGTTGATGCATAACTTCTGAACATTCCTAAGTACAGTAAACTTTTCTCTGAAACAAAATTAATAAGGAGTAGGGTAGAGTAGAGTAGAGTAGAATAAAGTAGAGTAGAGTAGAACGGAACGGAATGGAACAGAAGCTGAATAGGACCTTAGAGGTCTTCTAGTCTAGCCCCCTGCTTAGGTAGGAGACCCTATATCATTTCAGATAAGTGGCTGTCTAGAATCTAGATTCTTCTTTAAAAAAACCTCCAGTGATGAAGCACCCACGTCTTCTGGAGGTAAGCTGTTCCACTGGTTAATTGTCCTCACTGTTAGGAAGTTTCTCCTTAATTCCAGGTTGCTTCTCTCCTTGATTAGTTTCCAACTATTGTTTCTTGTCCTGCCCTCTGGCGCTTTGGAGAATAATTTATTGGAATACTGCTATCATAAAGCATATTGTGGTTGCTTTATGAAGCTTGAATTTTTATATAATACCCTGTCTATGTGATTCCATGGAAATATTTCCTGTGTGTGTGTGTGTGTGTGTGTGTGTGTGTGTGTGTGTGTGTGTAAACTGAATGTTGTGAGGGTGACTAATTCTAATTTTGTCAAGAATTTTGACAATCCCCTTGTTATAGCTCCTAATGCTGCAGTAAGTATCAGAACTAACATCGTGAGCTCTGGCCTTGCTTTGCTAGAAGCCAGCCTGCCATAGACTATAAGAGGAGGGAGCTGTGGGAAGAGGGAAACAGAAAGCAGTCATCCTGCCATCTCTAGATATCAGCTCACCATCCCAAGGCCAGGGGCTGGGAATGGAATGGAATGGGTCCCCATCCAGCCTGCCATTTGCAGGGACTGTTACCAAAACCTCTTCCAATGTAACTGGAAAATAGGAAGACAACAGAGAAAGTTGTAAAAGGGGAAGTTAACTGGAGAAACTTCTTGTGCAAAACTTTAGCTCTGGCTTTTTGCTGTACTATAACCATTTGGCTTTAGTAAAACTATCTCTTTTGCACAAATGGAGTTGAGGGTCTTTCTATCCTAGGAGCCTAAATTCGGGCAGGTGTGATACTAAGAGGAAAATGGAGATTTTGCAGTATCCTTCCCCTGCCCTGTCCACCAAGCCACGCCCACAGAACCAGTAGTAAAAAAAAATGAATTTCACCACTGCATTGACCTATCTATCAGTAAAACTTTTATTCAACTATTGTGATGTTTGGTGTGTTGTGTCCTATTGCTGATTTTGCATGTACTATTGTGATAAAGGATTTGTGTTTTTCCTGCCAAGTCCTAACACTTCATATATTGTTGTTGTACAGCACAAGTGTCAAACTCACCAAATCATGTTGCCATCATGTAACGTTTTGTGATGTTTTTTCCCTTCGTGGAGCTGGAGTGGGCATGTGATGTATCCAGCCTACAGGATGCCAGTTTGACACCCCTGCTCTACAGTGATTTCTACACCAGACCTGTCTAGCTTGTCCTAATTCTCCAGGTATAAACCATAAACTAGCATGGGAGAATACTCTTCGTCAGCAAAACAATGTAACATACGTATCAGAGAAATTGTAATTTCTCATCATAAAACATTGTAGCTATATAACTTATATTAGGGACCACGCCTGCCAGAAACACACATGGATACATAGACAATTGAACATAATGCACTCTGCATTCTTAATTTATTTTGTCTTTTTAAGGAACATGGATTTTTTGAGCAGGGGAAAGGAAGGAAAAGAAACTTGGCTTGCATGAATCTTCACCAGTACAAAAAATTGACATTAATTTGGTAGCAATTCTGACCTGAAACCAATTGGCCACAATCAGATTTCTTACAGGGAAGAAAAGTCAAAAGGGCAAGTGAAGTTTTATAAGTTCTTCTGTGAATTGTGTTAACCATATATCCAAACTCAGAAGACAAATTATTGAAACCAATGGGAATTACACCTGAACACAATCTACCAAGGTTGGTAGAGGTTACTAGTGCCAAGCAAAAAAGGACAAAATTTTGGTGTGATGTATTTTCAAAAACAGAGAGAAAGCAACAGAAAAAGACAAAGAGAGAGAGAGAGAAAGCGTGTCTTTTCTACTTCTTACCACTTCCTTCCTCTTGTTATTTTAATACACTTATACCAATACACTTTGCTCTGCACCAGACTAGTGAGGTCTATGCAAATTGTATGAAAACAGTCTGCAAAAACGTTGGCTTCGTGTCAAGCCAGCATTTTTCAAGTGCTATGGATTCAGTTGGCCAAGGATCTATCCACAAACAATGATAGTAGGTAAGTAGGTAGACACCTACCCAGCCAGACACATGTATGTTTTCCCAGCAACTGTTAAGGAACAGCAATTTGGGAAGAGAGGATGGTTTTCAAGTGTAGGCATGCATATAAACATCACTTTAATTTTTCCAGACAAATGCTTTGAAGTATTATTTTTTTTAACACAAAATCTTTCCTCTGCATTCTGTGCATTTTGCTGTATCAGCACAATTTCAGATCCTGGGTAATTAAGATGAAATTTTATATCCTAGATCCATGATGGCAAACCTATGGTCACATGCCACAGTTGGCACGCAGAGCCATATCTGCTGGCACGAGAGCCGTCAGCTCCAGGGCGCATGCATGCGCCAGCAAGCTGATTTTTGGCCTTCCGGAGGGAGGCTGTTTTAACCCTCCCCAGGCTTCAGGAAAGCCTCTGGAACCTGGGGAAGGTGAAAACCGCCTCCCCTGCCCCCCCCCCCACCGGGAGCCTTCTGGAAGCTGGAAGTGGATCTTTTCCAAACTTCTAGTTGGCCCATTGGGCCTGTTATTCACCCTCCCCAGACTCCAGAGGATTTCCTGAAGCTTGGGAAGGGCGAAAACAGCGTCGCCTGGCCCCCCCGAATGAAATACCAAGCTCAGCTTGGAGGCAAGTAGTGCAGCACTTGTGGGGGGGGGAGCGTGGGGGAGGTTGTGCGTGCATGTGCATGTGGGGGTGTGTGCGGTGCATTATGGGTGCTGGCACACTTGGGTGCAAAAACGCACACACCCTCCCATTTTTGGTACCCAACAACAAAAAGGGTAGCCATCACTGTCTTAGATAATCAACATGATATTTTACATCCTGGGTAATTTACATAACAAAAGGTATATATGGAGGTCAGCATGTCTGCTAATATATTCTGTGACATCTGGCAAACGCCATGCCTCATGTTCTTCTTTTTTTAAAGATTCCTTTAATTAAAAATTTTTTGGGAAGCTAGCATGTTGAGAGGGAAAGCATTAATTAATGTCCTTGATAATGCTGGATTGATTGGTTAACATGACTCGGGACACTTGAGGGGGATAGAAAGTTTCTTATTCTTTTTATTAATCTGAAGCGTGGGAAATACTCAGAGCTAGCTTTACCTTTCTAAGTGCCGATACGATGCACTCAATAAAAGGCCTTTCAAACCTGAATGGAACTTCCGAGTCTTGATTGAATTGGGCTCATTGCTTGGAACTATGACAATGTGGCTATCCTCAGCATGGGAATCACTTGGTGAGACTGTCCAATGGTCTACTGCAGGGGTGTAAACTCGATTTCATTCAGGGCCGCATCAGGGTTGTGTCTGACCTTGGTGGGACAGGGTGGGCATTACCAGGGTGGGTGTGGCCAGCTCAACATCACTCGTGTCAGGGTGCCTGTGGTAGTCCAAGCACTCTACCAGCGAAAACAGGCTCCCAAGCTCTGTTTTCAGTTGCCACAGCTTCCTGCAACCCTCTGCCAGTGAAAACGGAGCTCAGGAACTCCGTTTTTGCTGGCAGGGCCACCGCAGGCCGGCCCTTTGCTTTTTCCAGGGCAGCCCAGCAGGCCAGATCTAAGCACTCCCAGGCCTTGAGTTTGACACCCCTGGTCTACTGTTCCAAGTTTGGTGACGCTATTAGGTATATACGTAAGATAGGTATTTCTAATGATAAGCAAAATAAATACCCATTCAAAATGGACTCCATGAACAAACACTTCCGGGCAGCTCCTCTGACACTGATTTGCCAAAGATTTCTTCCATTTTTTCCCCCCAATTTCTAGATCTTAATCCTTGGATTCCCAAACAGTATCCCCTCCACTGCTAACATGATCCAATTCTGTTTATTTTTGTGGGGATCGAGGCAAGGCAAGCTAGCTGTTTGCCATCTACCAAGATTTTAGGAAAAAATGGGCATTTTAAGACCAAGTGGCAGAGAAGTCTTGGGGGAAAGAGATTTTTGTCTGAAACACAGATCACCTCTCACTGCTTCTGAAAGAAATCTCCTGGCCCATGCCAAGTCGAGCAGAAATGTAAAACCCCATTTTGGGGGGCCCAAACCTCTTCTGATTTTAATATAGGAACAGGCAATGCCATGAACCTTGGATTTCATGAATGACTGCCAAACCCTTTTCCATGGGGTTTCCTCTGAAGGGTAAAACTACCTCCATGACCTTACCCAGCCACTTTCTAAAGTCATTTGCCAGGATTCTTCCTCAAGGTTCCTCTTTTATCAAAGGAAAACCTTTGCATCTTCAATCTTTGAGCAGGACACCTCAGCTGAAGAATGCCTTTTTCTGAACAGTTACTTTGCACCAAAGCAGTGGAGAACTGAGCTGGGCCTCTTTGTTCCTCCAGCATCTTAGAGCTGGAGAGGTTTCATGGATGAGAAGCGAAATGTCCTCAAAGAAAAACCAGAAAGTCCATTTGCCTCTTGAAAAAACATTTTTGGGACAACCATGACCTAGATGACTGAGAATCTCTATACAGACATCTATTGTGGCTTGCCAGTGGCCAGCAGAGCTGGTAGCAGATTCAGACAGTGGAGAAGAACATGGGCCAGTCCTGGAGTCTGGGGAAGGCTCTGATGAGGGCTCTGTGTCTGAGGCAGAGATGGGGCCGGAGCTGTGTGCCAGTTATCAGCTGCCTTCAGAGGCAGACATCAATGAGGCAGATGAACAGCTGGAGCCTGTTCCCAGTGTGCGCATGCGCAGAGTTGTCAGACAAAGGAAACAGCTAAAGAACAGGGGTCGACTTGGGAGTAAGTTCACAGGTGGACGATGAATGGCCGCTCCCAGAGGAAATAAGAGGAGCGAAAGGGGAGTGGAGTTTGCAGGAGACCATTAGTTTGATTAATTGGCTCGTGACTCTCCGAGACTCCTTGCCGAGTTTTGCAGATATCAGTCTGGCAGCTCTCTAAGCCAAATAAGGTTTGTGACTGTACATCCTCCATTGAAAGACTTTGCTGGATGTGAATGAGCAGAATTCACAGTAAATTAATAAAATAGTTTTTTTGTCAGGCAACGAGTTTGCTTCATGCTTTCGAGAAGCATAGGTCAGAACAACATCCAGCATCTTAAGTGTTGCTGCTAAAAAACAGCTCCCTGTTATTAAGGTTGTATACATTTGTGTTGTTGTATCATTTTTGTCACTGCAAACTGCAGGTCTCCCATGCAAACTGTTCCCTGATGTTCCAGTCAAAAAGTAATCTGCACCTGTTTACCTTTTGTGCTATGTGGCTTTTTAATGGAAAAGAAAAACAAAGGAAGAAAGCCAATTTTTACTAAATCTGCAGGGTGAATGCATGATATAGAAGTCTGGTAATTACCTCAAAGAAGGGCATTAGAGAAGTATTCTAAAATAGTTTTAAGTAAAAGTAGACTTGAAATGTCTTTTTAAAAAATTGCAGAAAAATAATTGTGGCTAGCAACTTGTGGCTATCACTTCATTTCATTCTTTCATTTCCCATACGCTGTGGCTATGTTGCTCAAAAATAAAAATAAAAACCACCATTACCAAAAGCTCTACTTCTTCCTTAAAAACTAATGCATTATCAGATACAGTTGCAACTGACAGTAGATACAGTTGGTTTCATGAGGTAGAATCTCATTAAACAGTGGAAGCTTTGGACTTTCATCCATAGTGCCTCTACTACAATAAAGGCATTAATAGTTAATGTTTAAGAGTGTAAAACCACAATTTTATCAGGAGATTTTGTAAACGAACTCTCAGATATAGTCTGATACCCAAAGAAAAGTGACAAGCAGGACGTGATAGAGAAAACTGATTCTCATTTCTTTAAGCTTCAGCACTGAGTAAATAAGTTCTAGTTTTAGCTACCTTGAGTAACAAAATGTGTGAAAAACTCCCCAAATTATATATACAGTGTATTTCCTGTACTTATGTACAATCTTACAGCAACTCTTCAACTGTTCAATTCTACTCATTTTTTTGAGAAGACACACCCACAGAGGATGGGGCTGTAGCCTCAAAAAAGGTCATGAACAGCATGAATCACTACATTGATTATGGTCTTTCTTTTCTTTGGACCTAAATCCAGATCTCAGTTTGATTGCTCAAAGCCTATCTATTCAATGATGGCAAAGATAGAATCACATACACAAGCTGGATACAATTATCAGCAAGGAATTCAACATTAGTAAAAAAAAAAAAACCTAAGATCACGGCATCCGGTGCCATCACTTCCTGGCAAATATAAGAGCAAGAAATGGAAGCAGTGACAGGTTTTTATTTTCTCGGATTACAATATCACTGCAGATGGCGACTGTATCCATGAAATTAAAAGACATTTGCTCCTTAGTAGGGAATGGAAGCTATGGCAAATCTAGACTGTGTATTAAAAAAGCAGAGAATCTCCTTGTGGACAAAGCTCTGTATAGTCAAAAATATTGTTTTCTCAGTAGTAATGTAGAATTAGAATAACAGAGTTGGAAGGGACCTTGGAGGTCTTCTAGTCCAACCCCCTGCTTAGGCAGGAAACCCTACACCACTTCAGACAAATGGTTATCCAACATCTTCTTCAAAACATCCAGTGTTGGAGTATTCACAACTTCTGGAGGCAAATTGTTCCACTGATTAATTGTTCTAAATCTAGGCCTGTGGGAATTGGACCGTATGGAAGGGTGAGCACTGAATAATTGATGCTTTCCAATTGTGGTGTTGGACTGCAAGGAGATCAAATCAGTCAATCCTAAAGGAAACCAACCCTGATTGTCCTTTGCAAGGAGAGATTCTGAAGCTCAAATACTTTGGCCATCAAATGAGAAGAGAGGACTCACTGGAAAAGACCCCAATGCTGGGAAAAATTGAAGGCAACAGGAGAAGGGGACAGCAGACAATGAGATGGTTAGATGGTGCCATTGATGCAATGAACAAAAAATTGGGTAATCTCTGGGAGATAATGGAGGACAGGAGAGTGTGGGGGATGATGGAGTACTGTGATCTAAGGAGTTCCAAAGAATCAGACACAACTTAGCAACTGAACAGCAACAAATCAGCAGGGAATTGTCATTTCTTAAACAATCAATCATCAATTATCATCAGCAAGGAGCAGTTTGAATCCCCACTCAAGTCTCCTTGCATTTTTTTTTTAACCACAGTTGGTCGAATTCAACTTTACTAAGAGGCAGGGATATATTTATCACATCCTCTCTGAATTGAGCATCTGTGCCAACCACGAAGGAACAAATTTTCATGTCAACACCAGCCTTTGCCCCCACCCCACCAAACAGAGGCAGTTATTGCTAGCCTCAGCTCTTGAACAAGACGTTAAACATACAAAAGCCCATGTCCTTGCTGAATGCCTCTCATCCCGCCAGAGGCTCTTCATTTTAACAGACAGACAATTGTTCTGGTGTTCTAGAAGTACTTTACACATGCACACCCTTCAGTGGAGAGTGCCAAACTCCTGAGACCAACATGCAATGAAGAGGAAGTGGCATCAGTTAGCATAACCACAAGATAAAGCTTTGGGGGATATCAGATCCAGTGGAGTACAGCACCCTTTTCAGACACAGAGAGAAGGAGCGAGATTTTTTTTTTTAAATGAAGAATTATTTTTCAACTCTTCACTCAGTGTAGCAGCTGTACCCATCTTCACCGTCTCCCAACTCTTTCTTGAATAATGTTAGTATGGGGGCATGTACTTCCACACAGAGAAGATCAAGTTTCTGAACTAGAATTTATTAATAGATTCTTCTCTATTTGTTTAAGATTTAGAAGCCGAAACAGGTTGTTTAATTTGGAGTACCATCCCATGTTTTTGGTGGCTGTGCACACGGCTACCTCGACTCAAGTGTTGCAGAAAAAAAAACCAAGTTTCAAGTTTTAAGTTTATTAGAATTTGTATGCCACCCACTCCCACAGGGACTCTGGGCGGCTAATAAAATAGCAGGGGTTTAGGAGATTTCTAGAACCAATGACAGTGTCTTGGATTATTAGAAAGAATTTCTAAAGTTTTTTTTTTAAGTGGTTCCTTGGTTAAACAAAAAGCAGAACTTGCAGCTGCTAAATATTCACTTCAGTCACTTGACAAGTGCAGAATCTCAGGACCAGGAGCAGGATTCCTGCTTTTGCATTGATTTTTTTCAAATAAATTTCTAACCTCTCTGTAGTGCTCTGGGTAATTTCAGCCAATATGTGATTCCAGGGCTAAGGAATATTCAAAATAAATAAGGATTTCATATTGCGCCTAACATTCTCTACGCTGCCACCACCTCAGGTCATGGTGAATGTCTATACAATCTGCTTGGCTAAGGAAAATATGGGATAATAAACAAATGTACCAAGATAGCTGGGCTCTCTTATTGCATATTTGTTATACAACCACACACAAAAGTAATCTGAAAACAATAGGCTTTTAAAAATGTATTTATTTATCATATTTGTATAGCTGCCTATCTCTCATGAAAATGTAAAGGTTCCCTTCTGTGCTACTTGTTCTTGACTCTAGGGGGAGGTATTCATCTCCATTTCAAAGCCAAAGAGCCAGCACTGTCCAAAGGCGTCTCTGTGGTCATGTGGCTGGCATGACTAAATGCCGAAGGTGCACTGAACACTGTTACCAAAGGTGGTTCCTATTTTTCTACTTGCATTTTTACATACTTTCAAACTGTTAGGTTGGCAGAAGCTGGGACAAGTAACAGGAGCTAACTCTGTTATGCGGCATTAGGGATTTGAACCGCCAAACTGCCAAACTTTCTGATCGACAAGCTCAGCATCTTAACCACTGAGCCACCATGTCCCCAAGAAAATGTAGGGATTTGCTAATCAAGGAAAGAAGCAGCTTAGAAATTAAGGGAAAATTTTCTGACATTCAGAAGAATTGATCAGTGGAACAACTTGCCTCCAGAAGCTTTAAATGCGCCAACACTGGACGTTTTAAAGAAGAAGTTGGACATGGTATAGGGTTTCCTGCCTAAGCAGAAGGTTGTACTAGAAGGCTTCCAAGGTCCCTTCCCACTCTTCTGTTCTATTCTCTTCTGTTCTCTTCTGTTCTCTTCTCTTCTATTCCATTCCATTCCATTCCATTCTATTATCAAACTAGCTAACTGCGTATTTAGCAAATGTTGACTAGAGAAATCATAGTTTAGAATGATGTGCAAGCAAGCTAGTTTTGCGCATTGTTATCTCATGATATTGCTACTCTGGATTTCCATATTGTAGTTCTGAATACTGGAAAAAGCAATAGATGACCTCAGATGCCTGAAATACAAGTAAACAAGAGCAAACTTATCACATCTTTCAGTGTGTCAGCAACTGTTTCCTGGAGAGCCAGCACAATCGGAGGCCCGAAGTTACATTCATGTACAGTAAAGTAATTTCAAGGAGCAGATATATACTTGAGCAAAATAAAACAAATTTCAAAATATGAAAATTATCACCAAGAAGTGCATCATATATTTCAGATGTAATCATGGATGTGAATAAAGCCACCTGTTTTTAAAGCATACAAAGGATCGTCTATGAATAAAGCTAGAGAAAACGTTAAAAGAAACAATGGCTCTTTCCTTTTTGGGCAAGATACAAGTTGCACAAATGAGCTGAATAACACTCATCTAGATTTACAGCAAGAAAATGGTTAGCTTAACTATGCATCAGTTACTACAGGAGAAATGATGCTCTTACATATCAATGCCGGAAGCCAGATTTATATACAACTTCAAGTATTGCACTTTTTTCCAAAGTTATATTGACCATACAGGTTACACACTGTAAAAATAGCAAAATTCCCTCCTCCAGGGAGAGGGTTGGAGCAGTGGTGAAATTCAAAAAAAATTGTTACCAGTTCTGTGGGTGTGGCTTGGTGGGTGTGGCAGGGGAAGGATACTGCAAAATCTCCATTCCCACAACACTCCAGGGAAGGATACTGCAAAAAGCCCATTCCCTCCCCACTCCTGGGGGAAAGATATTGCAAAATCTCCATTTCCACCCCACTCTGGGGTCAGCCAGAGATGGCATTTGCCGGTTCTCCAAACTACTTAAAATTTCCAATACAGGTTCTCCAGAACCTGTCAGAACCTGCTGAACCTGTCAGAACCTCTCACACAAGGGCACGATATATCATTGGTACATCTTTTTCTCCAAGAGCTGAAGGAAAACTGGATTGTACTATATATACACCATTCTAATAGCTTCCTCCAAAGAAACATTGAAGCCATAGTTTAAAAGGGACATTGAGGTTTCTATTATAGATGTGTCACAACCACTGGATTCCATGCAGAGAGCAAGTTATCCACTTTATACTTCCACAACTTGGGTAGGAAGACATTGGACAATTCAACTGTACAGATAGTCCTCAACTCACAACCGCAATTGACTTTCAAATTTCTGTTGCTAAGCGAGACAATGGTTAAGTGAGTTTTGCCCCATTTTACAACCTCTCTTGGCACAATTGTCAAGTGAATCACTGCAGTTGTTAAGTTAGTAACAGGGCTATTAAGTGAATCTGGCTGCACCATGGACGTTGCTCATCAAAAGATTACAAAAGGTGATCGCATAACTGGTTTTACCGTCCATCAGTTACAGAACAAGAAGGAAGCTCTATGGAGAATCCAAAGAGCTGCCTTCTTCAAAGACTCACAATTGGGTGATCAATGTCATAGTACAGAATACTTTTAAGGCAAGACGCTATGTATAAATCCATGTTGTTGAGCCATAACTTATGTTTCCCCTCCTTTAAAAAAAAAGAGATTTGTAGGGGTGAAGGACAGGATATTTCCTAATCCAGATTATTTCAGCCTTGCCCATTTTAAACACTATTTGGAAAAATCCAAAGCAAGAATATATGAAGCCTATATAAGGCAGGAGATATATCAGTCGGGGGTGTTATATGTGGAAGAATTAGGACCTCCTTATCATTTCTCAACAGCTTCTTCCTTTTTCTTTTTTAGAATTAAGGAGGAGGTTGGAAAGGCATAGGTTTCAAATGTAGAGGTGGTGGCTGGATTCCTACAACAATCTAACCTGTAAAACCTTGTTAGCAAAACCAAGTTAATCCAGTTTTAGAATTTAGATGTTGCAGAACCATCATTAGTTTGCATTGTATTATGGCTTAATAGTATGGCCTGATTTACACAAAGTTAGCAGGTGGGATCCTACTATTTTCTGCATCCCATTTTAGTTTGGTTTGGTTTGTGGTTCAAACTGAAGCAATGTGTACTTAAGAAGGCACATTGAGGCACACTGGCCCACACACACCACACTCCTAATCATTTTGTCAAACCAGCAGTAGAAAAAAACGCCTCCCTTCCAATTAAAACTTTCTTACTAGACCACAAAGAGCTAATTTACTCATCTTCTCTTCTCTGGACATTTTTTAGCTTTTTTGCTTAGGGCTGGCATCAAAATGTCTGTATTGCTTCAGCTTTTACAATGCTCTACGAGTAGTCCTCGGCTTACGATCACAAATGAGCCTAAAATTTCTGTTGTTAACCAAAAGTGAATTTTGCCCCATTGTATGACCTTTCTTGCCATTGTTGTTACGTGAATCTGGCTTCCCCATTGACTTTGCTTGTCAGAAGGTCGCAAAAGGGAAATCACATGACCCTGGGACATTGCAACAGTCATAAGGGAAATCACATGACCAGTTGCCAAGCCTCTGGATTTTGATCATATGACCATAAGGATGCTGCAATGGTCATGCTAGAAACAGTCATCTTTCCCTTTCTTTGTGCCATTGTAACTTTGGTCACTAAATGAACTGTTGTTAAATAGAGGACTACCTGTAGAACCAGAATACTCTATCTACTCCTCCATCAAAAAAGAAGAAATTCTTGCTTGCAGTAAAGCATCCATGCACTGGATAGAGGGTGAGACGAGATGATTTCTTAAGTTCTCTTCCATCCCTTCCATTTTATAACAGTATGATAGACTTTAATATGTATCAACGCGATATATATGTATATATATATACCAGAATATCAGAAGGGAAAACAAAAAGAACCAGAACTCCCTTCCTTTCTCAAAAGGAAGTCTAAAGTTTCATCTCTATAAAGTACATTTGCCTCTTCATCACTAAAAAAAAAAAAAAAAAAGACTTGGAGAAATCAACAGATTTAATCAGTGGTGAAATTCAATTTTTTTTACTACCGGTTCTGTGGGTGTGGCTTGGTGGGTGTGGCAGGGGAAGGATGCTGTAAAATCTCCATTCCTACCCCACTCGGGGGCCAGCCAGAGGTGGCATTTGCTGGTTCTCCAAACTACTCAAAATTTCTGCCACCGATTCTCCAGAATCTGTCAGAACCTGCTGAATTTCACCCCTGGATTTAATGTTTCTGCTTTGAATCTCTGCAATAACACATTATTTCATGCAGAGACGTCAAATTTTAATTCCATCTACCACTCAGACTAAACTTGATTTATCCAGCAAGGTTGACCTTCATTTTACCCAACTGTAATAAAGGCAAGAGAATATTTTAAAAACAGGGTGATATCCAATTATCATCTGACTACAATCTCCATCATCCCCACCTACTGTTCATACTGGCTAGACTGATCAGATATAGCAAAGTCTAAGTCCTCTCTAGAGACTTAGTATATCCAGACACACTTTTGGGCACACAATTCGACGTGTCTATTGACACAAGTTTTAATTGGTGTGTACAGTTTATTTCTTTTTTGATTGATGGAGGTTTTATTTGCCTGTTTTCAAGGTTTAATTCGACTTTTGTTTTTATAATTATGTTCTATCATTGATAGCAGCCTCTTCTGCTCACTTGGATGGAAAAGAGGGATACAAATTTAATAAGTGGGGAAGGAAGACGCTTTCTACCCTTGTTTTAGAAATGCCCCGTGGCATCAGTGACCTTAGTCTACATCAGCAAAAACTGTTCCAACTCATTCAACTTTCTCTTATGAATTCATGAACTCATTTAGCCTAGGCCGCTGTATCTTTATAACAGCATAAAGTTTACAACATGCCATCAAACACCTTGTTAAACCAAGTGCCAACTGTGGCAAGCCTCAATTGACCCTCCTTCCTTTCTTTATTGCAATTGTAACCATATCAATGAAGAGATCTTCACATTGCATCACATAACAAAGATATTGCTCAAGAAAGAAGCAATATAGCCAATAAACATCAAACTGGCTGCTTGATTTATGGCACTCACTGTAGAAAAGGCAAGAAGGTGCTTTAGTCCACTTGTCTCCTAAAACAATATTTAATCAGAATAGAGCTGGAAGAGACCTTGGAGGTCTTCTACTCCAACCATCTGCTCAGGCAGGAAATTCTATACCATTTCAGACTTGTGGCTATCCAGTCTCCTTTTAAAAACCTCCAGTGATGAAGCCCCCACAGCTTCTGAAGGCAAGATGTTCCACTGGTTAATTTTTTTTTTGTTAGGAAGTTTCTCCTTATTTCCAGGTTGGTTGTCTCCTTGATTCGTTTCCATCCATTGTTTCTTGTCTTGTCTTTGGTGCTTTGGCGAATGGGTTGACCCACTCCTCTTTGTGGCAGCCTCTCAAATATTGAAACACTGCTATCATGTCCCCACTCCTTCTTTTCTCTAGACTAGCCAAACCAAATTCCTGCAACCATTCTTCACTTGTTTTAGTCTCCAGGTCTTTAATCATCTTAGTTGTTCTTCTCTGTGCTTCTTTCAAAATCTCCACATCTTTTTGTAATGTTTTTTTGTAGTGTGGTGACATAAACTGGATACAGTATTCCAGGTGTGGTCTTACTAAGGTTTTATATATTCACATCAGAGGTGAGTTGCTCCTAGTTCGGCCCAAATTGGCCGAACCAGTAGTAGCGGTGGTGGGAGGCTCCGCCTGCCTGACTGGACGCTTCTGCGCATGTGCAGAAGCATCGTGTGCGTGCAGGAGCGCGCCCAATCCAGTAGTTAAAAAATTAGCAACCCACCTCTGATTCACATGATACTTCACATGAATTTGATTTATATTTACACTGTATTTAGAATATTTATAGTACAGTACAAACCATCCTGGAAAAGGGAACGTGACCCGTCAAAACCGCGTTCGACGAAATCGTGTATGTGACGTCATCACAACGCGATGAAAAAGATCGAAAAATTGAAATAAAAATTAAATTACAGCAAGCCGATTCACATAAAGGTAAGGGTTAGGTTAAGGGTTAGGGTTAGGGTTAGGTTAAGGGTTAGGGTTAGGGTTAGAGCATTAGCGTTACATTTAGCGTTAGGTTAAGGGTTAGCGTTAGGTTTTTCGTTACGTTAAGGGTTAGGTTTAGGGTTAGGTTTAGGGTTAGGTTTAGGGTTAGGTTAAGGGTTAGGTTTAGGGTTAGGTTTAGGGTTAGGTTTTGGGGGGTTAGGGTAAGGTTTTCGCTTTATTTTTACATTTTTCGATCTTTTTCGTCGCGCTGTGATGACGTCACATAACGCGCTTTCGTCGACCGTGATTTTGTCGTCCGCGGTTTTGTGGTAGAACCAAAGGGAATTCTTCCAAATTTACTTCCATACTCAACTATACCAGAACCAAAGTTATCTCTTTTTTTTTTGCAAAACTTTCTATACCAAAGTTCAAAATGGTTCAAATGTTAGTGTTAAGGGCCAACTTAGGATGTTAAGTAGTATCTCTTTAGCCTTATCAATTAAAAGTTGATTCAGCTGATATATTTACAGCCTGTTCTTTTCTCTAGCCCTAGGAAACGTCCCCTTTTTCTCTTCCCTCCCAACTACAAAATGTCCTTTACATAAGAACAAAAGCCTTATTTATCTGTGTACAAGATGGCATCTTTTGGAACTGAGCTTTTAAGCTGTATCAGCAGGCAGAAGAGAACAATTTACCAGTAGATGTATTTTTGCTCCTCTTTCACTTCCAGAAGAGGGAAAATACAACTCAATCTCTTTAGCATGAGAGGACAGCAGAAAAGGAGATCTGTTGGCTTGAGTAAGTTTTCAAAGAATAGTTCTCTGTTTTTCCAGATCTGATACGGCAGTGTTTTTCAACCTTAGCAACATTTTTGGAGAGCCAGTTTGGTCTAGCGCAGGGGTCCCCAACTCCCAGGCCATGGGTTGGCACTGAGCCAAGACATGCCAGAAACCAGGCCGCACAAACTAGTAAAGCCCCATCAGCAGGATGCAGGCAGCACACGAAACCATGAAAAACTTTCTCCATGGAACCGGTCCTTTGTACCCAAAAGGTTTGGGGCCACTGGTCTAGTGGTTAAGGCTAGAAACCAGGAGACCGTGAGTTCTAGTTCCATCTTAGGCATGAAAGCCTTGGGAGAGTCTCTCAGTCCAACCCATCTCACAGGGTTGTTGTTGTGGTGGTAACAATAGGAAGAGGAAAGATATTAGGTATGTTCACCACCTTGAACTGTTTATGAGAAAATAATAAATACAGGATAAAGATATACCAACTTTAAGATGGAAGGACTTCAACTCCCAGAATTCCCCAGCCAGCATGGGAGTTTACAGCACTGTAAAATACCCCCCCCCCAACAAGACACAATGTACCTGAATCACAGGATGTCCCCCTGTTTGTGCTTTGACTGCCCCTCGGCTCCCTTCTGTCTCGTAATGAGCACGATGGTGGGGTTTGGGTTGCACCTCAATCTGTAATTCGTAGGCGCCTGAATGGCTGGAAAGAGGCCACTCAAGAGGTGGAAGAGACTGAACAGGAATGCTGGGGAGAAGAAAGTTTGGGTTTAAGTTAGGAAAGAGAAGAAGTTTAGTTCAACATGTAGATAACAAGAACAGGCTGAACAATAGTGACTCAAACAATCGGTAGTCATGTTTCTTTTTCAAAATGCAAGAGGGCTGGATCGACCACTGATTGGCAGGAGATGGAGAACAATTAAAAATACCTTTGCTTAACTCGTGTCAGTGGGATGGAATCTTTGCCTCACAATTAACCAACGATCACTAACTAGGAGCCAAATAAGAACCCATGGCAATTAATTCAAGAAGGACAAAGGGTAATGAACAGATTGACCCAAACCCTGATAGCTATTCACAAGGTCCTGAAGGAACTCACAAGAGCATTTTCAGTAGCCGTTCATTCATCGCTGTGTGCAAATAGTGGTGATTCAGATATTCGGAATGTAATGAAAAGTAGAAAATGTTTATCTTTCTCCTTGTCAAGGAAGAGGAGCAAATTATGCTGGTGTCTAACCTGCAATGATTTGCTCTCCTCAAATATTATGCACTTTGATTTGCTAGGGGAACATGCATTTGCTGTTAGATCCAACAGAAGAATATCCAGGGAAGCTTAGGAGAAAAAGAAGAACAGGAGCATTCTTCCCTCATTAAAAGAAATCCTCCTCTATTATATGCAATCTGTCTCACAGATATAAACATATCTATGAGAGAAATTCTATAGGTCTCCATTAATAGCAATAGAATTTAGACTTATATACCCCTTTACAGTGCTTTTACAGACCTCTCTAAGCAGTTTACAGAGTCAGCACATTGCCCCCAACAATCTGGGTCCTCAATTTTACCCACCTTGGAAGGATGAAAGCCTGAGTCAACCTTGAGCTTAGTGAGATTCAATCTGCCAAACTGCAGTCAGCCGGCAGTCAGCAGAAGTAGCCTGCAGTACTGCACTATAACCACTGCACCACCGTGGCTCATAAATAAATGTGAAAGACTTGCTACTTACCTGCAGATTGGTATCGCAGGCATCAACTGCTTCGGCCAAGATGGCGGCACTAAGAGGATTGAATCTGGCGGTGGGTTCCTTCGATTCTCCTGCTCACAGGATCCAATGTATTCGATGGGCTGAAGCACATGGCATGGCATACTGGCTTTGTGGGAAACCAATGGCGAAGGATCTGGAGTGGTCCTCCATATTTTTGTGGGAACTCCGCAGGAAGGATCCGTGGTGAGATTGTTCATGGCATCCATGAGACTAGACGAGGTGGACAACTGGGTGTAAGTGACTGTCGCTCCGTCTTCTCTCAGGGAGACGTGGGGAGAGGCCTGTGGAGAAGGGGTCCTCGATTGCCGTGGAGAAGAATGTGGGTGCTGACTCCCGTAGAGCTCAGTGCAAGAGTACCTCCGTTTGGCCCCTGGCGATGACGACCTTGAGTTGGGACGTGGTGATGGTGAACGTGGCCCCAAGCAGGTATCCTCCACGACAGATGCTTGTGGGGACATTATTGGCGAGGTTCTAGGGGAATAATGAGCATGGGTGTTTTGAAACTGTGGACACAGGTCATCACTAGGGCCATTATTTGGTGAAACGCATGGCGAAGTATAAGGAGAGAAATTTGTCTCTGAAATGAAGCTTGCAGAGGAGCCGCTGCTAGGCGGGCTCAGGCACAGCGGTTCTCGGTAGCTCTCAAAGCCAGGGACCGGCAGGGTAAACCTTGGGCTAGCGGTAGCTGAGCTGGACTGATGCTCTACCAATAGATCTGTGTCTCTGCTGCTGAAGGCCCCCCCTGAGTGAATCAGTTCATAAGATGGTGTTATCTCAATCCTAGGGCTCAAAGTAGGGGGACCTGCAGCCTTGTGAGGGTCCAAGTAGCATTTTGACCCTATGCTATCTGGCTGTCCATATCTGCCCATGTGATCTGCCGAAAGGCTAGACAAAGCGAAGGGGTAGGGCTTGAGGCCATAATCCGAGACATCATCATGAGGGTAAGTAACTCCAGTGGGTGGGCTGATGATTTTATGTGAAGGAGTCGGTTCTTCTGGAAAAAGAAGGGTCGCTTTTAAGACTAGACATACCACTGCAGAAGCTGAGCAATCCTGGGTTAACAAGAAGGCATTAGCGATAGCGCTTTTTAGGAAAAGGTTACATTATACACAGACATCGATTGCATGCATAAGGCAGCAGGTCAGCCTTCTCAGAGGGGGAGCCCTCCGGGCACACTCTGAGTAAGAGCCAGAGGATGGAAAGAAATGTGCCCCCACTGCACCCAGCGTATTGCACTAGCCTCGAAATATTCCATCCACCCAATCCAGTATTTCACCGTCAGCTGCCTTCTGATCACGCTTTGCTATGACTACTGGTAATGGCACACTTGGTGTGGATCAGAGAGCAAGCAGTAGCTGCAGGAGACAGCCAATTGGTGCGCTGGCAGCAACGATGCAACTCCACACTCAATGCTGACCCTCCAGATAGCTTTTTCAGAAAAGGCATCCATTACAGCCTGTCTCCAGTCTCAGTATGCCACTGACCATTGTTTAATTAGGTACCAGTCTTCAACCCTCAGCCCTTTGGCAATCATGTGTTATTTTTCCTGTCTGACTCATCTGATTGTTGTCTATCTGGGCACGATCAGATCCTAACTGCAAATCTCCCAGAATTTGCACAATCTTTGTGTGCGCAATCACACAATGTTAAAATGTCCCTCCTACTTAATTTCTTTTTTTTTAAGGGAAATGGTATGATATACCTATGGATCAACATACCTGCTTACTTCATCATTTTCTAACATTCTGGTTGTTGTATTGCAATAAAAAATCAGTGGGTCAACACTATAAACAGTAGACCAGCACTCAATCACGTCTAGCTTTAGGTGCTTACGATAAATGCTACATGTACATGATTTCTAAATGTGAAAGAAGCAGGATCAAACTCAACTCATACAGTAATGCTTTCCGTCACGTGAGAGCAATACAAGAGAAGCCACTTTGCTATGTGTCAGACAGAGGTGTCAAGAACAAAGCCACCAAGCATATCTACTGGAAGGCTTGCTTTTCCAATCTTGACTGGACAATTCATAATATGAAAGACAGCCTTTAGTTATTTGCCACTCATTGGCAACTTAATATTGCTAATTTATTACTGTAATCGCATACATATATGCCCATCATATTGTCCCCTTTTAGTGTGAGAAATAGTTGGAAGACTGCAGAAAACGGGTAAGAGATCAGAACAATCTAACTTATCCTCTGCATTGTTCACTGTTCCTCTCCATATTCTTGCCAATAGTTATAGCTTCCCCCATAACCATATATTGTGTTCTTCTTTACATTTCTTACCTGTCTGTTCAGCAATTTTAGCCACAATTTTCTCAGCTTCCTCTCCCTTTCAAGCCATCCACTCTTCCTTCATGCATTTGTTTGCATTCAACCTTCAGTTGTTCTGCCTATATGACCGAGCCACTCTAACAGGTTTATTTCATACTGGTGAATCTCTTTCTGTCCACTTCCGAGTAATTCAACACTCAGCCCAAAGCTGCTTCTCAAAAGGCAACTGGATTTCTTGGTTGTCACCAAAAGGGTTCCACCACAAATGCACGTACGACAAAGTGCGTGTGACTAAAGCACGGTGACAAAACCGCACCGTCAAAACCGCGTGACAACAGCGCACCGACAACAGCGCGTCGACAGAAGCGCGCTGTATCATAACCCTAAAAATAACTCTAAACCTAACCCTAAACCTAACCCTAAACCTAACCCTAAACCTACCCTAAACCTACCCTAAACCTAACCCTAAACCTAACCCTAAACCTAACCCTAAACCTAACCCTAAACCTTACCTTAAGTTAAATCGTGCTTCTGTCGGCGCGCTGTTGTCGGCACGCTGTTGTCAGCGCGCTGTTGTCGGCGCGCTGTTGTCGGCACGCTGTTGTCGGCGCGCTGTTGTCGGCGCGCTTTTGACATCGCGGTTTTAGCGCTGCGGTGTTGTCGGCATGCTTTTGACGTTCGCGGTTATGTCGTGCCACGCACCAAAAGGTAGGTGGTGTGAATGATAGGAGATAGGATACTACACTATCTCCTGTCTCTCAGAAAGCTAAGAACAATATTCAGAGTACTAACCATCAGATGACTGCAAAGAATGTACATCCTTCCTTTCTCTCCCCCTGCTCCTATTCAGTGAGAACTGAAGAAGCTTCATGAATGAGAAAAAAACAAGGAAAGTCCAGTTGCCTTTTGAAAAACACCTTTGAGACAATCATGACCTGGATAATTGAGAATCGCCAGACATTTATTCAACACATTCTTGTCCTTGTCTCTTGTTTTACCATGCACCCTTCTTAAGTTCACTCCACATTCAACTTACCCCACTTCTTCTGACATACTAAACTTTAACTTCCATATGAAAAAGTGAGTAAACAAACACCTGGTCATTTTTTGCTTCTTTTGGCAGCCATTAATTTATTGCAATAGTCCACATGCCACCCATTATCTTTCTACTAGCATTTGCACATCTCAAAATCTCTCCATTCATTTTCAGCAGTCGTTTTAGAAAGGTAAAGGTAGTCCTAGACTTACAACACTTCCCTTAGTGACCGTTTGGAGTTACAACAGCGCTGAAAAAGTGACTGATGACCATTTTTCACACTTATGACTGTTGTAGCATCCCCATGGTCACATGATTTAGACTTGGATGCTTGACAACTGATTCGCATTTATGATAGGACCAATTCATTTAACAAATCTTTTGCTTAGCAACATAAATTTTGGGCTCAATTGTGGTCGTAACTCGAGGACAACCTGTATTGAGATTTGCTATTTGATCTTAGCCCAACCTACCCTACCAACAGCGGTGGGATTCACTTCTCTACCGTTTTGCAAATGTGAGTGCATGCACACCATCTGTGCACGCGCACCGCCTTCTGCGCCCATGCAGTGCTTGCGCAGTACATCGAGGTGGGTGGGTGGGGCCTCCTGCAGCTGCAGCTACCGGTTCGCCCAAACCGGAGAGAACTGGCTGAATACCATCTCTGCCTATCAGATTGTATTTGTGGGAAACAAATTAAGAGGAGGGAGATGCCACCTTGAACTCCCAAAGGAAACATGGTATATAAAGCTACTAAATAAAATGGATAAAAAATCTCAAATAGGGTTACATTAAAATTTACATTTATTTTTAAACTGCCTACTATTTTTAAGAGTATTCCCTAATGAAGGATGATTATTCAAAAGAACACAAGAATAAAACACTGTAATTTAGCAACTCCTTTGTTTTCTTTGTTAAATTTTACAGCTGCCTCAATCCCTAAGGATTTTCAACTTATTGTTCTACTATAGATGTTGATTTTTTTTTCTTGCAGACCAATACAGCTAATTTTGTTTTTGCCCATTTAAAAAAAAAACCCACTGATCAGAATGACTGTTCCAAAATGACCCTTTGTAACAAAATTATGTCTATATTGTCCATTGTGTTTCTATTGTATTTTTAATGTTATTAGAATTCAGATTAGATTTTTAAAACTGGGAATTTATAAAAAGTAAGGGGCTTTATCTTTCCCAAGCCAAAGGAACATTTAAAGAATTTTCTACTGAAAAATGAAAAATCTAGGAAAACTATTTTTCATGCAAAATGTACTCCTTTAAAAATGATGGCAATGTTTGCCTTTAGATATCTGAAATACTCAGCTGAATAAAACCTTTGGCAGATACATAGCAGCCAAAAAAAAGAATGGGTATATGCAATGACGCTTACAATTTGCAAAATTCCATATATAATTTTAAGCATTGGATAGTTTCTTTCAACCGGACAGCAGTAGGAGAATTTATCAAACCAGGCCCTGATCATATAATGCATCCATGCAATTTTTAAAAATATCTCTTAGATCTTATATATTTCCAATTACATTCTTCATACGACAGCAGGAAAATGCTGTCAGAATGTGGTGTCAGAAAACTGATGAAATGTCACAATGACATTCTTAAGACCTTATTAAATACCATATTTTTCAGACTATAAGATGCACCAGAGTATAAGATGCAGTGAGATTTTGAAGAGGTAAATTTTAAAAAAAGTTTTTGCACTTTGCAGATCTCCCAAACCCTCTGCGTGTCCATTTTTGAGAAAAGTGGGATGCATGGGAGGACAAAAATGCTGTGTTCGGTGTATAAGACACACCCAGATTTTCACCCTCTTTTTTAGGGGTGGAGAAGGTCCATCTTACACTCCGAAAAATACGGTACTCCTTTCAAATTAGTGTCAGCATACTGATTACCTCAGTCTCTAAGCATCTTTCATCACTGGTTAGAGGGCTAGAATTCCTAAGAGATCTATATGTTTTCAATCCTTGTGGTTCCATAGAGAGAACCAAATTAAGAGACACTGCCTGGCTTCATACGTCATGCTGACATATAGTTGCTTTTTTTACTTTACATCGCCATAGGATACAGGCACTATGGCAGGGGTGGGTTCCTGCCAGTTCTAACCTCTTCTATAGAAGAAGTTCCACAAATCTACAGTGCCATTTAGAACCGGTTCCAGCTCCCTCCCCCCACCTGTCCACACAACATCAAGATGAAGAGCGAGAGGACGAATTCTGGGAGTTGAAGTCCACAAATCTTAAAGCTGTCAAGTTTGAACACCCCTGGGGGTTTTGTTTTCTAAAGGATTAGGGGTGCGAGGGTCTTGTAACTTGACAGCTTTAAGACTTGCGTACTTCAAATGCCAGAGTTTCTGAGCCAATATTTTAGTTGCTAAGCAAGAGCGTTGTTAAGTGAGTTTCTCCACATTTTACAAGTTGACCACTCCCACCTGATCACATGGTCAGCAAGCCACTCCCACAAAGCAGGCCACACCTACAGAAGAGGTTCTAAAAATTTTTGAAACCCACCACTGCACTATGGCCTATTTAATGAACAGTATGTCAGGCCTGGAAGCCATCTTTTGCATTGGGCCTTCCGGCCTGCCACATTCAATGCTGTGGGAAAATGGGAGGGGAGATTATACGGAGTATAGGAGAAATATAGTCAAAATAACATTCCTTTCTCAGAGGGTCAAGGACAGCTTGCCCTGCACCTGCAGGGGTATGACTGGGAGGCATCTCCAGTTGGGACGGTGCCTGATTGGACCATGTGATGGACATGTGGGTGCTGGGCAGGGACTTGGCCTTTCACTTGGGTGGGGAAAACCTGGAAGCTTTCAGATTCGGGTTTTCCCAGCTGTTGCAATGTGACATCTCTAATAAAATGGGAATTTTGAGCCTCGGAGTCTTCTTTCATCGAGGGTGTTACTTGGAACCTTGACACAGTAGTTAAAACAAAGTGTAACTTGACATGATATCTGTATTAAAATATATACAGATGATCCTTGATTTACAACCATTAATTTAGAGGTTAAAACAGCATTGAAAAAGGTGAATTACAACCAGCACTTGCACTTATGATCACTGAAGTGTCCCACCTTCACATAATCCAAATATCGGTTGTGAAAGCCATTTGCAACCTTTCCAATTGGCTTCTGAAAAGTGAAATGAATGGAGGAGGGAGACTGGATTTGCTTAATACTTAACAATGGAATGATTCGCTTTAACAATCATGATAAAAAAGTCATAAAATCAAAGATCAAAATTCTTGTGAGAAGTCATGCCAAAAAGCCCAAATATATTCATATTTTAAATCAATCCTATTCTTGAACTCAGGTGTCACACAAACTCATGCTTGTCCTGTTTTCATTGATTTTCTGGCTTGTGGCAAAACATGCTCAAGATCATAGCAGTTTAGACATGAAAAATCTATAAACCACCACGAATAATCCATTTTACAATTTAGCTGAGGAGTGATTTGTCTCACTCTCACACACCCTTTGGATTGGGATTAAGTGGAGGTTGCCATGGTTTGACAGCTTAGCCTACTTTAATTGTGCATGGCATTGCTTCAATCCCTAGTATATACACATTCCAAAGGATTCAAGCCATGAATCCAGGACCGCAATGGTTATATTCTTGTACTAGTGTGATCGATTTGTATTATTTATTCTTGTGATGAACAACAGTAACGGAAGGAAGGAAGGAAGGAAGGAAGGAAGGAAGGAAGGAAGGAAGGAAGGAAGGAAGGAAGGAAGGAAGGAAGGGATTCCAAGGAGGGATACGAGACAGGAGACAAGACAGTCCAGAGTTGCACCATGGACGAAGAGATGTAGGAGAACTACTCCCTAGACCAGTGATGGCAACCCTTTTTGGCACCGAGTGCCAAAATGTGAGCGCGCACATTCGTTGGGGCCACAACCCAGAAGAGGAGCTGCCCAGGGGGCATGTGCGTGCCAGAAAATGAACTTCCGGTTTCCAGCACACACATACACACTGGCAAGCTAATCAGCGTGCGACAATCAGCTGGCCGGTGCACATGCTCACTCTGGGAAATGGAAGACCATCTCTCCCAGTTTCCGGCACTGCCTGATGCATGAAGGCCAGTTGATCGTCGCACACGCACCACACTCCAGAAACCTGGAAGAGGAACAAGCAATGCCATGTGTGCCAGGCCCCATGGCTCCACATGCCACTTTGGGAATGCGTGCCATGGGTTCGCCATCACGGCCCTAGACTCTCCCATGGTCCATTAGGCTAAAGTACAGGTAGTTCTTAGCCTACGACCACAATTGAGCCCAAAATTTCTGTTGCTAAGCAACACAGTTGCTGAGCCCCCCCCCCCTTTTACAACAATTCTTGACACAGTCGCAATCATTGCAGCTGTTAAGCTAGAAGCACAGTTGCTAAGTGAACCTGGCTTCTGCATTGACTTTGCTTCCCAGAAGGCCACAAATAGCGATCCCACAACCCCAAGACACCGCAACCATCATAAATGCCTGCCAGCTGCCAAGCATTCAAATTTCAATCACGTGACTTTAGGGATGGTGCAATGGTCATCAGTTTGGGTCATCCATAACTTTTTCTGAAACAACTGTAAGTTTGAATCATCATTAAACGGATGTAAGTCAAGGACTATGTGAATAGCGCTTTCTCCAGTAGTGGGTTCCGGATCCCATTCCAACCGGTATAGTTGCAACGGGCCTGGCGGCATCCACATGGCACAAGCATCTTAGCGCCTCCACAAGCCTCCGCGACGCTCCAGCTGCTCAGCGGAGCGTCGCGCAGGGGCTGTAAGTGCCATGCGCATGCGCGGAAGTGCCGAAGACTTAAAAGACCGGTAAGGAGCTCGGGCAGGTGGGTGGGCCCTCCGGAGCATCATACCAGAACAGTATCCGGTGCTCCAGGCAGGCTCCGGTACGCCCATACCGGGGCGTACTGCCTGCAACCCACCACTGGCTTTCTCTCATTGTATCCTGCTACTTCTAACTATGCTTATACTCTACTACTGTCATCTATATTCAGTACAGGAAGAATGCAGATTTGCAAGCTGCACTACCAAAACCAGATATGAAGTAAAATGTAATAGCACTTTAGAATTTAATGTAATTAAAATATAGTTACATGGAACGTATATAATTGTTTTTCAGTCAGAGTATGTTTTCACCTTTCTATTATATTAAAAAATATAACAAATTTTGATTGGTTGGAGCTGAGGGTGATGATCTGGGGCTCACTTGATGCGCCCACTTGATGCTTCACAAATTATTATTGCGGCATCTTACTCGCTCGTTTTCCTGTGCAAATAAAAGTTTGCGCAGGAAAAATAATTTTAATGGACAACCGAGTGAAATCATCCCACCCTTTTTTTCATACTGTACGGTGTAGTAATCCGATCTTTATAACTCCAGGAAAAATATGCATAGATGCAAAATATAAATGCCACCAATTTTTGCATGAACTTGACTCCCTATAAGGGATACAAATGCATCTGTCTGAAATGCTGAATACAGCCTACAAAAGAACATTGTAAACACCTTGGATTCCACAGGGTCATATTGGCTCAGCTTAGAATGAGAAGGAAGGTGACATTCACTGAGTCACCACATCTTCCAGCTCTTAGGGATGGTTTTTTTTTTTGAGGGGGGGGGGCGGAGATACATCCCCAAAGACTTGCCACTGTCTAAGCTGGTATGCCGAACCCATGTGTTTTGTGACATCATAGTCTAGGGGTGTCAAACTCGATTTCCTTGAGGGCCCCATTAGGGTTGTGCTTGACCTCGGGGCACTGGGGTGGGTGTGGCTAGTGTGGGTGTCACCAGTTCGACGTCACTTGTGTTGGGGGGCGCCTGTGGTGGTCAGAGATCTCTTCCAGTGAAAACCGCCTCCTCAGCTCCATTTTTGGCTGCAACAGCCTTCTGCTACCCTCTGCCAGCGATAACAGAGTGTGCAGCCCTCCCGAGCTCCCTTCCTCAACGGAGCTCAGGAGCCCATTTTTGTTGGCAGAGGCAATGTGGGCCAGCCCTTTGCTATTTCCAGGCAGGTCTTGCGGGCCAGATCTAAGCACCCCGCAGGCCAGATCTGGCCCCCAGGCCTTGAGTTTGATACCCTTGTCCTAGTCTGTAGTCATGGAAACATCCATGATGCAGGGGTGGGTTCCGGCTTCTGTTACTGCCGGTTCGCTCAGGAACATGCTTCGGGCACACGCGCAAATGTGCAGTAGTAAAAAAAAATGCTTCTGCACATTCGTAGAAGCAAAAAACAAGATGGCGCCGCCTACGGCGGTGCTGATAAAACCAGTACAGGGGCATGGCCAGCCAAGTTACTACCTACTCGGCTGAACCGTGTCAAACCGGTAGGAACCCACCTCTACCATGATGGTATATTGCTTGCCCAGTTATTGAATAGACAAAGCATGAAGCTAGTACAAAATCTGCAGTTCCTGCTTTCAATATTAAGTAATCCAATTGGGTCTAATATAAATCTTCCAATCCAGGCTCCATGGCCACCAAAACCTGGAGCCTGTAATTAATAAACCCAGCTGCTAATCGTGCCAGCTTAGACATAGCTTCATGCAGGCTACCGTTGTTGTGCTGGAATACCTCCGCGGAAAAGACAGGAAGGCCGGCCAACAACTTATTGAACACAGAGGAATAATGGGGTTTTTTTTTGTTGTTTATTCCATCCTGACTAAAATGGCCATGTTGGATTGTGCCAGTTAGCATGCAACCAATTAGTCTGCAGCTGGACGCACTTCAGCAATGGTTTTGTCTAATTCATCATGTAGATACTGTATAGGACTAATTGAAAGCAGTCCCCATTGCAAACCTCTAAAGAAAGCTCACTGCTAACACTTCTATTCTCTAACAATCCAGACTTCAATTTATTTTTTGAAATATTTAATATAATATGGGTTTAATATAAGCCTAAGGCACATTCTGATTCTATTACTGGTTGTCCTCAACTTACGACCGCAGCTGAGTTGCCCAAATTTCTGTGGATAAGCGAGACATTACTTTTGCCCCATTTTACGACCTTTCCTGCCACTGCAGTGATCCAGCTTGTAACAAGGTTGTTAAGTGGATCAGGCTACCCCGTTGACTTTGCTTCTCAGAAGCTTGCAAAAGGGGGATCACATCACTCCGGGATACTGCAACCGTCATAAATATGAGTCAGTTGCCAAGCATCTGAATTTTGATCACGTGATCCTGGGGATGCTGCAACAGTCATAAGTATGAAAAACGGTCATAAGCCACTTTTTTCAGTGCCGTTGTAACTTTGAACAGTCACTAAATAAATGGTTATAAGTAAAGAATGAGTTGTACTCTAAAGCCAACTGCCAAACATTAAGAACCACTATATAAATACACACACACACATGAAGCTAGTACAAAATCTGCAGTTCCTGCTTTCAATATTAAGTAATCCAATTGGGTCTAATATAACTAACACACACACACACACACACACACACACACACACACACATATATATGTTCTGACCCCCCCTCATTCCACACCAACAGACACTCCAAGCCAAAGATAAGTTACAGCATTTAATTAACAGACAGACAGGCCCTTGGCAGCAAACCGGCACAGACAAGCTTGGGCAGCAATAAACACAGATAAGGCTTGGCAGCAATTCAGCCTGCCAAGCCCATGACAAAGTTCTCTGACATTAATGCCTGCGTTGACTTCTGCAAAGAGGGGCGTGTGCACAAGTAGTCTTTTTATAGTCTGGAGAGGAGCCTAATGACCACCAGCTGAGTGCAATTACCTCCTGTAACTGCACAACTGTTCCTGACGCCTATTAGCTCTTCGGTGCCGTGTATCCAGGAACAACTCACTACTGGGGTCCGGCTCACTCTCCCTTGTCTCCTCCCCACTGGTCTAAGGCTCAGGCACCTCCTGGTGGCCAACCAGCCTCTCTGCGCCCTGCTCGGAGTCGGAATCCTGTCCAGGGTGCTCCACATCCTCCAGAGCTGACTCAGCGGGCCCCTGCTGTCGGAGTCTGATGGCAGCTCCAATGGCTCCTGCTGGGCCACAACACACACACACACACACACACACACACACACACACACACACACACACACTAGCTGAATACACGGGCTCCACTATGAAACTATGACACTTACAGCTTGAAAATTAATGAGTAGTTACGATTGGTCTCTGCTCTCCCATTCTCTCCTTCAGGCTTGCTCCACAGAATCCTCCCCTATCCTATCCCCTTCTCTCCCCCAGGCTTTATAGCCTCTACTCTCTCTCTCTCTCTCTCTCTCTCTCTCTCTCTCTCTCTCTCTCTCTCTCTCTCTCTCTCTCTCTCTCTCTCTCAGCCTTGCCCTACAGAAAACTCTCCTCTCCTACCCCATTCTCTCCAGAGTTATTTTCAATTTGGGAGGGGGAGTAGAACATCTAACTAATTAGCATTACAGCATGTTAATAATAATATATGAAATACTAATGATCTGATGCTCATTTTGAAAAATCCTTTCTTAGCAAGTACCTAGAAGCCACGAGGAACATAATTGCCAAATTTAAAGGTTGTAGGCTTTACAGTTCTAGATATTTTGTGATTCTAAGTGAGTGTTTTTTGCATAAACTGTATGTATGTGTATGTATATGTGTATGTGTGTGTGTGTGTTTATACACTGTATGTATGTATGTATGTATGTATGTATGTATGTATGTATGTATGTATGTATGTATTGTGTCACAACCCCTGATATGCCCAAATATGGAAGGGAGCATACTGCTTCCCTTTTCTGTCTATCGACTCACTCTGGGAGCCATCCATGCAGAAAGCCATTTTTTTAATGTTGCCTTGTTACATTTGTGTAATGTAAAACACACACACACACACAGGGAGAGAGAGAGAGAGAGAGAAAGAGAAAGAGAAAGGGGAGAGGGAGACAGAGAGAGAGAAACAGACACAGAAAACATTAATTTGAAGCGTGCAGTTTTGATCCAACTCAACATACCTCCATGCTCCTGCATAACTCTCATTATCTCTCTATATTTATTACTGTGACTTTTATTTTGAAGCAAAAGGTTTCACTTTGTTCCAAAGGTGCTTTTTTTTCAAGAGGCAACTGAACTGTCTGGTTTTTCTTTGAAGACGTTTTGCTCCACATCCAAGAAGCTTCTAAGAGCTGAGGAAGCTTCTTGGATGAGAAGTGAAACGTCTTCAAAGAAAAAGCAGAAATTCTAGTTGTCTCTTGAAAAAAAGGACCTTTGGGAGAACCATGACCTGGATGACTGAGAAATCTCCATAGGCATTTCACATTTCTTAAAGAAAAGCATTAAACAGAAGTCTGCTTTGCATACTTAAAAATAAAACCACACAAAGCTGCAAAGTATCCCCCATATGGTCCCATTTTTTTTAATATGTTAAGATCCGAAACTCAGCTACAACACTGAAAAATGCTGGAATTGTGTAATTCTCCTTTTCCGCAAACAAACATGGACCTGCATTGTGCTGAGAAATTATTTCATGAAGAAAATTTCCTTTACCCTTTGCGATATGAAAATATTGCTTATAGCTGCTGTGTGGGTAGGGCCACATATATTCAGTGCATTCCCCAGAAAATGGACTAATTTGAGTCATCACCAAGGACTCCACTGTTCAATCTTGAGCTACAAATATTCTCTTCTACCAGCTTTGTAATCTTCCCAATACACATTTCCCCAGCACCAACACTAGACATCAGGTTAAGAACCTTTTAGAAAACTAATTTCTACAAAGTTTTCTTAAACCTAACAATACTATTAATTGATTAAACATTATTTCCTGAAATTTCACTGGTTGCTGTTATTAACTGTTTCTATCTGCTGATTACTACTTTTTTCTTGTTTATACATTTTCCTTTTACAATGCACTTTTAATAGAGGTTCACAAATTGCGCAGCTGACTTATATCGATGGATGATTCAAAAATATATCACAATAATACTTAACAGAATCAAAGGAATAACAAGAGTTGGAAGGACCTTGAAGGATCCCTTCCTCAGGCAGGAAACCCTGTACCATTTCAGACAATGGTTGTCCAATCTCTTCTTCAAAACGTCCTGTGTCGGAGCATTCTGGAGGCAAGCGGTTCCACTTGATTAATTGTTCTATCTGTCAGGAAATTTCTCCTTAATTCTAGGTTGCTTCTCTCCTTGGTTAGTTTCCTTCCATTGCTTCATGTCCTGCCTTCAGGTGCTTTGGAGAATAGATGGGACTCCCTGTTCTTTGTGGCAACCCCTGAGATATTGGAACACTGCTATCATGTCCCCCTTAGTCCTTCTTTTCTCTAAACTAGCTATACCCAATTTCCGCAACTGTTCTTCATATGATTCAGTCTCCAGGTCTTTAATCATCTTAGTTGCTCTTCTCTGCACTTTTTCCAAAGTCTCCATATCTTTTGGGAAACTGGAAGAACTCTCGGGGAAAAAAAATCTGATTTACAACAGGACGAATCAAACTTTCCTTCCACTTTGATATCTCCTCCTTGCAATTCCCCTTCCCTCTCATCCCAGATCTTTCCTAACAAAAGTCAAGAAAGTCTTGAGAAGCAAAGGAAGAGGGAGCTGAAACAAACCAAGAAGGCGGGGCCTTCCTCTGGCACACAGTTTTCTTGCTACCTTGGGAATAGTTAAAAATGCCACTTCCCTGGGCTTGAGAGTAAACGCAACTGAGCATGTCCATCTGAGAACTGCGTGTTCCATACTCAAGCATGTGATCCATAGCTCAGTCTCCTTCCTTATAGGAAGCCACTGGGAGAGGTCAACTAAGGTCTGATTAACATGCTAATGACACTCAGCCCTATAACAGGCTGAACTGAGCAATGAAATCCTGACCTAGTGCCAAGAGGTTATGTTGGACTGAAGGGGTTAATAAACAGGCTTAAATCAAAACTCTGCCGGGGGGGGGAGAGATTTGTTCCAGATCCAGTAATAGTTCTGGAACAGAGAACATTTCTGGGAATGAGAACTTGGGAATTCTTCTTGATGTACGGCTCCTGCTAGAACAGTGATTAGGAATCCTGGCCAGGGTAGCCTTTGCTCAGCTAAGCTGGTAACCAATTGAGGACCTTCCTGGAGTGAGAAAACTTAACAATAACAACTGACAGGTTTAGATTACTGCAAAGCCTTTGACATGGGCCTGCCTTAAAGACTGCCCAAAAAATGCATTTGGCACAACACTATAGGGATCTCCTACTGTAATATAACACTGACTTTCCTGCATTCTGGGTTTTTAATCCAATTCAAAGTCCTGCTTTCAAAGCTCTGCATGGTTTGGTTATTCAAGGAACTATAGGTAGTCCTTGATTTACAACCAGAATTGAGACTGGAACTTTTGTTGCTAAGTTGTTTTCCGGGTGCGATTCAAGGTACTACTTATGACCTTTAAAGTGCTCCATGGCTTAGGCCCAGGGTACCTGCGAGACCACCTACTGCCACTGGTAGCCTCCCACTGTCCAGTGCGATCCCACAGAGTTGGCCTCCTCAGGGTGCCGTCAGCCAGACAGTGTCGGCTAGCGACCCCCAGGGGGAGAGCCTTCTCTGTGGGAGCGCCTTCCCTCTTGAATGAGCTGCCCCCGGAGCTTCACATAATCCCCAAACTCCGCTCCTTCCGACGCGCCCTAAAAAGTTGGCTTCTCCAGCAAGCCGGCCTGGCTTGAACAAAATAAAATAAATGATTGATTAAATTGTTAATTTTAATCTAATTTTTTAAATGTTATTGTTAATCTTAATTGGGTTTGTTTTTGAAAACTCTATCTAATTTCCTTTTTAACTTTTGTAATATGTTTTTTTTTTTAATGTTGTATGCTGCCCTGAGTCCTTTGGGAGAAGGGCGGCATATAAATCCAATAAACAAACAAACAAACAAGCAAGCAAGATGGTTGTTAAGTGGGTTGTGCCAGATTTTATGATTATTTTTTTTGCTGTGGTCATTAAGCAAATCAAAGTTACAATGGTGCTGAAAATGATCCAGTCCTTGCACTTATGACCGTTGCTGAAAATGATCCAGTCCTTGCACTTATGACCGTTGCAGAGTCCCCACAGCCACGTGGTCCAATTTTGGGCCCTTGGCAACCAGTGTGTATTACGATGGTTGCAACTTCCTAGGATTACATGCTGAGTAAATCACATGGCCGTTAAGCAAATTTGGGAAACTGACTTTGCTTGTTGGTAGCCAGATGGGAAGGTTACAAATGATGATCACATGTAATCCTAGGATGTTGCAACCCATTGTAAATACACACCGGTTGCCAAGGACCCAAAATTGGACCACGTGGCTGTGGGGACTCTGCAACGGTCATAAGTGCAAGGACTGGATCATTTTCAGCACCATTCCAACTTTGAACAATAGCTAAACAAATAGTCACAAGTCAAGGACCATCTGTATTTCTTCAAAATGATTTCTCCCCATATTGTGTAAGCATCAAGGAACAGATGCTGAAAGTCCTAGAGATAAATTGTGGAGCTAGAGATAGTTCTTCTCTGATATAGCCATGATGTTGTTTAATTAACTGCCCACAAAGGTCATCCTGACACCATCTCTTTTGGCTTTCTCCAAAGCTGTCAAGCCTCTTTTGTTTAGATGGAGTTTTTAATTGTAACATGTGAAGTTTGGATTGTTGTTTTTTTAATGAGATTGGGGAACAGTTTTGATTTTATGGTTTATTGATGTTTAAGTAATGTCAATTTTGGGGCAACAAAGGATTTCTTATGATGATGTTATGATCTTGAGTTGTAGGCCACTCTGAGTCTTAAAAGCTGGCCAGTATAAAAATAAATATAACAAACATATATTTCCTGGTGGGCTTTTGAATGTATTAAACTACGCCAATGAAAATCCAGAGGATGTTTTGGTAATATCGGATAACAGAAAATTTTGACAAAGCCAGATCAGCAAGGAGCCCAATCCATGTTTACTTGTTTCAGGCTTAAATATGTATATATATAAACTAGTTCTAAAGGCTCGACACAAATTTACTGCTTCCTCTTGGTTTTGGAATTTCTTTGGGACACATTTTTGAGAATGTTTACAGGAAAGAAGAGAAAGTTTGGGATCCTGACCCATGGCTAAAATTGCATTTCTGGTGAACATCCAAAACTAATTTCAGTTCCAATGAAGCTAACATAATTGAGAAAACAGTCATCTTCCACAATTTCCAGGCACACTTCAACATGTGGACTAAAGATTTTTGTTTTTGTTAAATCCATCTCTTTGTAAACATGCTTTAATCTTGGAACATTAAAGATCACTGATGTACAAAGGATTACTTACAGACTCATAATGGTGTCTTCTGAAAGCAAGGAATGCCCTCCAGATTATATGTTTTGTTGCGATCTCTCTTACACTAATGATTTCCATCTCAAAAATACCAAAAATTAATAATCACGGCATTCAGGCACTCAGAATAAGGAAAACAGTCTCTGGAAGTGCTTTCCAAATCTGTTCAGTGGCATCCTTTACTCTCCATTCACACAGGATGAAAAGTTATAATGATAATTTCATCCTTCCTCCAAGCTAAAGCCAAGATGCATCCTCTCCCACTTATATCAACCCCAAAATCTCAGTTGGGATAAAGAAAAGTGATAAAGAAAGCACTCTACAACCTTGGTGATTTAAGCAGAAGTTTGAACTAAGATTTTCTGGTCAGAGCCCAAAATGCTTGCATGATGCCATATAGTGCCATATACACCTTGCTGATGTGAACGAACTAATTTGGGACAATATTCTTTAAAAATTAATCAACATCAGCAATGGAGGTTTTCTAAACCCTTTGCATGTTTTCTCAAAAATGACATTTACTGGGGAGAGGGGGCTTGCAGTAAAAGAACAATGGTTCTGATTGCAATCTAAGACAGACACTAGGGAAGGCAGGCCATCCAATCAGTTTGTGAAAGAAGAGAGTTTAAGCAAACACCTTTCTGCTACATGAACTTTCCATCTATGCTTTGATTGTTGAAGTGAGCTTGAACCTTAAAAATACTATTACACATTTTAAATATAAAATTTAAAAATTAAACATTTTAAAAATATTATACTAAGCAGACTTGCCTTAGTAGCAATTTTATTCCCTTACTAGGACTCACACAATGGGTTTCATGCATTATATTACAGGTGATGTTTCCCAATGCAGTTCTTCTCCAAGGAATGTATATTTTTTACCTTCAATAAAATCTGCTGCAGAGAGCCAATGGCCGACTCCAAGGCCACAGCTTCAAATGGACCTATAAGGTACCAGTTAGTCCTTTGTCCAATAATAAAAGTATTGTGATAATATCAATAATCTCATTCAGCTTTGATTTCCAATGGCAAACAAGCCAAATGTTGCTGTGTTGGGGGGGTTCTATAAGCACACACACATATCACCTTTTCTCGAAAGGCTTATGGAGCTACAAAAAGTCCCAACTGTATCCTTATAAACTCATGAAATGGGTTAAGCACAATGTGTATGTTCACCATATCCATCCAATGTGTTTCATAACGCAGTATAATATCAAAACATTAAAGTGTAATCACCCTAATCATGACACTTAAACTTTTACTCTCTGTGATCAGTTTGAGATAGTAAAAGCACCTTAACAGGCCATGTTTTTTTTTTCCAATACAACACTCTTCAAGACTTCTTTTAACTATAAGATGCTGGAAAAGCCAGCATTTAGATTCCCACATTCCTTCTTCCATGTCGAGCAAAAATCTCGATAACCACTGTATGATGTCTCAAAGATACAGAAAATTCTAACCCGGGAATTTTTAACCCAAGGTCCATGATAGGTTTCAGAAAATCTAGGAACTTGGATGGGGAAAAAATACAATTTCATTTTCACCGAAATTTCATAAAGAAGGGGTCGCCACATTCAAAAGGATCAAGGACCAGAAAAAGATTAAAATCCTGCTTTGTAGAGAGTAAGAAATGTGGAGATATGCAAAAGGGGTTGAAGGATTTTTTTTATTCCTAAATTATGAGATAACATTCAGAAGTGGGTCAGATTCACTGAAGTACAAGGAGGAGGAAGAGGTTAAAACACAATGAGACTTGCAAGATTCAGCTAATATAGCCAATCTCAGTAAAAGTAGTTTTAGCCTTCCTGTGGATTTGATTTCCTGGTTTGATATACTTAGCGGGGCTGACAAGCTAACACTTTTCTAACTGTTTTATGGCTGTCATCTAATTTAACTGAAAAGTATTATAGCTTAGTATGATTCTGTGTATCATATCATATGAAGAATTAGATGCCTCCATAAAGATAGGCGTCATGATTCAATGCATTCATTTTAAGTTTCACTGATTCAATTCAGATTATTTCTATTAAGGGTATTTAAGTTAGCAGCCCTACTTTGATTTTGGTTTCAAACAATCACTAAAATACAAGTGGGTTTAATAAGAATTAAAGCTTAAGCTGTCTACCGTGGACCTTACACATTTCTTATGAGGTCCCTAAGGGGGCGTGCATAAGCGCACCAGCATGCCTACCATCCCTGTCCTACTGTCCCATTTATATGTACTCTTTTTGGGTGTTTATGGCTATGTTTTGCTTATTTTTATCCATTTATTTGTGCCATTTTTTCATGTGTTTTTCCTACTTGTTTCCTTGTACTTGTTGACAAATAAACATAAAATAAATAAATAAGAATATCACTGACTTTTTTCTCCCCCTCTGTATGCCTAGGAATTAAAGATAAACCCAGGTTTCCCAAAGTTTGGTAATAAACCAGTAGGCTGGGTTTATTGCTTAACTGAATCTCTATGCATTAAAGCTGTAAAAATATTGCCTGTGTTCATTTCACTAGACCCACCACCGGAAATGTAAATTAGCAACTACTGTTGAATTATTTCACAGGAAAAGATATTCTCAGTCACGGTTTTTGGCACTGTAAGATTATATTACTTTACACATTCTCAGTTATGGTCACAGTTGTCATTTGTTCAAAACACAAAAGCAACTGTAGTAGAACTACCATGAAGTATAATCTATCACTCCAAGAAGGTTATGTTCCTTCTTGTCCAAATTCAGGGGGGGGGGGGGAAATTCAGTAAACCTTTGTTCATTCTACAATAATATATTCATTCACAAGAAAGTTTGACTGCTAAAAGTCTGTAAAGATTCTCAATCATCCAGATCATGGTTGTCCCAAAGGTGCTTTTTTTTAAATTGTCTTTTTTTTCTTTTGATGTTTGACAATGTTTGACTGCCTTCAGTGCATTTGTGTACTAAATGTTCTATGGATATATACCATCTAAATGAAGACTTTCAGTCTCATTTACAAAGTCTGTCCCCAGCAGTAAAATCATTCAAAAAAGTATGACAGGCCCAGCCTGGTGCTTTTGATCTATTTGGTCATGATTGCTGAGAATTTTGATCGTTGCTGTTCTTTTGCAATCAGATTAAAGAAAATTGGGGGGGGGGGGGGGAGAGATTGCATACAGCTATTGATTCTATTCCATCCCAACAGGGGGGGGAAAAAGCAGTATGCAAATTGTTTAAAACTATGTGATCACAACAACAACGTCACCAATATTAGAGGCCAAAATAGCAAAAGAAAAAAGGTTTAATTTGCATTTATAAATGGCCGAGAAGCATGCAGAAGGGAATGCTTTGCAGGTTTCCGCGTGTCTGTATTTGATTATATCTGAATTGCAAACAGTTGCTCTTTTTCAAACAGTATTGCGGCTTGCAATTCAAAACTCCCGGGATCCAAGTCAATTGCTCTCTCTTTCTAGGTCAAAGCAGCCCTTCAACCAACTTTATAAAGAGCGACGAATACACTGTACACCTTTACATTTGCAATTATACTTTTGCCCACTCTTTCTTTATGAATCTGCCATCTCTGATTTGGGGAGCGGGGGGGGGGGAGCCTCCTTTTAGCTTCACTGTTGCATATATAACAAGCAGGCTGGGCCAAATCCTGAGTTACAGGCTGACCTACGATATTTAGTATTAGCAACAGTAGCAAACAGTTCTTAAATTCTTTTTAAAATATTAATAGCAGAACTTAAGGAGTGAATCCCCCTCTAAAAATCAAAGATTATTGAGTCTGAGTGATGGTTTTGGTTTTTTTTTTTTAACGGAGACATCCAGCTCTTGCTTCATTTCTTGGTAGATGTGGTTAGTGTTGGACGGCAGTAGAGACTTCAAAACAATTTGCTATAGAATTTGTTATGTTAACATGTTACAGAAAACTCGGCCAAAAGAAAACTGACCACACTCAAAAGATGACCGAGAAACCATACTGTCCATTTTGATGACTAATTAAGAGGCAAACTCACATCAGGAAGTGTGCTGTTGTTTTCCACACCATCTGCAATTTCTGACGCATATTAAAACGTGGCCCCAGGATTTTTCACACATCGTGTTTGCCAAATATCTATGGGCTATGAAATAAGGAAACATCCCGGTATCCTGACTTTTAGATATTCCCAACGTGTGACGAAGGTGTGTGATGCATGAACAAATAGGTATGATATTTTTACGGGACATCAAAAACATGTCTTTTATCACACCCAAAGGACACACGCTTTGAAAACAGGAGCAATGCAATCACTGCCCTGATGCTAGTAGAAATAGTGTGATATTCTATGGCGCCTTACAAACATTAGATGAAATTACAATGGTTGTATTCTGGCTTTCACTCAAGGCTTTCAAAGAATTGTTTGCCTTCTGTTACTTAACGTACTGGTTTTAGCAAGCTTGACCAAAGTCATTGTCCGATATTAATTTCAGAGTCGTTTCTGGCCCTACCCTCTGGATCTGTGCTTTGCATTAGGACAAACAAACAATTACGAGGGCAGTGAAGTGTTGATGCTGTCTGATAAAACAGAAAGTCATTTCTGGTGCGCTAAGATATCTATTGGTACAATATATTTTTTTTATTTTCTTCACTGTTCCCTTTCTGCTTTTGCTTGTTAGATTTGCCCATCCTATAAAAAAAAATCAGCAATCAGAGCTTCTAATTATCCATCCCTCTAGAGATAAACAGAAAGATGTAGGCAGACTTTCAACCCAATCTGGTGGAAGAAAGGTAAACTTTCCTAACTGCACATGATCCCAATTAACCTCAGCAAACATTGTAAAGTTTCCCTACTGCCCTCTTTAGGGTTAATTGCAGAAAACCACTTTTTCCTGTACAGGCCACAAGGCCAGTCCAGTCCAACTCTTGATCAGCTAGAGTTTTCAACTCAAGTGCTAAAGAAACATGATCTGATCCCAGCCACCCAATGACTATTCCTTGGCCCTTGGGACCACGCATCCTTCAGAACAGGGGTCACCAACCTTTCGGATCTCAGGGTCCACTAAATTCATAATTTTAAATCCCACAGACCACTAATACGATTTTTTTTTTTAAAAAAAAGATAAATAGTATTTTAGTGCAATATAAAAAATGCAAATAATTTTCCTGCAGACCACCAAAATTTTATCCGGGACCACCAGTGGTCCAAGGACCACTGGTTGGTGACCATTGCTTCAGAAACCCCCCTCCATTCCAAACCCAGCCCTCCCAAGTTCTCTTGAAAAGCATCTCTGAAGCTTGAAGGTGTCGATAGTCATAAAACGCACACGACTAATAATAGGAATAAAATCCAAAGTCACAAACCTGCTACTGGCTGCGAATAGTCATAATCAAATAAAATTGAGAAGTCCAGCTCTTCTTGAGGACTGATACGGGGATTCGGATCATCGTCCCCTTGCTGGGAGTTCGGATCCGAATCGTTTGGACTGGAAGCCATCTCTAACGTCTAAGGGCGATCTCTTTACAATTTTAAATGGGGAAGAGAGGCAGAAAAAACACGGGAGAGGCAATTCTGCCCTCCGCTTCGCAAGCAATCGTAAGAGTGAACGCGAACGCCCCGCTCGTCTGAACCATGCAACTCGCAAATAATAATAATAATAATAAAATGCACACTTCCTTTAAAGTTCTGGGGAGAGGGAGGGGGAGGGGAATCCCCTAGGTCCTAGGAGGTCGTTTGCCCCGAGAATCTCTGGAATCTCCCTCCGCCACCTCGCGTGGCAGGAAGAAGCGTTTGCACCCGCGAAAGTGGGAGCGCTCGCCACTTCTGCAGCTCTCGCCCCCCCTCCCCTTTCTGGCCCTGCACGGCTGCAGCTTCGCTCCCAGAGCGTGAAGCCCGTTCGTGGCTCGGCGCGGCGACTTCCTGTTCGCGGGGAGCCACCTGGGGCGAGAGAGGCGGCGCTGCCTCCGGGAGGGGAGGGGAGGCGGAGCGGCGGCGACTCTGCCACCGCGTCGGTCCCCGCAGGCTAATCGCTGGCCCGGTCCCGTCTCTTCAAAGGTTGGAGAAAGTGGAAGCTGCGGGGGACCAGACGGAGAGATGAAAAGGTGGCGGACTTTTTCGCGAGCACACGCGCGGCCCTCGAGAACGTGGGGATGCGGTTGCGTGTCTCCGCGGGTCACGCTGGGTTGCTAACCTTAACGTTCTGTAGAGATGCTCAGGCATCCAGGTCATGGTTGTCTCAAAGGTGCTTTTTTTTCCCCAAGAAGCAACTGGATTTTCTTGGGTTTTTTTTCCTTCGAAGACGTTTCGCTTCTCACCCAAGACGCTTCTTCAACTCTGATAGGATAGTAAAGAATGGAAGGAGACTCAAGGTTGACTCAGCCTTCCATCCTTTCGAGGTGGGTAAAATGAGGACCCAGATTGTTGGGGGCAATAGGCTGACTCTGTAAACCGCTTAGAGAGGGCTGTAGAAGCACTGTGAAGCGGTGTATAAGTCTAAGTCCTATTGCTAGTGCTTTATTCCTTGCATCGTCTGCATCCTTTCAGAGAGTCGTTGAAGCACTTGGAGGTTTAGCTCTGTCCTCACGGCCACCTGAGTAGTGCTCCTACTCAGATTAAGGATGCAGATGACCAGTGGTCTGCAAGGAATATAAATCCTGCCATTTCCCACTATCCTGTTAGAGCTGGAGAAGCGTCTTGGATGAAAAACAAAACGCCTTCAAAGAAAAAGAAAAAACCCAGGAAAATCCAGATGCCTCCCGTAGGTTGTTTGCGGGCGCCCGACATGCTGAACCAATGCCGAACCTCGTTTTTCCTTGGAGAGAGAGAGAGGAAGGCGGGGATCCCACGATCCTTTTCACTTCGCTGCAGAAATTCACCACGTGGGGAAAAGCGGAGGAAAGAAAATAAACTTTCGCCTGATGCGTTTCTTCCTACTGTCAAAAGAAGCATGGAAGTCGGACTGGCGAAACCGATGTTTAAATCATGCAGACATATATAAATGTAAATAAACACACGTGCGCTCCCGTCAATGGGTCAAGGGAAGCGGGAAGAAACAGGACAACTTAAGGATGGATTTTGCGAGGGATATGACGCTGTATAAACGGCGTGCCTCTTCTACATTCCCGAAGGATTTGGATGCTGATATAAAAAAAGGAGAACATTGTTAAAAGCAAGGGGGTCAGTTACTGATTTGATATCTCTCAGACTTTCCAGATACCTACGTGTCAATTATAAATGTTTGATGAGTTACATAAGTGCCATCCCCACCCCTGCACCGTTTATTATTTCATTAAGGTGTTTTGTGTATTTTAATTATTCAAATATTGGTGATTTAGTATATACCATAAACTGCTACCCTGTGGGAAAACATACAAAATGCACATTAGGTGAACTTAGATGAAATGAAATATTAATCAATAGCAATAGCAATAGCAGTTAGACTTATATGCCGCTTCATAGGGCTTTCAGCCCTCTCTAAGAGGTTTACAGAGTCGGCATATTGCCCCCACAATCTGGGTCCTCATTTTACCCACCTCGGAAGGATGGAAGGCTGAGTCAACCCTGAGCCAGTCAGGATCGAACTACTGGCAGTCAGCAGAGTTATCTACAATACTGCATTCTTCAAATATATAAATTATATATTGTAACGTTCCCGTGGGTCGCCCATGAGGCCAATGTTGAGAAAAGACAGCTGAAGTGGCTGCAGTACTGCACCCTAACCACTGCGCCCACCTTGGCTCTTGCCAAGTTTTTAATCAGTTTTTCATCCTGATCAAACCTATTTTTAAAAAAAAATCTATCCTCAAGTGTCCCACCTAAGATGGGACACCACCTTCTGCTTCTCAATAAGATGTAGCTACTAATGTACTAACTATTAAATACACAAAAAAGAAGTGCAGCACATCTGCATAAGAACATTTAACTATTGCCTTTCATTAATGTAAACTAGTAAAATTTACACACAGCTTTGTATGCAAAGTTAACAGCATGTAACTGAAAACAGGCAAAGAAGTGCTAGAAATAAACCAGGGGGTGGGGGCTTCCTTGTTGCACAGATGTTTTGTCAGTACATTGCAAAATTTTGAACATGTGACCACATTTTACATTTATTTCCAGCTTTCAGGAAAACCATCCCATAGTGAACAATTGATTCGTTTAATGATTATGTTTGCTTAATGGCTGTGATATTTGCTTAATGACCACCACAAAAAAGGTCATCAAATTGGATCGGTCATTGTGGGTGACTCACTTTACAAGCATCACAATTTAGGATCATAATAATTCCATTATAATTTGAAGTTAGGAACTACCTGTAAATCAGATGATGTTAGTATAAAATTAATGTCCTACCTTTATCTCCATCCCATCCCATCTGATATATGCAATTTTCCAAACCTTCATCTGATAAGTTATATATATTCTATTCTGCAGAGTCCTCAGATAATCAGTATCATTTGCAAAAGCTAAATTCAGATTACTAAACCAGATCTTGCATACAAAGGCATGTGCTACTGTGCCCCATTCCCAAGCTGGCAACTTCCAAACTTGTTTTAGCTACTAACATGCCCACCGCAGAATTGCAGTCCCAACTGGTTGCAAAAAGATGGCTCTATGGGAAGTCCTCGAGTTATAACTGCCACCGGGATTGGAATTTGCAAATCAGTCATTAAGTGAGCTTGCACCTAATGCAATTTCAAGCTTTCTTTGCTGCAGTGGTTAAATGAATCTAGCTTCCTTTATTGGCTTTGCTTGTTGGAAGCCACCTGGGAAGAGCATAAAAGGTGATTCCCAAGATCCCAGGAAGCTGCAACTATTGTAAAAACATGCTGGATACCAAGCACCTGAGTTTTGATTTCATGACCATGGGGATGATATAACTGACAGCAATAAGTGTGAGAAGTCACTTTTACAATAGGGTTCCACCACAAAACCGTGATGCCCTTATCCGCGCCGACATAAGCGCGGAGGCAAATCCGCGGCGTCTGAAGTGCTAAGAAAAAAACGACCCTACCGCCGCAACAACAGTGCGGCGACAGAAGGGCATTCTACATGCTTCGTTCTTTGCCTCCAAAGGTAGCCCTCCTCCTCCAGCTGACAGCGGCAGCCCGCGGGAAGGGTCCAGCTCAGCCGCCCGCCGGGCAAGCCCGCTTCGCCGGCCCTGGGAGAGCCTCAGCCGCCGCCGCTGCTGCGTCCTCCTCCGCCACCGGCGTCGGCGTCCCCACTCAGCCCCCCCGCAGGCTTCCTGCTGCCCCCCGCAGCTGTGCTGGACCCTTCCTGTGGGCTGCTGCTGCTGCTGGGCAGCCCGCTTTGCCCCGAGCCCGCTGCCGCTGTCAGCTGGAGAAAGAGCGCTACCTTTGGAAGCAAAGAACGAAGCATGTAAAGCGCCCTTCTGTCACCACGCTGTTGTCGCGGCGGTGATGACGCGCAGTGATGACGTTGCGGCTTTAGCGACGCGATTTAATCTCCGCTATTTTGCATAGCGCGGTTTTGTCGTGCCACGTTACAATAGCAGTTGTAGCTTTGAATGGTCATGAAATGAATGATTGTAAGTCAAGAACTACCTGTATCTAAATTCAAACTAATTATGGAATATTTTGGACCGACAGCGGTCCATCTCAAACGAGGCTAAGGCAGTCTATTTGTCAGGGTTCCAGGTAATAGAGCCATATCAAGCATATTGTGTTGGCACAGATCTGGTGAAAACCGACTCTGAAGACGTCCACAGTTTTCATCTAATTAAAAGTAAAACTTTTCCCACTTTCCCAAAACAATCAGTCATATGATCTAATCACGGTGCAGTCTGGCTGATGGGCAACATCACTCTACCTTCCTCCAACCAGGTGTGAGAATGTCCTTGGTTCCCAAGAAAAAACATTTTGTTTCGGCTATGTAAAAAGGTAAAGGTTCCCCTCGCACATATGTGCTAGTCGTTCCCGACTCTAGAGGGTGGTGCTCATCTCCGTCTCAAATCCTAAGAGCCAACGCTGCCCTAAGATGTCTCCATGGTTGGGCGGCCGGCATGACTAAACACCAAAGGCGCACAGAATGCTGTTACCTTCCCGCCAAAGGTGGTTCCTATTTTTCTACTTGCATTTTTTATATGCTTTCAAACTGCTAGGTTGGCAGACAAGTAATGGGAGCTCCCCCCTTTACATGGTGCTAGGGATTCAAACCACCAAACTGCCGACCTTTCTGATCGACAAGCTCAGCGTCTTAGCCACTGAGCCACGGCATTCTTTTTTTTTTTTGGCGCTACAGAATCCCAACTATCTCAAATCCCCCCTCCCTGTCCCTCATCTCCAGTGTGGCAACACCGAAGCTGTCAAAAATGGCTTCGTTCAGGTCAGCTTCAGGGTTGACACTATCAGTATAACGTTGAAAGTAAAAAGGCATTCAAGACCTACGTCATTTATATCGATTGAAGTCTGTCTTTTTCTCGCTTCTCAAAGCATTCTTTGGTCCCAAAGCTGCAGTGAACAGTAACCCAGCCCTATAATTGGAATCACATTTGCAGATGACTTCTCAAGCATCAGGATCATAAAAATGACATGGAACAAAGTACAACAAGCCAAGCCAACATTTATGATGCTTCCCAGTCCTTACGTAAAACGCCAGTGATACACTTCTGGGCTTATTGTTTTACACACACACACACATGCACTTTAACAGCCCAGACTAAGATGTCTACCCTCTAGATCAGCTAGTTGCATATCCTCAGCACTGCCAAAACAAGCATTACAGAAGGGATCTGGACGTCATCCAGCCAAGCAGTGCTTCAGCAGCAAACCAGACAGGCTTTTAATCACCCATCTTTAGTTGCCTTTTCTTCTGTTTACTTTTCTTTCCCAGCCTCTATTTTCTTTAATGTCTTAACCAAATAAGAGGGACCTCGGAGGCCTTCTAGTCCAACCCCTTGCTCAAGCAGGGAAGCCTATGTCATTCCAGGCAAGTGGCTGTCCAGCCTCTTTTTAAAAGCCTCCAGTGATGGAGCACACACTTCTTCTTCTTTTTAAATCAAATTTTTATTTTATTTTTTGTTACACATATTTATGAACAAAGTGTTGTCTGGTGTTTTTTCCTTTTTACATCTTCCCATGTACACGATCCATTTTGCATCATAATTCCGTTCCAATTTCAGCTCTATTGTTTTCTTTCCACATTTTCCATTTTACCCTTATTTCCTTTTTAATACATCTACAGTATCATTAATTTCCCCTTCAAAGTTAATCCAAGTTAATCCAAGCACCCACAACCTCTGAAAGCAAGGCGTTAATTGTCCACTGGTTAATTGTCCTCACTGTTAGGAAGCTTCTCCAAAATGCAAAATCAGCCTTTTGCATCATCATCAATTTGGACTGCAATGAATTAACACAATTAACCCATTGAAAATTAATAGACTATGCCAGTCATACCAACATCTGCTTTATAAGTGGCCATTATCTAATGGTTAATATCTCTAATTATACTTCCTACCTTTGACCTCCTGCTAATGCAATGTTTCCCAACCTTGGTAACTTTAAGGCATGTGGGCTTCAACTCTCAGAATTCCCCAGCCAGCATCCAGAAGTGGTATTATAATGCAGAGTTGTGTTATTGAAGCAGGGATAAAGCACTGAGCAGGTTGTTTTAAGTCTGAGAGATAATTCCAGTTGTTATATATTGCAGTGGTCTCCAACCTTGGCAACTTTAAGACCTGTGGACTTCAACTCCCAGAGTTCCTCAGGCAGCTCAACCTTGGCAACTTTAAGACTTGTGGACTTCAACACCCAGAGTTCCTCAGGCAGCTCAACCTTGGCAACTTTAAGACTTGTGGACTTCAACTCCCAGAGTTCCTCAGCCAGCAAAGCTTTGGAGACCACTGATATATTGCACCAACAGGTGGCATTTTTAGTGTCTGCAGAGTCACACCATAGATTAAAATTACAGTACTTACTCCAAAGCCTTAGAAAAATTTCCTTGAGAATCAGCATGGTAAAATGGGAAATATCAGAAGAGCAGGCCAAGATCAGCGTTCAAATCTCTATCTAGGCTCAAAACCTGCTAGGAAATCTTGAGCCAATCCTCTCATTTTCTCTGGATCAGGGGTGTCAAACTCAAGGCCCAGGGACCAGATCTGGCCTGCAGGGTACTTAGATCTGGTCCGCAGGCTGCCTGCAAACACTGAAAGACCGGCCCATGGAGCTTCTGCCAGCGAAAACAGGTTTCTGAGCTCCAGTTTCATTGGCAGAGGGTTGCAGGAGACCATGGTAGCCAAAAACGGAGCTGGGGAGCCTGTTTTCACTGGCAGAGCATTCCGACCACCACAGGTGCCCCCGACAGGAGTGATGTCAAGCTGGCCACACCCACCCCGACCCTCCGAGGTCAAACACAACCCTGATGCAGCCCTCATTGAAATCAGGTTTGACACCCCTGCTCTAGATTAACTCTGATGGTTGTGAATTTGTAGGGGTGCTCTGCAGCATGAAGAAATATGAAATTGTGAGTATTTTTATCTTTAATGTTCTTCTATCGCTTTATCATTGAGTGCTTGTGTGCAACTGCAAGTGTCTCTCTACTCCCTGAGTAGAGAATAACAGCCTTGATACAAACCAGGATGTTTCAAGAGGTTGCCTTCAAGTGGCTAATAACATCTCGTATGCCAGGAATGAATCAGGCAAATGTCACTGAAAAGACATTTAAAAATAAAAACAAGCTGTTTCATGACCTAGCCCTCCCCTGTCTGTTGTTAAATTAGTTAGTTACAAAGTTGTGTCTGACCCATCACGACCCCAAAGACAACATTCCTCCAGGCCTTCCTGTCCTCTACCATCCCTCGGAGTCCATTTAAGCTCACAGTTGTTGCTTCGGTGACTCCATCCAGCCACCTCATTCTCTGTCGTCCCATTCTTTTGTCCTCAATCTTTCCCAGCATTAGACTCTTCTCCAGTGAGTCCTTCCTTTTCATTAGGTGGCCAAAGTATTTGAGTTTCATCTTCAGGATCTGGTCCTCTAAAGAGCAGTCAGGGTTGATCTCCTCTAGGACTGATTGATCATCTTGCAGTTCAAGGGACTCGTAGAAGTCTTTTCCAGCATAGTTCAAAGGTCTCAATTCTTTGGCGCTCAGCCTTTCTTATGGTCCAATTTTCACAGCCATACATTGCAACTGGGAAAATCTCCCCTGTCTAGGACAGGTCTTTTCTGATCCAAACTCTGGGAAACAACTTACAGGGAGCAGAAAATGACCAATTAAAGAGAGCAAAAGTTCATAAAGAGACCAGCAAAGATTTGGATATTACCGTAGCAGCTGGGCCAGAATGGACATGTCAGAACCCATCTGCACACTGATTAACTGCATGCTACAGGCAACTGTACAAGTAGTCCTTGACCTGTGACTGTAATGAAGCTTGGAATGTCTGTCATAAGTCATGACAATTCTAAGTTGAGGTTCCCATGTGATCTAAACATTTCTGATTTTACATTTCTTTTGTGCTTGTGATTAAGCAATGCAACAGTCATAAAGCGAATGCTGCAGTCATAAACTGTGTCCATTCATTCCTATGGGTATTTTTTTTTATGAAAAGAGACTGAAAAAGCCAAAAACTTGCAACCCCACCCCCACCCCTGGCAGCATAAATCATGGTCGTGTAACTGTGGAGTTCTGTAATGAGACATAAAAGTGAGCTGGTTGACAAGTGCAGCAATTCATCAAAACTTCAAATGGTTTCTAAAAGACAATTCATTGAGGATTATAGCTGCAAGTCTTGAAGGCCACAAGAGGGCAAGAAAGAGATGCAGAAAAGGCTTTCTGCCACCTAGTGGTTTCCTGGAAATTTGCAACCCAGTTTTGCTATGCAATTGAAGTCAACATTCCATCCAGGATTTAAAAAGCATCATCCTAGGTTATTGCTAGATCTATAACTATATTCAATTCAATTCATTAGATTTATAAGCCGCCCAATCCCGGAGGACATACGAGACAGTGGTGGGTTCCAGATCCCGTTGCAACCGTACCGGGCCCGAGCATCTTCCACATGAATGTTCGCAGTGCACGCATGTGTCTTACCATCCAGGGATGCCTCCGCGAGCCTCCGTGATGCTCCAGCTGCTTGCCAGAGCATCACACAGGCTCTGTGTGTGCCATGCGTATGCATGGAAGCGCTGAAGAGCTTAAAGACAGGTAAGGAATGCGGGCGGGTGGGCCCTGCAGAACGGTACCCAGTGCTCCGATCATGCTCCAGTACACCCATACCAGGGCGTACCACCTGCAACCCACCACTGATACGAGCCCTTATTAAGAGTTAGAATCAAGCGTACTTTTATTTACTTGTTAAGTGACTTCCCTTACCCACACTCCCTGGTTAGTGACAGTCAACCTCTCTGGTTGAGATACAGTTGGAGAATGTAGATTCTGCTAATTCAGGGAAGGCTGACGAAAGCGGGTTGATGTATGAGATACAATTGGATTCACAGTCAGGCTTAGATCTCCTTGGAAATATGTCTGCTTGCACTGTAGAAAGTTAGCACCTACCCCTCTCCTAAGAAAATGAGATATTTTAGGAAATATGAAAAGGGCAGAATGTTTCTCCTAAAAGGGAGGCAGAAACTCACACACACCCCATTTGTCAATGGGCCATTAAGTCCTGGGTCAGTCTATTCTGCACAACAAAGTTGCCCAATGCCCTTTCATTAAATCATCAGCCAGCAAGGCTCAACCAAGCCTGGGACACAGACAACTTACAAAGTTTCTCCTGCATGGCCCCATGGGAGTCTGACAACCAATCAGAATACAAACTCAAATTCAAAAGCACAGAGAGGGCATAAAACCCAGGCACTTTCAGCATCTCGCCCCTTTTTCTTTGCCCAAGATCTTCAAGGCGTGTGATCCTGTTCATCAATAAACCTTCTTTCCAAGCAACTTTCATGAAACCAGTGTCTTTTCCCCCACTTGGAACTGAACCCAGATGGACGTTTCTTCCAACAGCACTTTGCTGTAAATAGGCATCCCTTCACACTTGAGCTGATCACACAGAGCAGGAACATGTAGCCGATAGGACCAGTTTGCACGCACAAATTAGCCCCTTTGCAGTTTGCATGCACAAATGAGCCTTGTGAATGTCTGAGAAAAGATTCCCCTTTACCCAAACAACTTCATGTTGTTTTCCAATCCATTTTTCCAATCCATTTTTCAGTTGAATCCATACTACTGAGAAATTGTATGCAAAATATTGTATTCAAGGGACTCTCCACAGAACTAGCTATGGAACCAAATAATTAGATATTATTTCTTTTCATAGTGTCCTCCGATAGTGCTAGTTGGGAATTCTAGGACCTGTCAGGGAATTCTGGGAAATCCAGAATCCTTCAAGTTAGGGCAGGCTATAGGAACAGGTCAAGGAGAACAAAGATTAATTAACATTGCCATTGTTGTATACCAGTAACAACAGTTTCACATTAAAAGTAAGTATTTTATAAAAAGTAAGAATAAAATATGAATACAGATCCCTTAAAAACATATTTAATTTTAGGGTCAGTCTGAGTCAGAGATATTGCTCCCAGTTTGAAGCATAATGTGGTTTCGGTAAGAAAAGCCAATGGAAAAATTGCTCATAATCTCCATGTTCCATTAAAACTGCTGAAGGCAGCCTTGAAAACCAATGGAATGTACATATCATAACAAAAAGCGTATAGGAAGCCAAATATTGGAAAAGGCTTCCTAAGATATTATTATCCCAGGCTTTTTTTTCTCCACAGAGGTGAATGATGACATTATTTTAGTGGAGTTTGCTCAACATAAGAGAAGTTTGCATCTAGTAGCTTTTGAATAGGATTTTTTGCTCGAATGTAAGCACAGAATTTGCTGTTAGATATGCCAGAAAGGGATCTGATGATAAGGTTCTCTTGAGCTAAGTAAATTACATATTTTGTCATTGTTATTCCTATGAATCTTTTTCTATTAAGCGTGTATTTCTTTAGTTGTTTGGGAACAGAAAAAGTAACAGCCAAGTCTTATACCATAGCATATTAAAAACTACAAATTATATCTATGCTAAACTTGGGTTAATTTAAAAACTACTGAAATGGGGGGGAGGAGTCATGAATTAACTAAAAAACAATTAATTGGATTCAGCTTTAAACTTGCTTGTAGTTGTATTACCGGTAAGTTCTGTGATCCAAAGTCTACTTTATCAGAAATATTCATGGCTTTTTTTCTCAACAATCTATTAACAAGAATAATCCATTTTAAAGATAAAGGCTAAGTATGCATATACATACATACATACATACATACATACATACATACATACATACATACATACATACATACATACCAGGGTGGGTTTCAGGCGGTTCGCGGTGGTCCCCGCGAACCGGTTGGTCGGCGAACCCGGAAGTAAGTAACTTCTGGGAACGCCGAAGGATCCACCTGCCCGCCTGCGTTTCTTACCCGGTTTTGACGAGTTCTGTGCTTCCATGCATGCGCAGAATGCATACAGCGCCTGCGCGATCCTCCAGGAGCAGCTGGAGCATCGCACAGGCGCTAGTACGCATGCGTGCACTGCGCGCGTGCACGAGGACGCCGCCGGCCCCGTTCCAACCGAACCGGTTGGAACGGGGCGAGAAACCCACCCCTGATACATACATACATACATACGTACGTACATACATATATACATACAGACATATGTACATACAGACATACACACATACATATACAATAGCATAACGCTCTAGATACTAACTGATAATATTTTACATGAAATCTCTGTGTAAAATATGTCCATTTTTTAGAAAAACATTTCTATCCGTCTAGTGTTTTGGTGCTAGCAGAATGGCAAATTAATTTGCTAAATTATAATAACACAGACCTTAAACATGAGTTTATTATTCTCTCAAAGGTCACTTCCATTGATTTTTTTTTTAATCCCAGCCACAATCAAGGAAACTCAATCTATTATTCAATTTCATCGGGCGTTCCAGAGTTTAAACAACATTATTAAGAACAAAGACACAACTTCAGAATAGTCAGAACAAGATGCTCTCTAACGTGGTGAACTGCTTTCTGAAATGATTCTTACCAGATTTTTGTCTTAATTATGCCTTCCTGTACTATGATCTTTAATACCCAGAGTTCAAGCATCAGGAGTAAAGTGTTATAAATTGACTAGATTTCATGGAAATATTTTCATATATTTTGTTTTTCTGGAGCAACTTCTAGGACATCAACAACCCACTGTCTTACGTTTGGCAGTGCAGCCACCCAGTAAATTGAAAAATGAATTTGTGAGACTCTCAGATTCAAACAAATTTAACAATTTCACTGGGGTTAGGATTAGCCAAGAAGTACATTTACCACTTTTAATAATAAACACGTAATTTCTGTATGCATGTGTGTATGTCTGTGTGTCTATCTGTGTTAAAATTCTGGAATCACAACTGCCCACTGAGGATTTTAAAATGAGCAAACACCCCCTGCAATAACCCCGTGAGATCCCAGTATACAGTGTAAGAACTCTCAACTAATTGACCTAATTAAACCTACTGCCTGTTATAAGGTACCATATTTTTGGAGTATAAGACGCACAAAGGTTTTGAAGAGGCAAATTTTTTTTAAAAAGTTTTGCACTCTGCAGACCTCCCAAAAATAGCCCGTTTTTCGTGAAAACAGGCCCATTTTTTTTCCAAAAAAAAAAAAAAGAGCATGAATAGTCCTTAGGAGGCTTGTGGAGTGTTCCTGCAGGGTGGAGGAGGGGCAAAAATGAGAAAAAATGGCCTGTTTTTCGCTCATTTCTGCCCTTCCCAGCCCCCAGGAGCTCTCTGAAAGCCTCCATAAGGCTATGCATGGCTATTTTGGTAAAGGTGGTGGGGTTTCGGGAAGCCAAAAATGCTGTATTCAGTGTATAAGATGCACCCAGTTTTTCAGCCTCTTTTCTGAGGGAAAAAGGTGCATCTTATTATACTCTGAAAAATACGGTATGTGAACATCCTCCAATCATATCATAGAAATCAAGTCCCCAAATTAGGGCACTTTACAGTGGCCACGGCAGTGTAGTATGGTTGTTTGGATAGTTTGATTTCTAGAAAATAATGGTTACGATTATATATTTGACCTGAAAAAAATAAAATAAAATAATTGCCACTGAATATGAGCATGTCATGAAAAAAGCAATGTCATAATCATTGTCCCTGGATTATTGGAATAAATTTAATTAGTTAAATTTAACATAATATATAGCAATAGCCCTTAGATTTATATACTGCTTCATAGTGCTTGACACAGCCTTCCCTAAGCGGTTTACAGAGTCAGCATATTGCCCCCAACAATCTGGGTCCTCATGTTATCGACCTCAGAAAGATGGAAGTCTGAGTCAACCTTGAGCCAGTCAGGATCGAACTGCTGGCAGTCGGCAGAGTTAGCTGCAATACTGCATTCTTCAAATATATGAATTATATATGTAAATCACTAATTGTGGTCATTCGTTAAACTTGTCTGCTGCCCAACTCTCTACAACCCTGGGTGGCTTGCATCAAAAGAAATTACAATAAAACCAATAAAAGACTAAAGATAAAGATAAAAGTTGGCAAGAGCAATGAAACTAGGGATCCCACTCCCCCTTGCAGAGACCTGGGTGAAGAGCCAGCTCTTCCCAACTGTAATAATAACGCCTTAATATTTAAGTGTCAAGATTCCATGATTGATACCGCTATAATGATCAACTCCTCTAAATTAAGATAAAAGTCTCTTTCCAAGCTCCTGCTGATATTTTGACACTTCTCCACAGTTTTTGTTGGCCCCAATTCACAAGTGGCTTCCCACTGCCTGCTTCCACAGTGTTTTCCAATTTCCCATCTAACCACCCTGGGAATGCCTGTTGGTCTCCCATCCAAGAGTGACCAGGTTCTCAGGGCCTGCCTATCATTAATAGTCCTTTTGGATACCACACCAAGCCATGCGGTGAACTGGGTGAAACCTCAATGTATGCTCAACCCCACTTCTCCAAAGTGGTTTCCACCCCTGTCTGACTGCATCAATGTATGTAGTGGCCCATTGCTCCAAGAAGGTACCCCACCCATTCTCTTGCCCAGTTGGGCACACACAGAGCTACATGCTACGAAGATGAGCAACCGACAAGGTTTATCCAAGCCCTTCATGGTATTGGACCTGGGTACTTGAGAGACTGCCTGCTGCCAATTACCTCCACTAGACCGATTAGATCCCACAGATTAGGCCTCCTCCGAATTCCATCCGCCGGCCAGTGTCGACTGGCGACTACCCGGAGGAGATCCTTCTCTGTGGCTGCTCCGACCCTCTGGAACGAACTCCCCGTGGAGATTCGAACCCTCACCACCCTCCAGGCCTTCCACAAAGCCCTTAAAACCTGGCTGTTCCGACAGGCCTGGGGCTAAAGAACTGTTGCCCCCGTCTCGAATGGTATGACTGTTGTGTGTTTTAAATTATGCATTGTTTTGTGTTTTTTTTTTTTAATTTTTGTTTGTATCCCCCTTCCCTGGTTGAGTTTTGAGCTGCCCTGAGTCCCCTTCGGGGGAAAAGGGCGGCATATAAATAAAATCAACATTCAACATTCAACAACATCCAGAACTGAGCCTGCATGAGAATGATTAGCTCCGTCTCTCTGCTTAGACAGAGAGTCCTCTGTCTTGGGATGCCCCTAAAATGTATTCCTTGTGACTACAACTCCCATGGAGGTGCTTTTACATCAATCTTAGCAATTCTTAATCTTAACCATTTTAAGATATGTGGGCTGCAATTGAAGTCCACATGTCTTAAAGTTGCTAAGATTAAGAAACGCTGCTCTAAGGGATCAGGTTTTTTTTCCTTGTTATTGTTTAATGATCTATCTTCTTCTTTCCAGGGATAAAAATGCTTGAAGCAGTTTTTTAAAAGCTTAAGCCAAGAGGTCAGCTGTTCTCTCTTCTTCTTCTTCTTCTTCTTCTTCTTCTTCTTCTTCTTCTTCTTCTTCTTCTTCTTCTTCTTCTTCTTCTTCTTCTTCTTCCTCTCCTTCTTCTCCTTCTTCTCCTTCTCCTCCTCCTCCTCCTCCTCTTCCTCCTCCTCCTCCTTTATATAGAAGAAGTTCTGTGTTTGTATGTTTCAGCATAACTCTGGAACGTCTCAAGCAATTTCAACCAAACTTGGTATACAGATGACTTACCCTCTGGAGACAAACACTGCAGGGGTAAGAAGAAATCCCTAATACCCATCAGTGTGTGCGTGTGTGTATGTGTGTGTCCTGGGTGGCATCCTGGGTGGCATGCAGATACCAGCTCAGCTCCACTGCACATGCACGCATGCCTCCCACCAGCCAGCTGATTGTTGAGTCTCTGCCACGCATGCACGGGGGCCAGGGGGAGTGCAGGGGTTGTGGCGCGAACCCAACCATGGCCTGTGCACTAGGCCAAAAGTGAGACACAAGGGGAGGGGCTGCTTTGCCTTCCAGGAGGCTGCAGGGAGGCCTACTAGGCCCAAAACGAGCCATGGGGGTGGGTGGGTCATGCGCCCATGCACAGGAGGCAGGGTGGATGTCACACGACAATATACATATAATTCATTCCTTTTCCTGAATAATACAGGGTTAGGATGAATAAATACCCAGGCAATGCTGGGTTATCAGCTAGTTAGAACATAAAAAGCCTTGCTTCTTATACTTCCATTTGAATTAATACCATGGAAACCTCGCTGGAAATGTATATGGGAGCATCTATTAGCACAGAATACTGCTGGGTACCAGGGGTGGGTTTTAGTCCTGTGCTACCCAGAGGACAGATAGTTTCCCCCAACCACATTACAAGTTTGGTCACCAGTAAATGGGGCAGAGGTGCCATTTTGTCTACACAGCCTTTCCCAATCTTCCCAAGATATGTGGACTTCAACTCCCAGAATACCCCAGGCAGTAGTTAAGATCGGGGAAACTACATCTACATTTGACCAATTTCGTAGTCTATTTCTGGTTACAAGCCATACGTCTTGCTGCCAGTATTGGCTGCCTAACCATAATGTTTGCATCTCCAAGGATTGTGCTCATTCAAGATTAGTTATCCAGTTATATTTATGATCCTAACAGATGAAGCATATTTATTAAATTTATATGATACCCATCTTGCTAGTCAGAAGTTGTACAGAATACCCAAAATGCTCCACATAACCTACATAACCTTTAACCTTTAGTTAAAGAATTTGACAAATTGCTTAGATCACCATTACGGTACAATCACTTTTCAACCTAGGTCCCATCACACCTGAAGAAGAATGAGTGGTGACTGCTTTGTTCACTGACAGGTGGACCTTAGAGGAGAAACCAAGCTGGGAGATTCCACCTTGCCAGCCTCGTTACTAAAAAGATCTTGGCAGCAATAATGCACAGCTAATTTGGCCAATGTAGGTATTCATGGGATGCTGACATAATGAGGTAGAAAGGGGGAAGCAAAGCTGCTCTGATTAATTATAGGATGATTTTCCTCCCCATCCAGTTACCATGTTTCCCTGAAAATAAGTCAGGGTCTTATTTTCTTTTGACCCCTGAAATAAGTGCTTGGCCTTGTTTTTGGGGTGGTCTTATTATTTTTGAGGTGCAGGAGGTGGCAAGAATGGTCACCCCATGGCTGCTGCTATGTTGCAATATTTTCAGGGAGGGCTTAGTTTCGGAGGAGGGCTTATTTTAGCGCATGCGCTCAAAAACCCTATTGGGTTTATAATCCAGGGAGGTCTTATTTTCAAGGAAACAGGGTATATAGCAAGAATCTTTGAAACTTATTTGACGGTTGAAATAAGCCACAAAATTCTCTGCTGTAGTTTCCTTTTCAAATTATCTGCTCCAAAATGAAGATCGTTTTTGAAATGTAAAATAAGGTGGGCCTAGCTATGAACAGATATCCCTGGGATCCAACTATGCAAATAGTTATGGCCAAAGAAGCAGGATTACCCTTGCTCTCTGCTCCATGTTCATTAATCCTGGGTTATTATCACCTCTGCCTTCCAAATCATTTCACTAAGCCCATTATGAAAAATGAGCATAAGAAACAATCTGGTTGTGCAATCGCCCAAATCCAGCCATTGGGACTCACAGTTAATAATTTAGAATTGTGTGTGAACCCAGCCAACTTCAACACACTGCTAAACTCTAGGCTTAGTTCACACACATTCGACTAAAATGTTAGTGGCTCCGTGTGTTGTGCCAGCTGGGTTTAATTAGCTATTAGTGTACTGGGCAAGCAACAATACTGGTAATATGGTTGATCTCATTTTAGTTTGCGGTGATATGAAAATCCAATCATTACAGCTTAGCAACAGCAATCAGTTTTGCTGTTTAAATAGAACACGATCAAGTACTACACTCTGCAATCTGGAGTACTACGACCCCTGTAACACTAGAAGCTGCTACTCCAATTAAAATGCTATGTAAAACTAGCAATTCAGGTTTTGATGTATTCTTGGCTGATGGTTCAGAGAGTAAGAGAGTTACAAGAACAGTTGCAATGGCTAAAATAATTAGAAGTACAATTGTGTCCTTGATGATTCACAAGATAATCTTGGAGTAGTATTCAATGGATATGGGACTCTTTGGTGTAAATGTGTTTTATTTTCCATTTTCATTTTCGTACAGTCACATATATACTGTGCAGAACCGGGGCCATATAACATTAAACAATAAACACAGCCATTCCTCTTGTCAATAATACCCCCCAAAATAGAAACCCAATGTACCTCTTCGACCCTCCATACACCCTTTCTTTCGCCCCCCTCCAACTTTCCATCTTCCCTCCAACATTCCCCTCTACCCTACTTCCTTTAATGATATACAGACCACTACCCTACTGAAATTATTCTTTAACTGTCAACATGAGTAAATTTCAAAGAAAAAATCAGTCCCAATTCCATTTCCTGGGCCTCAAAGGCACACTGGTATTTAACTCAGCTACAACCTGCATAAGAGAATCAAGATTAGTGAATCCTAAAATACTCCTGCAAGAAGACTGAGGGAGGGGGGAACATGTGGAGGAGCAAAATGCAGTCTGCACCCCCCCCCCATTGAAAAGTCTCAGGACAGCCTGACCCCAGTAATGTTAACCAGTATTGGCCATTAATATGAAAATCCTGTTTTCCATGAATCCATTTGCCCTTCCACTCAAGCAAATCTTCCCACCCCTGCTTCAGGTTTAAAGAAGAGCTGTGATGAGTGATGGGATTACTTCACTCTGCCCGCAGTCTGGAGTTCGATCCTGAAGGGCTCAAGGTTGACTCCGCCTCCCGTCCTTCAGAGGTCGGTTTAATGAGGACCCAGATGGTTGGGGATACTATGCTGTTACTGTAAAGCACCCAAATAGTGGTTTGGGGGGTAGTATTTAAGTCTAAGATACTCTTGCTGGTTCACTTTGTGAATCAATCAACCCTTATTTCCCAACCCAGGAAGGTCTGAGGTCGGTTTGGCTACTGGGGGTGGGGGTGGTGAACTCTCCTATTTTGCCTTACCAGACCCTTCTCAAATGTCTCCATGCCTCCACCACCCATCCTATCACCCGCCAGCTTCTCTCGCCAGCTCGTAGTCAGCTGGGAAGAGAGAACACAGGACAAGCGATTGCTGAGAAGCGGGAGCGTCCCCTCTAGCAGGGAGCGTGCGTGTGGGACGGAGGCAGGCGTGAAATCCTGAGAGACACTATCCAGATAGTGTCCAGAAAGTGCACCTATCAATGGATAGTGCAGAGGAGAGCAACCAGGATGATTAAGGGACTGGAGACTAAAACATATGAAGAAGGGTTGCAGGAACTGGGCATGGCTAGTCTAGTGAAGAGAAAGACCAAGGGACACATGACAGCAGTGTTCCAATATTTGAGGAGCTGCCACAGAGAGGAGGGGGTCAAGCTATTTTCCAAATTACCTCAAGGCCAGACAAGAATAATGGATAGAAATTGACCAAGGAGAGATTCAACGTGGAAATAAGGAGGAACTTTCTGACAGTGAGACCAATCAACCAATGGAACAGAAGTTGCCTTCGGAAGCTGTGGGAGCTTCATCATTTGAGACTTTCAAGAGGAGATTGGACTGCCATTTGTCAGAAGTGGTGTAGGGTCTCCTGCTTTATAGATGACCTATAAAGTCCCTTCCAACTCTGTTAATCTGTTATCTGTTACCAGCCGGCGAAGCGTTGGAGCACTTCCCTGGAGCCTTTTCTCCCACGCGATCAGAAAATCCCGCTCGCTCGCTCCCTCGCTCGCTCCCTCGCACACCCAAAGCAAAAACGCGCGCCTGCAATCCTTTCCCCGCCACTCCCAACCAGCTTCACCTTAACTGCACTCTCCGCGCTCCTCCTCCGCAGTTTCTCATCTCCGGAGCTCTTGCCCCGGTCGCGCTGGACTCGACCGCCTCTCCGCAGAGGAGGCTGGAGAGAGCCGAGGGAGGCGTTACGCTGTTAACGAACCGTCCGACTCCCGGGAAGAGTCGATGGCGTTCAGGAGGAAGGCGGCGCCCCGGAGGGTCCTCGTTGAACGCCGCCTTTCTCCCCAGTGGCTTGGAACCACTTGCCTCCAAAAGTTGCGGATGCTCCAACACTGGGACGTTTTAAGAAGAGATTGGACAACCGTTTGTTTGAAACGGTGTATGGTTTCCTGCTTGAGCAGGGGGTTGGTCTAGAAGACCTCCAAGCTCCCTTCCAACTCTTGTTATTCTCGAATCAGCCCACTATCTGGCTTTGAAGAGCGCCTGTAACAATGGAAAGGGGGGCTCTTACCAAGTTAACCCCCATCCCCATTCCCCTTCGCAAGACGAATGCCAACCAGTGCCAATGCAGACTTTCGGCCTTCGACTGGTTAAGGCCTCGAGTGAAGACTCTGCCAACCACAACCTAGCCCACCAGCATGTTGGGGCAAGCCGTGGGGTGGTTGGGCAAGCCAAGGGCAGCTTTAAACCATTTGCTACCGATCGTGCTCCAGGAAATTCCCCTAGAATATCTTCAGATTGGAAAACTGCGATTGGTTCAGTTTCAGCCGGGCTCTTAACTCCCCGAAATGGGGGCGGGGGAGAGGGGGGAGAGAGAGGGGGGGAAGGAGGGAGGGAGGAGGAGGAGGAGGAGGAGAGGGCGAGGGAGAAGCCTCCCCCTCCCCTATACAATGATTCTGAGACGGGCATCTGAAGCTACCTAATTCTCTCAACGCGCAGCCTCGAGCCCCCAATTCAAGGAAAGCGACCGACGCCTCCGCGGGAAGGCCCGGGCTGGACCGAGAAGCCCTCCACGTTGATCTCGATTGAAAAACTCCTCCCCTTCGCCTTTCTTAACCCTTCCTTCACTTCGAGGACCGGGACACGCAGGGAGGGGGCTCACGGCACCAAACCTGGAGGGAAAGGTTGTGTGGGGGGGTGGGTGGGGGAGGAGAGAATATTTACTTGACCCCACCCGCTTCTCTCTTGGTCCGCGTAAGATTTGTGCTCCAGGGCTAAATTCCACTGAAGTCCTATTTTGGGGGAAAACCACAATAATGAAATATGATATTCAGGGATCGTATTTAATACATCCATACCTTTCACTGATTAATACATGCATTCCTTTCACTGATACTTTCATACCATTTGCCTTTGTCGCCTTTAAGGAAAGGTAGCGATCTATCCGATGTCAAATGCTGAAGCACATTTTGGAAGCCCCCCCCCCCCTCCAGTATCTGGCTCTTGGGGTAATTGCTCCCATTTTCACCCCATTCCCGCTGGAATTCCCAATCCTTTCTCCCCCCCCCCCCCTCGACGAGCCTTAATTTGAATCCTTGGTGTTGCTGCTCTACCTCAATAATCCCCAGATCGGATCGGCTGGGAAATCTAACCGCGGGATCCCAATTAAAGGAACTGGGAATATGTCAGTTATAAGGCCGCCGTTAAAAAGAACGGCTCTCCTGCCGTTCTGAGAATCTTCCCTTGGTGTGCGCTGCTGAAGATACCTGGCAGGACTAGGCAGGAACTAAAAAAATATTGGTGAGTGGATGGCTGAGAAGCAACCTAAAGGCGGAGAGCTCTGCTGTAGGCATACTTGGAAATAAAGCCCGGAAAACGTGGAGGGGAGGGGGGGTGGGCTTCTGGGGAACTTGCGCTCGGACGGATAAGTTTGGTACAAGTTAGCGCGCTAAAACTGCGCGATTTATTTAAAATAGAGTAGGGTAGGGTAGAGTACAGTAGACTACAGACTATTCTAATTCTACTCTAGTAGAGTAGAGTAGAGTAGAATTAGAATAGAGTAGAATTAGAATAGAGTAGAATTAGAATAGAGTAGAGTAGAATAGTATATAATTAGAGTAGAGTAGAATGGCGTGGCATGGCATGGCATGGCATGGCATAGCATTGAATAGAAATAGAAATAGAAATGGAATGGAATGGAATGGAATGGAATGGAATGGAATGGAATAGAATAGAATAGAATAGAATAGAATAGAATAGAATAGAATAGAATAGAATAGAATAGAAATTCTTTATTGGCCAAGTGTGATTAGACACATAAGGAATTTGTCTCCGGTATATAAGCTCTCAGTGTACAAACATAAAAAGAACAAAGTGATAGGTCATAGATCATAAATCATAGTTAACATTCCTCAGCAACCTTGGCTCAAATGGGGCGCTCCGAGAATGGAGTCCAATCGTGAGTGCAACCCTGGCGTTATATTCCAGAGCCGTTGATTTCGGGATTTCATGGCTTCTTCCCACACTGATCCTGCCCTTGCCTTAAAAAGCCCCGACTTCTCTGAAGTCGCTTCTTTGAATCGAGAATTCAGTGCAAACTACACGAGTGGTTTAATCAACCCCGAAGGTCTGCGGTTCCGGGAAGGGGTTTGTCCCGGAGGAAAATCGTCCCTTCGGAGGGATTGAAGAAGGAAAGGATCCCGAACGGAAGGGAGCAAACAGGCGAACCCACGCCAGGGATCCCCTCTAACCTCTCTCCCCCGTTGCAAAGGCGTCCCCCGGGGCGCGTGGGCGTGCGTGCGTGGGCGCCTTCTCACGCGCGTGAAAATACTTCTTTTATTCCCGCTTTCCAGCCTTTCCACGGAATCCCTTCCTATCATTCCCCAATCCTCTCCACGATCAACCTTAGCTACAGGATCGAGAAAGGCGGCTGGTGGGGGATGCCGCTCTTAAAACGGGGGTGCTTGCCAATCAACTCCGGCCTGCCGGAGTCCCGCGGGTCCCTCGTGGGCTTTCGTACCTTCTTCCAATGCAGAGGCGCGCGCGGACTGTTGTCAGTGGGTTGAGAGAGAGAGAGAGAGAGAAAGGGAGAGCGCCAAAGAGCAGGGAGGGAGAAGTAGAGCTCACCCACCCGTGTTCCCAATTTACTCAGGCACAGCGAAAGCAGACAACGGGGTCGCGCGGAAGAAGGGATCGGGAACATTAATTGGGGAGAAAAAAGGAGAAGGAGAAGGAGAAATGCGAGGACTCTACCTTGATCCACAGACCTCATGATGTGGTGATAGTGTACCAGCCGGCACGCGGTTTCTCTCTGCATTTGGACTTGGGAAAAGGAAAGCTACTCGGGGAGAGAATAACACGCCGAGGACGGGCGAAGAAGCGAGCCGACGGAGGTCTTCTTCATTCAGACCAAGGTCGTCCCGCGCCCAGCCGCCGCCTCTCGCACCGCGTGGAAGGATCCGCGCCGCGCGTGGGTCCTGCGGCCCGGAGGGCGCTGCTGACTTTGCGTGCTGCGAGAGGTGGGTCACCCGAGAGGGAAAAGCCACTTCCTTCCCTGCTCGGAGTGTTTATAGTCTTGAATGCTGTAAAATAACGGGATTCCCTCACTGTTTCCTCCTGTTTATGCCCAGTGCCATGGAAACCCCTGGATCGCCTCCATCGCCTGAACGGAGGGCTTTCCTGCAAACTTCCACACTCCGGAATCCATGACGTCTCCTTGCACCGGAGCCAAAAGGCGGCCCTGTGGCTTCCCTCCCTCTCTCTCTCTCTCTCTCTCTCTCTCTCTCTCGCTCTCCTCTTTCTCTGGGCCGGGACACAAGCAGCCGATTGTTGAGCTATGCCAAGTGTGTGTGTGTGGGGGGGGGGGGGAAGCAAGGGACGCCAGGAGCAAAAGGAGAGAGAAAAAAACCTCCTGGAGAAGATGATGGACGCATGGAGGGACAGATTGAGGATAACGGTTTTAATTACGGCAACCCCTGCAGCTTACCTTTATAACAATAGCAAAACAAACAAACAAACAAACACACACACACACACACACACACACACACACACACACACACACACACACACACACACACACACACACACCGGGAGACCAAATAACCAGAGCTGAAATTTAGCCAAAGTTCCTTTTGGTGGCTGAATATCTTATAATCTGTGTCTCTGGTGCCTTTCAATTCTTCTCACTCCCCCCCCCCCCAAAAAAAACCTGTCTTATCCTCAGAACAACCTTGCAAGGGAGACTGAATTGGAAGAAGGGCGACCGATTTATATTTCCCAATGTCCTCTGAACTATGGTGCTGAAGAAGATTCCTGTGAGTCCCTGACCAAACGGGTCACTCCTAGAGGAGATCAACCCTGACTGCTCTTTAGAAATACTTTGGCCACCTAATGAGAAGGAGGGACTCACTGGAGAAGAGCCTAAAGCTGGGAATGATAGAGGGCAAAAGAAGAAGGGGGCGACAGAGAATGAGGTGCAGTTGGCGTGAGCTTTAATGGACTCCAGAGGATGGTAGAGGACAGTAGCTGAGATGTTATTTTTTGCGATCTAAAGGGCATTTATAACAGATATTCAGCCAATATCTATTAGTGGGACAAACAGAATAGCAATAGTGCCTTGATTTATATACTGCTTCACAGTGCTCTACACAGAACCCTAAGTGGTTTACAGTCAGCCTATTGCCCCGAACAATCTGGATCCTCATTTTATCCACCTCGGAAGGATGGAAGGCTGAGTCAACCTTGAGCCCGTGAGAATAGAACTGCTGAACTGCAGCTAGCAGTCAGATGAAGTAGCTTCCAGTACTATACTTTAACCACTGTGCCACCTCAGCTCTTATTAGCCCAAGGTAGGATGTGTGTGTGTGGGGGGGTATCATTCAATTTATTTGGGAGGCATCTAAGGACACTGCTCTATTTACCAGACTCTATTTATTAAATAGGCACTAAGAGGGATCAGTTGGGACTGTTATTTGCACCAGCTTACCTGCTGTATATCAACATCCCTGCCTGAGTTCCTTGACTACCTGGCTGGGCTGGCAGTGGAGTTCTCCAGGCTTATGGTCTTGGGAGATTTCAACTTGCCAACTCTAAGTATGAGTTCTGAGGTAACCTTGGAATTCATACCAAGATGGTCCTGCCTAAATCATCCAGAGTCCAATACATAATGGACTCTGATGATGTACATGATATGGTTTTCTGTCAAAGCAATGGTCGAGTGCTGAGGAATTGGGGGAGATATTGGGGAGCCTCTAATTCTCTGGTGACACTTCACTCCACAGGGAGGCTGAACCTATGAGCTTGACTTGCCTCAGGCAACTAATGGACCCATTGGGTTTCAGAGGGAGCCTGGGGTGTCCTGAGAAATCTGCTTGGTTGGTCACATGGAATGGGGGAGTAGCCATGACCTTGGATCAGATCATGTCCATATGGTCTCCATGATATATGGAGAGTTGAGGAAGCTGAAGAGGGCTAAGAAATACCCACAGTACTCCCGGGGAAGATCACCCCTAGAACCTCTATTAAAGATTACCTTGTAGCTGTAAGGAATGGTAAAACATGGTTGTTTCTTCACCCTTATTGCATCCAGCAGCCCTGTTTTGGATGACCCATTCCAACAATTTACTGCACCCTGTGGACTTGAACAATGTAAAAGCAGGATATAAATCTAGTGATTAATTTACTCAGATTTGCTCTACATTAGACACCAGTTTTGGAGTCAAGACTTGACATGACAAGAACATGATAACAGTCTGAAGGGGCGTCTTCAGGAGAACCTTTTGATTTAGTAACAGTTGCTCCTTGGCTACAGTTGTCATCTAATCATCAAGCAGGAGTTATGAGTCCAAGAGAAGCCCTACTCTTGACACCACTCTTGAACTGGGAACTGCTACCCCATCCAAGTGTATAGTTGATCTTCTCAGCCTTGGTAGGTTTGAATTGAAGTCAGATCTTTCTCAGCCAAGTCTACATAGCCTCTATCAGTTGCCTTTATGGCATTGTATGTAAATTTTATTAAATGAAAATCAAATGTTGCTTTTGCCTGATTCCAATTTCTTCACCCTGGTCCCATGTGCTTTTTAAGACCACATCTGGGAATAACACTTACAATTCAAAGACAGCCTGAATTTTCTGTGTCCCTGGAAGAATGAGACTCCCAAACGGATATAGCAGGACATTGATATTAAGAGAATTTCTATATAATGTGTTAATATAATTGTGTGAATGCATATACAGTTCTTTTGCTACATTTATTGACAATTTATGCCCAAGATTACTTGATGTTGATGAATTGACTCAGTGAATCATATGGGTTGCTTATGGGATCTGATATAAGAATGGAATGAGAGACTTATGGCCATCTCCAAACAATTAATTTTAAATTTAAAAAAAATCAGGATGGGTAGGAATCATTAAACCGAGTTTAGCTGCTGTGTTTAAATAATATTATGTAGAAGAAAGCTATAGCTTGTAACCACTTTGTAGTACACATGAAGATAATGCAATATTTAGAGTTTTAGAGAGAGCTGGAAGGGTCCTATTGAGATAACCTTGTTCCTGGTGACTTTGGACCACACACAGCCTTAAGCTATTTTACAGACTTGTTGTAATGATAAGTTTGGAAAGAGAATTTGGTACAGTCCACTGTCAGAGTAAGAGATGATTTAGGTTAAATAAAACTAGATTTTTGGACTCAACTTTGAACCTGACCCTTTGCGATACCTTGGAATTGCTGGCCTCCATCTGAATTATCACCAGGACGAGGGTTAACTGTGGATGCTCTGGGCCATCTCAAAACTGCCATTCAATACACAAACTGCTGTCAGGGTCAGAGGTGGCCATGGGAATAAGCAGAGGCTGAGTCATCTTCTGTTCATGAACTTGGACTCCAGTTCAACAATACAGCTGGCTGGCATAAAACAAGCCCTTTCCATCTTGCCTCTCCTCCGTTTTTGAATTGCATCTCTGGAATTTCTGTTCCTAGATTTGTTATGGTAAGGTTTGTGTAGTAGCAACTGAGAGCAAGAGAGGGAAACACATTCCCCCACCCCCTTCTCCCCTATCACTCTTGGAAACAACTTAGGAGAAAATATATTGGTGCCTAGGGGCATATGTTACACAACACAATTTCTTCGCAAGCAGCCAGCGTGTGCTCAACTGGAAGAGACAGGGGGACATGAACCTTCAGTGAACAAGGTGTGAAAGACAGAACGACTTCTGTCCCAAAGGGAGAAATAACAGCTGTTTTTTGAACCTGCCCTCATCTCCTTTTGACATTACAGCTGTTGCTTCCTAAAAGATGAATATTGTAGATTACTTAGTTATATCTTTTTTTACATGGTAGATTTTTCCTACAAGTGAACTAAAGTAGAAGGCACATATCGTTGACATAGCTCAAAACAATGCCAACATAAGATGTGCCATCACATTGCCACACCCTGCCCTTATCTCTATAGCCGTGATAGCGAACCTATGGCACACGTGCCAGAAGTGGCACACAGAGCCATCTCTCTGGTCATGCCAGCCATCACTTGTTGCTCTTCTGGTTTCTGGCACATGTGTGCATGCCAGCCAGCTGGTCTTTGCATGCACATGTGCGACAGAAACTGGAAGACTAGGTGACTGGTGTGCATGGGCATGCTGGAAACCGGAAGCTCAGCTTCCCTGCATGCGCATGCAAGCCGGGGAACTGTTCTTCCGGTTTCTGGTGCACTTGATGCTGAAAAGGTTTACCAACAGTGCTCTATAGTATCTGTTCTGAGTAATTGTCCAAAGGCATTGTTCTGATTTGTGAGTGTTCCACTTGCTATAGGCAAATGTATCTTCTGCTTTGGCTTTCAAGCTCCATCAGAGATGTCACTAGAAAAGGAATGAGAGGTGGATCTGCCTTCAGGATCCTATCTGCATACTTCCACATTGGTTTGTCTATACCTCTTCTCACAGTTTATTTGGCCATTTCCCAAGTTAAAGTAATGACCACTATCTTGATTCCCTACAAATACCAATGCCAAAAGATCTAACTTACATTTGAAGAAATAGGGCTTACTTATTTAATTTTTATCCCACCTTTATGACTTTAAAAATAACTGAAGGTGGCGAACAGACATAATACTCCTTCTGCCACCTATTTCCCACACCTATGAGGTGAGTTGGCCCAGAGTCACCCAGCTGGCTTGCAAAAACAGTTGATCTCATGTTCATATTTCAGCAGAAAAGTCAGTTGGGATTTCTCTGGTCTCGTTTGTGAATTTAATTTATGAATTATATTTATGTGAAAGCAGGAGAATAACTGAATGTAAGTTCCAGGTCAGGTATACTGACTAATTTAATCCAGATCTGTTCAGAATTCACAATGGAAACCGCTGTTTTTGGAGAAAAGCTGTGTAGAAATAAATCAAGGAACACTAGAAACAATAGATATAATTCAACTCCACATTTATGTGCACCATTAAATGTAATTACAAGCACAATATACTGAATTCAGAGCATAGGCCTTCCTTTTTTTACTTCTTCCAGAAAGATATGGGCCAGCATTTGTCAGAATTCTCATCCAAAGCAATTAGCAAAATATCAAAACAGTATAAAACAAGATTTTTGCAGATCTCATTCTGACATTTTGTCAAAAAGTATATATGCATATACATCATTTTTATAAAAGCATTTCCTTTGTCCCTATTAAAGAAGTCATATTTTTTTTAAAAAAAGAACTATTCTCATGAGGATGGATGCTAATTAGAGATGTGAGTGGAGATATAGAGAGGAAATCCTGAAATTCTACTGAAGTGAATGGAAAATATATACGGAATCCTATTGATTTCCGTGTGATGGAAGATGCTATCTATTACCAGACAAGCCCATATTTCTTGCTCATTGTTGCAGAGGTATTTCCTTACCATATTCCTCAGTGCCTTCAACCAATCACAGAGCTTCTAATGTACTTGAAAAGTTCTTCGAAAATTCATGGAGATGTATCTGCCTAGAAAGTAACCCACGTTGAACTACATAGCACCGTAAAACTTTAGAAATCGACCAAAGGAAATGTTTTAAGACATCTTGTATTATATCATAAAATGTCTTGAAATATATATATACGAGTGTGTGTGTGTGTGTGTGTGTGTGTGTGTGTGTAGGTTCCAGCATAACTCTGGAACGCCTCAAGCAATTTCAACCAAAGTTGGTACACAGATGACTTACTCTCTGTGGGGGGTAAGATACCCCCTAAAACCCAGGGTGTGTGTTCTATTAAGATACAGCCTGTTGCACCATAAAATGGCTTCTATTATACTGCAATAAAATGGCTTCTACTGTACAGCATAGTGCAGTTGCTATGGTAACAGCTTCATAGTACTTCATAAGGGGGCTCCCTCTGGTAATGGGGAAAGTCCAATGTTAGAAATTACATTTGGTCCGAACCAGTGGTGGGTTTCAGCTGATATGCCCCGGTATGGGCATACCGGTGGAAACTGGGTGCAGTGGCCACCGCAGCAGAATGGTGCTTTGGAGGGCCCACCCACCCGTCCTTGTTCCTTACCTCTATTTGAGTTAACCGGGCCATTTGCTCATGTGCGCGCAGCGTACAGCACCTGCGCAACCTCCACTGAGCAGTTGGAGTATAGCAGGGCAGTGGGTGTGCATGCCTGCGCAGCGCGCATGCTCGTGGTGGACACCCGGCCCTGTCACAGCGTAACGGTTGTGACGGGATCTGGAACACACCACTGGTCCGAACATTTTCCCCCTATAAATAAATAAATATCTGGGCAATGCTGGGTTATCAGCTAGTTTTTTATAAAAATGGTTGAATTTCAATTCCATAGGAATCATGGCTCCTTGGTTTTTATGCAGTCTGTAGGTTGTCCCACTTGAGGTACCTTCATTCAAAACATTTTGACCTACAATGCACCAAGTTTCACCAAGTTAAAGGTTACCGATAGGATAGTTTTAGTAGTAGTATATATAGATTTCTACAGATAAAATGGTAACATTACGTTACTTACCGTATATACTCAAGTATAAGCCGAGTTTTTCAGCCCACTTTTTGGGCTGAAAAAAGCCGCCTCTGCTTATACTCGAGTCAGTGAAAAATTTGCCCGAAATGGAGGAGAAAAAGGGGCGGGACCATGCCGCTGGGTGACGCTCGTGAATGGCCCGGCGCCCCTGTGAGTTTCCCCTCCCTCTGTGTCAGTTTGCCGTGCAGCGCGCACCGCACCATCCCCCCTCCTCACGTTCTAATGTAATGCAGGGCTGTCTTACGATTCCCCTTCCTTCCCCTCCTGCCGCTCTGCAACGATGTCCCACCTCCTCCTTGTTATGGCAAGCAGCCACATAGCGATGTCCCACCTCCTCTGGTACAGTGATCCAATGATAGGAATCACTGTGCCGTGTGTCATAGGAGGCGGGACATCGCTCCCGCGGCTGCACGTGTTTTAGCTTGGTTGCTGAATGAGCTAAGGTTTTTGTACTTTTAAAGTTATTGTTGATACCATATTGTTTTTATTGACCCTCTTTTCCACTTACAGAGCTAGTTTACTGTTTTTCTTTGAAATAAATATTCAAAAACATTATTGGTATCTATTTTTATTTTTGAAATTTACCGGTAGCTGCTGCATTTCCCACCCTAGGCTTATACTCGAGTCAATAACTTTTCCAGTTTTTTGTGGTAAAATTAGGTGCCTCGGCTTATATTCGGGTCGGCCTATACTCGAGTATATACGGTATACACATTTGTTGGAAACTGCATCAGAAGTAAAATGCCATTTGTTTATCTTCAGCTTTAATCAGTAATCAATCTGATTTCTTCATTGGTAATTGAGATGTGACACTATTATATGATAAATGATCATGATCCAAGAATGCTCCGAAGTGCTTGAGTTACATAAAATAAAGCAAAAGAGTTATATTTCTCAGGATATCTGAACTAGCCTTTTATGATCATACAGACCTGGTTTAAAACGTACCTTTGTAACTGAAGTGCATAATAAAGCAACATTAAAGGTACATCTGAAGCTGATTTACGCAGGCTCATTTTGCATATCGCATTAAGCCACAATGTGGTTTGGGTGTTACAAAAATTAGGGAATTACAAAGAAGCAACAACAAAATAAATAAAAATTCTGCATAGTTAGACGAGCTTTCAGCCATGTCATGGGCAGTCTAAAATAGAATTTGGCTTGTACCAATTTTTGTGACTTCACTTGGCCCCATAAAGATATTGGCAATTTTTTAGACTTGGTCTAGACAGCTGTGCTTCACCTCAGCTGGACTACAGAAGACACATGGTTCGCCTGGTGGAGGTTGCTTCACTTCTCAGGCCAGGAATGTCAAATTCAATTTCATTGAGGGCCGCATCAGGGTTGTGTTTGGCCTTAGGGGGATGGGGTGGGCGTGGCCAGCTCAACATCACTCGTGTCAGGGGGTCCTGTGGAGACCTGAGCACTGCCAGCGAAAATGGAGCTCGAGAGGGCCGTGTGTTAACTGTCTGAGCAGGTTTTTAATATTCACCTCTGGAATAGTTGATTGGGGGTATTCCGGGAGACCGATCCACCCACCAATCAGCTGCTCATGCTGAATCAGGCTGTGTTAATGTGCTGAAGCTGATCAGGCTGTTGGTAAGGATTCTAGCCAGATGAATGCTGATGGATGCTGATAGGCAGAGTTGTTTTTTCTTATTTTCCTCCCCAAAAACTAAGGTTCATCTTATACTCCAGAGTGTCTTATGCTCCAAAAAATATAGTAAATGTTGCTCAATCTACCGTATTTTTTGGAGTATAAGACACACCTTTCCCCCCATAAAAGAGCGTGGAAATGTTGGTGTGTCTTATAGACCGAATACAGCCATTTTTGGTCTCTCGAAGCCCACCCTCGCATCCCATTTTTGTGGAAAACAAGGTGTTTTTTTTTGCAAAAATGCAGGTGTTTTTGCTTTCCCCCAGCCCTCAGGAGCACTCTGCAGGCTTCAACAGGGCTGAGGAAAGGCAAAATGCCCCCCATTTTTGTGAAAAACAGGTAAAAAATGACCCATTTTCTGCCCATGTTTTTGCAAAACCAGGGGAAATTTTGCCTTCCCCCAGCCCTGCTGAAGCTTGCAAAGTGCACCTGGGGGCCAGGGAGGACAATTTTTTTCTTACTTACATCTTTGAAATCTTGGTGCATCTTATACACCGGTGTGTCTTAGAGTCCGAAAAATACTGTATATTAAATGTTCAGGAATGTGAAGAATGCTAAAATAGAAGGACTGACACGTTCAGTTCAGCCCCTAAGAAGTGGCATTTTTGAATCTGTAAATCAATATATTTTTTTAAAAAGTAGTTGAGTGGCTAGAGTTACCTGCCAGGGTACATACTGTATGGTAGTAGATACTCAAGGCAAGACTTGACCAGGACAGTATAGGAACTCCTGCTTCTCTTGATAGGCAGAGGGTTTCCTAAATCAACACATTCCTTCAAAGGAAGGGAGAATTTGAGCTCTGCAGGTGGAAAGAGCCTCCTCCGCATTCCTGCATTACAACAGGGAGAATCCTTTTTCCATGGCTAGGACACTTCATTTGGCCCTCCTCAGCCAGTCTGGTTCTAAAAATACATTGTCTTTTCTTTAAATAGCCCCCAAATCCATCTGCTCCTACTGCTACACATGAGAGAATTTTCCTAAAATATTTCTTTTCCACCAGCATTTTTTTTCCAAGTTTGAAAAATGCTGAATCCTCTTACTCCTACTATTCCCATCCAAGTCCAGAAGGGACGGTCAGCCACAAAGGCTGCCTTCTGAATGATCTAACCTTCCCCAAACCCAGCTGCTTGTCAAAGGCTTGGAGAGAAGGAGAGCCAACCCCATCTGCTCCTCAACGGCTGACTTAAATTTTCCTGGTGGGACCATTCCTGGGCCTGGCTTTGCTACAGGAGACCCGAGAATGACCATGGATTGGGGAGGAAGCGAGTTCATGTGTTATATAACTTCCTGGAATTCCCAAGGAGAAGGAGTTTCCCTAGAAACCAGAAGAGTTTTCTCTATAGTTATATATTTCAGTTCCTTTCAGGGGAAGACCAGATGCCTCCCCCAATTTTGTTCCTTTCTTTATTTAGTAACAGGATTGTGGCTTTTATTTCATTTAGTAAGGAGAGAAGTCTCCTTATTCCTAATTCCTTCCAATGTTCTCCTTGACACCATTTCTCCCAGTTGTTGAATTCTCTTGACTTCCATCTGGGTTTGAATCTTTTGTTCCTCTTCCCACTCAATAAACAGGGATTGAGATGAGATTGGTTCTTCTGGTCATACGTATATTCCTCAGTAGAGTTAGGCTTGTTAAGGGAAACTCACCGAGTCAGATGTTCTCTCCCTAGGGGAGAGGACAGGACAGGACAAGGCAGAGCAGAGCAGAACCATGGGGGTAGAAGGGATCTTAGAAATCTTCTAGTCCAAACTCCTGCCCAAGGCAGAAGTCCTTATACTATCCTGGACAAATGGATGTGCAATCTTTTTTTTTTGAAAACCTTCAGTGACTGAGCACCCACACTAGGAGGCAAGCTGTTCCATTGCTCACCGTATTTTTCGGAGTGTAAGACGCACCTTTTTCCCTCAAAAAAGAGACTGAAATTCTGGGTGCGTCTTATACACTGAATACAGAATTTTTTTGCCTCCTGAAATCCTACCCCCTTCACCAAAATGGCCATGCAGAGCCTGTAGAAGGCTTTCAAAGAGCTCCTGAGAGCAGGGGAGGGCAGAAATAAGTGAAAAATGGACCATTCCAGCCCCCAGAAGCACTCTATAAGCTTCCTAATGCCCTTTTTTGGGGACAAAATGGGGTCCTTTTTTGATAAAAAAAATGGAGCCCTTTTTCCAAAGGGCCATTTTTTTGCTCGTTTTTGCTCCACCTTCCTCCAGGAACACTCTACAAGCCTCCTAAGGGCTATCCATGCCCTTTTTTTGAAGAAAAAAAACGGGCCCATTTTCATGAAAAAACGGGCCATTTTTGGGAGGTTTACAGTGTGCAAAAACTTTTTTTTCAATTTGTCTCTTCAAAACCTTGGTGCATCTTATGCTCCGATGCGTCTTATACTCCGAAAAATACAGTAATTGTTCTCACTATCAGGAAATTTCTCCTTGATTCCAGGTTGGATCTTTCTTCCACCCATTGCTTCCTACACTCAGGTGCTTTCTAGAATAGGTCAATCCCCTCTTCTCTGTGACAGCCCTTAAGTACCACAAGACAGCTATCATGTCACCCCCCTAAACCTTCTCTTCATTAGGTTAGACGTACATAGTTCCCTTAACAGTTCGTCGTACAATTTAGCCTCCAGATCTTCATTTGGTGATATCAGAATCAGAAAATAACATTTTTTTCTCCTCCCCTCCCCATCCAAATGTTCAAGGGCAAGGTCTCACAGGAAGATCTGCCGTCCAGATTTTACAAAATGGGAGTTGTGTAACAGCAGTTCTATACTTTTCATGAATATATAAAAATATTTTTTGCATTGTGGCTAGATCTCTGGAAGGCATCTAAATGAGCTAATTCTTAAATGCCGGATCATTTTCCACCCATAAAATACGCACACACAGAAAGTATTCATTCAAATGTATGAAACATTGCAGAATGTGGGTACAGTACACTTCAAACATTATTTATTTATTTATCAAATTTTGGAGACTGCCCATCTTCTTCACCATGCAGTCTCCAAATTATGGTTGCAGATGGGTGCATTGCATGAAATTATATGGGCAAGCAAATTAAGCTAAAGACATCATTCAGGAAGAAAAAAAAAGTCAATTCAATTATACCAGAGGAGGCTAAATATGCCAAACTCTCCTGCCAAATTAATTTGGAAGTCATTCCTTCCCAAATTCTAAATAAAATAGGATGCTTCTTCTACTTGCATTTGCTACATTTGTAACATGAAGTCACCGAAAAATCTTGCAGGAATGGCAGGATTCATAACTTTTTTCCATGTGCGTCAAATGAGAAAGCAAGAGTTAAGGAGGAGTTGAGAGTTATCATTATAAAATTAAGCTGCCTATTATCTTAGTAATAAAGCACCACCTGCATGTCATTTTACAGTATTCTGAAAGCCCAAGTTTTAACAGTTGTAATAGTATTACTTATAGCCGTGATGGTGAACATATGGCACACGTGCCAGAAGTGGCACACAGAGCCATCTCTCTGGGCAGATGAGCCCATTGCCTGTTGCTCATCTGGATTCTGGCATGCCAACCATCTGGTCTTCATGTACGTGGGAGCACCGGAAACAAGAAGACCAGGTGGCATGCGCGGACCGGAAACCAGAAGATCATCTTCCCAGCATGTGCATGCACATGCACACTAGATGGCTGCTCTTCTGGTTTCCGCATGTGCTCTCGTTTCGGCACTCAGTGCCAAAAAGGTTCCCCAACACTGACTTATAGTATTGCTGTACTCAACTAGAATATTACTATTACTGTAAATAATTTTGTAAATGCTACCAGATTTGGAATGCAAAAAATCAGATGACCACTAGATGGCAGGAATGATTTTCATTGTACCTTTGCTGCCATCTAAGGTTCGTCTACAGTTTTGCAGCCCTATAAGAACTCTTTCTTTTTTTGAATATATAATTGTAATTAATAAACAGCCAGTTTCCTCTGTGGTTAAGGCATCAGGCTAGAAACCAGGAGACAATGAGTTCTAGTCCTGCTTTGGGTATGAACCCAGCTGAGTGATCTTGGACCAGCCACGTTCTTCCAACACCAGGTAAGGATAAGCCACTTAAAGATAAACTTGCCAAGTGAACTGCAGAGACTTGTCCAGACAGTGTCAGAGAATCGGACATGACTAAGTGGAAGACAAACAAATTAACAACATTTATTTTCTGAGTAATTCTCTTGGCCTGTTTTAAAACTTGTTCTGAAGATAGTTTAGAGATAGTTAATAAACAATTTCCAAAAGTGATTGGAAAGTTAGGTTTACAAACCTTACTTCCTTCAAAAAGCTCTGCTGGGGCTGCTAGCAAGATGGCTAATCCTGTTGTCACATAGGACTGTTCTTCACTGCCCTGCAATCTCCTCATGAGAAACAGCAATCCAGAGTACTTGTGGGCAATCTCCCTTCCTCTCTTTGTCTGAAGAGGTTCCAGTCTACTCACCGGTTCCTCAATCTTTGCCACAGTTGTCCACCATACCAGTTTGCCATACCACCCCAGGAAGTTTGTTTCTTATTATATTCCCTTATTTTGAGCACTACAGGAAAAAATTATTGCATACTGAAAAGTATGAATATTTGGGGCTTTCGTTCACTTGTATAGATGCTTTTCTCCCATATAAACTGTAGCATCACTTATATCAGTGATGGGTAACCTTTTTGGTGCCGGCTGCCCAGAGAAACCCCAAAATGCAATGCGAGCACACACACCCATGCATGCACCCCCTCCATGTGCCTTGTCCCCCTGTGCATGAGTGTGTGCCCCCATGCATTCATGTGCATCCCCGCGCACCCTGACCCATTTTTGGCTTCCAGGTTGGTGCAGAAGGCTTTCCAGGCCCAGAACAGGTGGGGGGGGCACCATGCACAGCAAAATGCAATGCGAGCGCCCCCTGCACATGCACGGCAGAGACCCGAAGACCTGCTGGCCAGTAAGAGGTGTACACTCATGTGTGGTGGAACTGGGCTGGGCCAACGGCTGGAATGCCCACAGAGAGGGCTCTGTGTGCCACCTGTGGCATGTGTGCCATAGGTTCACCATCATGGAGCTATATTTTTAAGCACAGCCTTATAGATTCCCTCCCTGTGGGTAAACCAGCATACAATTAATATTCATAACAAAACTTCTAACAAAATCTCTCTCTCTCTCTCTCTCTCTCTCTCTCTCTCTCTCTCTCCCCCTCTCCCTCTCCCTTTCTCCCTCCCTCCCTCCCTCTCTCTCTCTCTCTCTCTCTCACACACACACACACACACACACACACATCCTCCCCCTCTCCCTCTCCCTCTTTGGGTATATGTCTGGGGCGTGGTACACACACATGTGCCTCCTTTTGAGCTAAATTGCAGTGAACTTTGATCGGCGTGATTTGAAATGCTTGTGGCTGTTTCATAGGAAAGATACCAAATCAGATTATTTGCTACTCAATATCACTAACTGTCCGATTAACAGCAGTTTTCCAAACTCTAAAGCAGAGTTGACTTTTCCCTCTTCTCTGCTACATGATCCTTCTAATTGGAAAGAGCAGGGCTTGAACCAGAGACCTGCTATATGCAAAACTTACTTTCTCCCCCTGAGCTAGTTCCTCTCCAATAGGTGCCAAATCCAGTTGCATGAGTGCATGGTTTAAGGTCATGGGTGCTAGCTGACCGTTCTTGATCTAATATATTGGCTCGGTGGCAGGATGCAAAGAGATGTTTAGGGAAGCAGAACAAAGGCTCCAAATGGCCACCTTGGTCTGTAAGCTCTTGAGAAGATCAACCTTTAAGGCTTCCTGAGGATGTGCCCCAAAGTTCCACCGCAGCTCTTTTGAGCTTATCATAACAGCCAACTCGGTTTTTTACTTGCAAAAGCATTCCAGTCTCACGGCAACAATACTTAGTTTTGACAAAAGACTGTGGTCCTTCCAAAACAAATAGACGGACTCTGCCGCTGAAAGCAGATCTTGAACCAGATCCACCAGAGTGGAAGCACCAAGCAAAATGTATATAATAAATCTTATTTGATAAAGAGAATATCTTGAACAGATGTGATTAGTCCCTTATTATCTACATCTTTATTAAACATGGAGCTATTTCAGCTGGATTTTCTGATATATATATTTTTAGTCCACTTGCTCTCCTACAGATTTAAGACAGTTGCCTGAATTTTGGTGGGGGGAAAAAACAGTGCAAGAAAAACAAGGAATATTGAATCCAATATATTTCCTGATTATGGCATCATGGAAATAATGTTCATGTTTCTAACTACATAGCACCTATGCTAACTAGATAGCATAGGATTTTTTTAAAACTATGGACCAGGCTCCATCACTCCAGAATTATCCACCAGTGTGATAAAGAATAGTCATGAGGATTATTTGGGATGGGATAGTTAATATTTGGAGGAGCAAATATTAACTGTCTCCTGCCATGCCACGTGGCAGCAAGAAACATCCCTTTTGCTTTGGAGATGGAACAAATGAAGGTAACTGATTTGGTTCTAAGTTGATATTCTCAGCTCATTTTATATGAAGCAGTATATTTACAGTGAATGCCAGCTTGGTTTTTTACATATCAAATGTAGGGGCAGATGTTTCTCTCCTAGGGTGCAAAGAAAAAAAAATGTTGCAAACTCTGCATAGGTGTCGGGAAGGGCATCCACCCAGTAAATGCTCAGCTCAATCCAGTCGAACTTGACATTGAATAGGGACAGATAAGAAGGGAGGTTTTTTTTTTTTGTTATTTGAGCCCTTCTTATTTCATCCTGTATCACTATATTCCCATCTACTCCTTCCATGCTTACATACTTTAGGGAATTGCCTTTCCTAAAAAAATAGACAGGTTTTATGTAGATTATCATATTGGTGGTTTGATTCCAACTATGTATTCTGGCTCATTCAGCTAGAGGATTTGTCAAGAAGGTCAGAATTCAAATGCACCTATCATCATCATCATCATCATCATCATCATCATCATCATCATCATCATCATCATATTGTAAGTTAAAAATGTACACATTATTATGAATGAAATGACCCCTGATTTATTTAGCCTAGTGTTTTGTGTTCCAAGGGCAGGCAATTTTCTACTCTCCAGATGTTATATGGTGTCTTCATTCATTGCTGTGAAAGTATCTGGAGAAATGTTTTTCAACTTTAGCATATTTAAGTTGTGTGGCCTTCAATTCCTAGAATTCTCCAGCCAGTATTTCATGAATATTTTTTTTAATGAAATTTTCTTCCTGACTATCATTTAAACTATTGACTGCATAGTTTTCTATTGAGGAAAGACTTTATAAGACAATTAGCTTCTTCAGATATTTTGAATTGCAAGTCACAGACAATAGAGTACAATGCTAGTCCTTATAAAAATATCCAAAATCATTAGAAGGTACCAGAGCTGATGGTCCATATTATGCAAATATTACAGTACCTTAATTGGCTCAATTATTATGGCATAAGTTTCCATAAACTTCAGCCCATTTTAAAAGATGCACTAAAACAGGGGTGTCAAACTGGACTTCTTCAAGGGCCAGATCAGCATTGTAATTTTCCTTGGAGTCCCATTTTGGCTGCAGGAGGCTGTCCAGGCTGAAAATGGGGGCACGGGTGTTTGTCCATGCGCCCCTGTGCCCTGTTTTGGCTGCCAGAGGCACTGCAGGCTGATCCTTTGCTATTTCCAGGCTGGCCCCACAGACCAGATCATCTGCAGCAGTGATGGGTTTCAAAAATTGTTCGAACCTACTCTGTGGGTGTGGCCTCCTTTGTGGGAGTGGCTTGCTGCCCATGTGACCGGATGGGAGTGGCTTGACACCCATGTGACCTGATATGAAGATGCCGACGACACTTGTCAGAACCACCTTAAATTACCTCACACACAGCACTGGCATGCATAAGAATATGATGTAAACTTGTTTTTTAAAAGGCATATTTGGTTTGCGTTAAAACAACTTCAACACACGCAATGTTCTGATTGCACCACAAACGCAGGAGTCATCCTTACCTTTCACAGAGGCACTGAGTTTTATAAATATGAGCATGATAGTGTAGAATAATCATATCCAAGGACCAGTGGTGGGTTTCAGAAATTTTGGGAACTTCTTCTGTAGGTGTGGCCTCCTTTCCGGGTCCACTGGTGGAACCTCTTCTAACTGGTTCGGTAGATTTGACGAACCGGTTCTAATAGGTGCAAACTGGTAGGAACCCACCTCTGCCCTGCAGGCCGAATCTGACCCATGGGCCTTGAGTTTGACACTCCTGCACTAAAAGGTATTCGTGTGTGTGTGTTTTTGTGTGTGTGTGTGTGTGTGTAAAATCTAAAATTACACACAAACACACACAGAAAGTTATTTTTTTTGCTGTGAATTATCTGTAACAAATCAACTAGCTGCTTTTGTGAAAATTATCTAAAGAAATTAACCCATGGCCCCAGGTGAAATAAAATGAGGATAAATGCACATTCATTGTTTTCCATATAGAATTGTTCATTTTATTTATTTATTTATTTTTGGCAGGAAGCCTGAAGCTGCAATCCTGCAGTTTTTTTTTTTATCTTTTGGGGTATTTTTTTACTTGTTCAGACCTTTAAAAAAAATCCAACTTTTGAGAAGAGAATGGAAAATTAATTTTGTTTGTTTATTTAAACAAAGGAGCTGCTATTGCAAAAATGTAGCGCAGGGAAAGAGCACCAAACTTTAAATCTCAGCACAATTTGCTATTCATTACTGTGGTCAGTGGCCGCGCCCTGCCGCTAATGTTCAATTTTACACATTTAATGAACTCCTTACTTGGAAGAAAGTAGCCAACCAACCCATGTGATCTGTAAATTCTTGTTTACACCATTAGAATTACCTGTGATTATAAAAGAAAATGTTGGAAAATAAATATTTATTTAAATGAATATTAAATACAATAACAACCACGCAAGACCTACACAACCTGAGCCATTTAATAATCTGAACATTTAACCCCCCCCTCCTCCCCACCTCTATTAATGAGAACATTCTCTCTGGTGCTATATTTCTTTCAGCACTTCAGATTTAGATGCATTCTGTCTGAATGGCCAAACATGCTAAGTTAGTTAAGGATGGAAAAGACTTCACGGTGTAATTATTGATCCTTGGGATGCTAAGTTAATTTGACAAGTCAGTTCATGATGCAGCCCAGATTCTAATATGAGTACATTCTTCTTTGCTGTTAAAAAAAATAACAAAACCCAACTACCTCAACCCCAGGCCAAATTTTATCCAGCCTGTTTAAGAAGTACCTTGCAATGACCTTTGATTCAGGCATGTTGAGCTCTTATTAGATATTAACACATGATGTTTCCTTCAATCTTTGGTACTACTGAATGCTTTGTTCTGGAAAAGAAAGGAAGGAAGGAAGGAAGGAAGGAAGGAAGGAAGGAAGGAAGGAAAGAAGGAAGGAATTCCAAAGGTGTTTTTTTTTTCAAAAGGCAGCTGGACTTTCTGGTTTTTCTTTGAAGATGTTTCGCCTTTCATCCAAGAAGCTTCTTCAGCTCTCAGGTGAGAAGTGAAACGTCTTCAAAGAAAAAACAGAAAGTCAAGTTGTCTCTTGAAAAAAAAAAGCACCTTTGGGGCAACCATGACCTGGATGATTAGAATTGTTATAGAAAAAGAAAAAAAAGAAAGAAAGAAAGAAAAAGAAAGAAAGAAAAAGAAAGAAAAAGAAAGAAAAAGAAAGAAAAAGAAAGAAAAAGAAAGAAAAAGAAAGAAAAAGAAAGAAAAAGAAAAAAAGAAAGAAAGAAAAAGAAAGCAATAGAGGGAGGTAGCAGGAGGGAGGGAGGGAGGAAGGAAGGAAGGAAGGATGGAAAGAAGGAAGGAAGGAAGGATGGAAGGAAGGAAGGAGAGGGAGGGACCTGTGTTGCAAAATCATCAGCAGGAGGTATCTTGAAACCCAGAAGAGCATAAATCACTTAGTGAATAGCACAAAGGGCGAATACAACAGTAAACTGTTGTATCTGCCTGTGGCAACAGCCCTGGTACAACATAATTAAAAAAGACACAGAGTCCTTATTGTTGACCAACTAGAAGAACTCCTAATGAACAGCATTGTCCCAATGAACAGCATTGTTGCATATGAAGAAAAAGCCAATGCAATGAAAGGACTATGGTCCATCACAACCGTAATGACTTCATTCTACCAACTTTAGATTTTTAAGTCAGATTTTGTTCTGGCTACAACTTTGCCTGTGAAAAGGGAGAATAAGTCTTCTATAGAGTCCTAAACTATTAATTGGGCACACTGTATATCACATCTGAGCTTCAAGAATCTCAGAGAACCTCATGATAGCTAAACATTTCTGTATTTCCTTACTACCATCTTGGATGTTTACAGGTTAGCTATAGTATGGCTACTGTAGACCATCCTCACTGGAGAGAAGTAGGAAAATTAAAATTGTTTGATTTCCCTTCTATATTAAGCCATGGTTTGCTTGTCATAGTTTCTTAGGTAGCCAGAGCACATCATACTAAGCCATCCTCAAAACAAAGGACCCAAAGCCAACAAAGAAATCTAAACAGTGTGGTTTAGTAGGATAATATGAACCAAGCCAATGAGTTTAATGAATGTTTAACTTCTTTTCCAATCAACTTTTTTCCAGTTTGACGCCATTCAAGAAGTATTGGCTACAGTTTTGACCCCCTGCTCCTGTTCCTACAGTTTTAGAAGCTATAGTCAAACTCATCTGGAAGGCACCTGGTTGCTGTAAATGATGAACAAATGGGCTATGTCCCATGTCTCAGATAGGGGTTTTCCCCAGTCTTATTTTTTTAAGGAAAAATAGGTTTTAGATGCAACGTGTATGTTCTAATCAGAGGTGGTATTCAGCCAGTTCTGACCGGTTCTGGCGAACCGGTAGCAGAAATTTTGAGTAGTTTGGAGAACCAGCAAATACCACTTCTTGCTGGCTCTGCCCCATCTATTCACTGCCTCCTGAGTCCCAGATGATAGGAGCCCCAGATGATCAGCTGGGTCTTCTTCTGTTGCCCTGCAAAGGAGAACGGAGCTGGAAAGCAGGTTAGTGGGGTGGGGAGGGAATGGGGATTTTACAGTATCCTTCCGCTGCCACACCCACCAAGCCATCCCCAGCAAGCTACCCCACACCCACAGAACCAGTAGTAAAAATGTTGAATCTCACCACTGGATCTAATTCTAAACCACAGTCTTTCCTCCACCAAACTACAAGTAGTCCTTGACTTGCAACCACAACTGGGAGCAGAATTTCCATTGCTAAGCAAGACAGTTGTTAGGTTAGTTGTGCTTGATTTTATGACCTTTTTGCCATGTTCATGAAGCAAATCATTTAAGTTACATAAATCACAGTCCTTAAGAGAATCTGATTATTCACTTTACTTGTCGAAAGCCCTCTAGGAAGGTTGCAAACAACAACAATGGATACTGCAACCATTGTTAATTGCATGCTGGAATCTCAAGTGCCCAAATTTGGTCACATGATCCTGGGGATGCTACAATAGTTTTACAATAGTTTTAAAACTATCGTAAGCTATAAGTCTTTCAAATAAATTAATGATAGTCAATATGGTTAGAGTCTCAATTGGGAAGTGAAACTCCCACACAGAAACTATGTTGGGGGCAATATGTTGACACTGTAAACCGCTGAGAGAGGGCTGTAAAGCAATATATAAGTCTAAGTGCTATTGCTATATGGGATGAGGCAAGAAAGTTAAGGAATTAGGAGCACAAGTGGTGTTTTCATCTGTATTTCCAATGATAGGTCAACATTCAATGAGGGAACAAAGAATTTTGTAAGTGCAAGGACCAGTTGTAAGTCATTTTCTTTCAGTGTCGTTGTCATTTGGAATGGTTGCTAAAAAAAATAGCTGTAAGTCAAGAACTACCTGTATTTCTTTTTAATGGTTCTTTTAAATAGTTGTCTACATCCATATAATGAGGTCAATGAGACAATAGTTTTCTCGCTGATCTTAACTGATCTTGGAAGCTAAGGTAGGTCACCCCCTGCTTCATATTGGATAGAAAAAAGTTCCAGATCTATTGGCTAGATTGAGAAGTAGTAAAAAATATTCTGGAAAAGGCAATAGGAACCACTTCTGTAATACTGCCAAGGAAACTTCATGGAAGTAGTTATCAGAGATCAAGCTTCACTTGGGGAAATGACCTTTTATCCATGTAGCTTTTACATCTTTCCTATTTCATGCTGCTTTATATGGCGGTTACACGTTGGACTCAATTGGGAAGTGAAACTCCCATACAGACACTATGTATGGGATGAGGCAAGATAGTTAAGGAGTTGGGAATCAATAATTAGAATCCTCCAAAAAGAAGTTCTAGCCGTTTTTTTGTGGGTCAAAAGAAAATAAGACCTGCCTACTTTTTGGAGAAACAAGGTGTTAAAATGCCCTTAAAACTCTTCAAGGTACAAAAATCCTATTTTGTTTTCCTTTGTGCCTTAGTCTGGCTTGACTTTGTGACACAGAGATCTACAGCTGCAACCTACTGTGTTGTGAATGTTAGTGACCCTTTAATGTTTTAAAATCCAAGTGCAACACAGGGAAGCTGATTCATGTTCGCTGTGTCAAGAATTCCATGGATGTCCCAGTATGTAAAAGGATCCAAAAGTGTTAGTCATCCAGCTAGCGCAGCTTCAGAATGCGGCAATTCTTTAGGCTCCTCTCGGTCAGAAAGGAAGTGTTGTTGAAGAGAACAGAGGTCCTTCTAAAAGTGGCCTTTTCATCCACAAGTTTCAAGTTTACCGATGATGTAAAAAATTGAACTGCTCTGTGCATGAAGTACTTTGCTTCATAATGGACTGAGCCTTGGATGACAGCATTTCAGTGACATTATTCAACTGGAGAAAAGGTGGCATATTTGGGGAATAATATCATCAGTAATTCATGGAAGATTTGCTTCAGCTTTCGGCATTTGAGAGTTACGTCTCCATTTTTTGGGGTGGGAAATATATTACCTTTCTCAAAAAATAAGTGGAAACGGTTAATAGAGTATTAATACTGCATGCTAAATTAAAGTTGGTAGCCTTTCCCTGTGTATTCTTTTTTTCTACACCCATCAAACTAAAACAGGCAGAACTCTGGTCTAATTTATGCATCTTTAGCTTCCATGCCATCAGCAGGAGCCAAGTGGGAAGGAAAAGAAGGATTCAGAAGGTCAAGCGATTCTAAAACATCTAAAATCTAAAAGGTGATTTGAAGCAACCTGGTTTATGGACATAAACCATATCACCAATGAGATGAACAGGAAAGAAAATGAGAATGAATGATGGTGAGGACAGACAGAAAGCACGAATGGTTAATTCATGGATAGGCAGAAAACCCATGACCATCAACGAGTTGGGCTCGGACAGATGAGAGTTGCCTAACTCAAATGGATGAAAAAGAGCTGTACAAAATGTTTTATAGATGGTACTTTGCACTGGCAAGATTGGCTAAAATGTATAAAAATAGATCTGTCAAATGTTGGAAGTATAATTAACCACTAGGTTCATACGATCATAAGTGGTGAATCTGCCCAAAAGCTAAAAAATATTGGACAAAAACATACACTTGGTTGGAAAAAATTATAAAGCAGCATATTGATTTGAAACCTGAGATATTTTTCTTGGGCATTTCACCAGAAAAATATGATAAAAAGGCTATTTATCTGGTTTTACATATATTAATTGCAGTTAGAATTGTATTTGCGCAACAATGGAAAATGATGAGATACTGTCAGATGGGGGTGTAATTAAGAAAATATTAGAATGCACAGAAATGGACAGATTAACACACATTATTAAGGATAAAGAAGAAACTGAATCTTTTCTGACGTGGGATGTATTTTATCAATGGTTAGACAATAGAAACAGAAATTGGAAAGGAGGAGATATAAAAAAGAGGAAATGTTAATGTGGAGAGAATTTGATGATGAAGATGTTATGTATTATTGTAATTAAATGGATATATAGTTATACTATTAATATTATTGTGACAAATATAATACCAAATATGTGGGTTATGACTGTTTAAATAACTGTACCCAGATCTCACACTGTTTGGTGGAAATGGAAAGTAATGCTGGTATAAATAAAATAAATAAAACATGGGGGAAAAAGGAAAAGGAAAAGGAAAAAGAGTTATATGATGCTTTCTCTATGTTGGATAATGAAAGGGAAGAAGAAAAGGAAAGAGTGGGCAGAGGAGAAAAAAGGAAGATGATATTTTGGCTTGTCCACCTTGAGGTAATGCTATTCACAACCTCTATGATGGGGCATGATGCAGAAATGCTGCTAAGTGACTGAACTGGAGCTTATGGAATTGGAGTGTCTTATAAATTGACATTTTCCCTATCTAGAGAGCATATCATTGCGTCTGAACCCAGAAATGTAGAAACATAGAAAACTGATGGCAGAAAAAGACTACAGGCCCATTGAGTCTACACTTGGAGGTTTTTATTTTTATTTTATTTATTAATTATTAATTAATTAATTAAAATGTGATGTTTATAATTTTTTAAACACAGTTAATTTTCCAAATATTGTCAACTAAGGCAGATCTTTTGCCTTCTGAAACATCTGATGCCTATGATAAAAGAGAAGCTGTTAGCCTCTGCTTCGCTTGCTTGCTATCGGCTGCCATAGAAACGGGGAGGGTGGGGGCATGGTATTTAGGAAGGGAATTATATGGTACTAGAGGAGTATGTAGAAGGGAGTTTTGTTCTCACCATCTTCTGTGCATGCTGATGGCTGATGTTTGGTCTTGGTCAGGGCCAACCGTCTCGCATACCAACCTGATGAGGCCTTTTGAAGATGCACCCCACATGACACCTTAGGGAGTTGCAGATTGGACACTGGGCTGGGGTATTTGGAGGGAGGGGGCTGGTTAATCATTTGATATGTACTTGTTCGTGCCTTTTTGGCTCAAATCTTGCTTTTCTTTCGCTGTAAAAGTATCTTTAATTCCATGAACAATGGAGTTGGGAGTTTTCTTTCTTGGTTATTGATGGAGGCACACCTGACAGAAGCCTTGTGAAACATGAAGAAGAGTAGCTAGTGTGACCTGAAATCCAATTAATAAGGCAGTGTGTTTGTGGTCTTGGGAATGCAAAAGATTCTCTATTGACACAGCAACTGTCATATTTCCTTTTGGCCATGTGGGATAGGAATTCTGGAGATTGTCATCCTATCGCATCAGGAGAGAACCAAATTGTGGGATGTTATATAAATTTACAACATCTACATAGTTGTATGTTCAGTAAAAAGTGAAGAAAGAAGCTGGTTTCAGGAAACAGGGGGCTGAAAACTTAGTTTCTTTTCATCTCATTGATAGTGAATTTTAAAATAAACAAAAGCAAGATGGTTATATTTGATGAGTTCAGTGCTGTGCACAAGTCTGTAGGGAAACCAGTAACCTGGCAATGACTTCAGATTGTAACATGCTTTTCAACTAAAGATTATTCTGATCAATAAAGGAGAATATTTGCAGCTCAGGGTTGAAATGAGGGGTCCTTGGTGCTCTCTGAGCTTCCTTGTTTTCTTGCAGATATCTCATTACCCTAACTAGGTAACATCATCAGTGTTACAGTAGTAAGGAATACTGTTTGCTGTCGTTCTGGTGTCTTACAGATTAACAGAGTTGGAAGGGACCTTATAAGTCATCTAGTCCAACCCCCCGCCCAAGCAGGAGACCCTACCATTCTGACAAATGGCAGTCCAATCTCTTCTTGAAAGTCTCAAGTGATCAAGCTCCCACAACTTCCAAAGGCAAGCTGTTTCATGGGTTGATTGTTCTCAGTGTCAACCAATGGAATAGCTTGCCTTCAGAAGTTGTCCAGAAGCAACTAAAGTAAAAGGTATATAGGCAGATAATGTGGAGAAAAAAACTAGTCCTCACATACCAGCACTTTTTTCTCTCGGTATTCTTAATAAAGGATTTTTGTCCCAATGTACAGGTTATTGTTTGGTGTATGGTACAATTAGCCAGGAGACTACAATGTTAGTACAAAGTAGTTATTTGGCTGCCAAAGTGTGCTAGTCCATTTAATTCATATTGATGCACTATCTAGATCTGCCCCAGAAAGACGAGTGATGCCCTGTGGAGTCATTTGGGGCCTATTCTCACCACTGATGCTGCTTTGCAATCAGGCATTGCATCTGGCAGGGCTCCAACTGTCCAAAGTGGTACCTATTTATCTAGTTACATGTAGCATGCTGTCGAACTGCTAGGTGGACAGAAACTGAGGCCAGTGACAGGAACTCATCCCATCTTGCCTCTCTGTGTGGATGGGGGTGGTCTTAGAGATTCTTTGGTCTAGTCATTAGCAACATCTATAGACTGCAAAAAGAGATAATCAATGAGTCCAAAAGAGAAAAAGATCCGAGCACCTCTCCACCAGTAATTCCACTCAGATCAGCATAGATTAATTCCAAGGTTAACTTCAGATGTCGAGGCTACTAGAGAGACTGCTGAGAAGAGCAACAAAGATTATTAGGGGACTGAAGGATAAAGCATAAGATGAAAGGGGTATATCTAGTCCAATGAAAAGAAGAACATTATAGCAGCGTCCCAATATTTGAGGGGCTGCCACAAAGACTAGGGGGTCAAATATACTGCAAAGCACCTGAAGGAAGGACAAGGGCAAGGAGCAAAGGATGGAAACTTATGAAGGAGAGATCTAACATGGAAATCAGGAGACATTTCCTGACAGTGAGAACAAGTAATCGGTGGAATAGTCTTCAGAAGTTGTAAAAACCATCACTCAAGGTTTTGAAGAAGAATTTGGACAGCCATTTGTCTAAAATGGTTTAAGCTCTTCTGCTTGAGCAGGGGGTTGAGCTAGAAGATCTCTAGGGTCTCTTTAAACTCTATGATTCTATTCTGTTCGATCTAATTTCTGCCTGCCTGACTTGGACATCCTGGGAGAACCTGCTCACAATCCTCTACTTTCATGAAGGGGGTTGTAGGCATGCCTTTAGTGTGCTTGTGTGTGTGGGGGGGGGGGGAAACCAGACATTTGATATGCCCCCATTCTTTTGGCTTTCTGCAAGCTATTAAAAAACTAAATTATTTTGGAAGACCTTTAGGGATGAGTTGATGCCATCAGACTGTCTGGTTATTGTGTGATTATTTATATTCTTTTACCATGGATGTCTTATTGTATTTTATTGGTGTCGATGAAGAGCCAAGAGTCTTTTAAATTGTGGTCGTTCATATCTAATGCATAAATGAATAGAAAAGCATTTTGTGGGTCGGTCATCTTATTTGTTACCACAGTTTAATTTATAGCATAGATAATTTTGCTTTCTTCATGGCAAATAAATTTCTGGATATAGTTCAACCTATTTCGAGAACATATTTAAATGAAAAATCTGTTTCACATAGAAGGACAAATGAGAATGGCTGTTACCATCATCTTTAATGCACTAAATTCCTTTGCACAGATTGTTCTTGTTACTACTGCTTTGAAAATATCTACACAGAATAAAACTCCTTTTTGTACATGTATGCCTTACACAAACCTTTTTTAAAAAATGAGAGAATTGAGGGACAATTTGGATGTATAATTTAATTCCAGGAAAATTCTTCTACCTACCCCGAGTTTAATCACATGGTTGTCATGTCCACTGAGGTTTTGTGGGCCCTAATAACAAAATCCCCTATAAATCCATAAACCTACATCAATGAAGAAGGAAAGGCTAATGTTAACTAATATTTTAATTTAAACCTACACCATGATTGTTGCAATGGCAACAGATTTTGGTTAACCTATTTCTTGCTCCAGTGGTGGGATTCATTTTTTTTTACTACCGGTTCTGTGGGCATGGCTTTGTGGGCGTGTCAGGGGAAGGTTACTGCAAAATCCCCATTCCCTCCCCACTAACCTGCTTTCCAGCTCCATTCTCCTGTTCAGGGCAACAAAAGAAGATCAGCTGGGAGGCAGCAGGGGCGGGGCCAGCCTATTTGCCAGTTCTCCGAACTACTCAAAATTTCTGCTACCGGTTCTCCAGTACCGGTCAGAACTGGATGAATACCACCTCTGTCTTGCTCCCTGTAACAGTGTCTATAAAGGAAAATTTCACTTAAATTGAAAGTAAAATTATTTAAATAGCATTCATAATTAGTCATCATATATTTACTAATCCCTGTCCCCACCACATATAAATTTAGGAAGGTTATAGAAGTGATACTCAGCTTTGAGGTTGAACAGTGCCCTTTTAGCTTCAGATAAAACACCCTTCCACAAAACCATATTAGTTTTGCATCCTAATTAGCCTTGTATATCCAAAATTGCCAAGTCTATTTGAACATTCTTTTAATATTGAAAAAATATTGTTGCCTCCTCGAGACTGTAGCTGGCCCACAATTACATAGCTCTGTTTCCTCCTTCATTTTCTTTGTGTTGCCCAATGGTTAGGATATATCAGGTAAATCAGATATCACATAAATTCAAATGTTTATTGCTACTTCTGGAAATTATACTAGTTTAATTTTTAATTGGAATATTCTGAGTACTTGGAAACTGTCATGCTCCAAAGAGGGGCATTATCCATGTGCAATCTTCTTCAGGGTTGGATGCTTTTAGAATGATTGGCCTTTAGAATCCTTTCTGAAATAAATATTGATATAAATAAATATATCAATGTATTTGAATATATTTTCTGGACCAGAGCCCTTGAAAGCAGTTGGAAGCCTTAACCATTCTTAGTGTTTGCTTCCTGTTGGTAAGTAGTAGAATAAAATCACTTTTCAGGAATTGGACTGCATACCAGTTGGCTTCCAGGTCCAATTCAAAGTTCTGGTTTTCATTTATAAAGACTTTATAGCTCTGATCCTTACTGCTGTTTGGACCAGGGGAGGTATTGACTTACCTTCCCTACTGGTTCACAAATGTGAGCATGCACTGACCTCCGAGCATGTACACAGCCTTCCGCGCATGCGCTTTGGGGAAAAAAGGGCCTAAATGGGATGCCGTAGAGTGGGCGGGGACACAGTGATTTCCCCTATCGGTTTGGGCGAACTGGTCTGAACCAGTAGAATACCACCTCTGAGTAGGACCATCTGATTAAGGTAGAATACATCCATCCCTTTTGCCCCCCCTTGACCAAAAAACTCCCATACTTGAGATGTGAAAATGTGAAGTTCAGAAATCAGCATTCTGAGTCATTGCACTTTTGCTCTTCTATAAGTTGCCCCCTGCACCCCCAGTTAGGATGGTTTCTTCCTTGCTAACATTCTCAAAAGCAAGTTTGAGAGGTCCTTGGAGCTCTCTGAGCTTGGCTATTTTGAGCTTGGCTATTTTCTTGAAGATGTTTCATTACCCGAACTAGGTAACATCATCAGTCTGATTATTTCAGCCCTGAACTACAAATATTATCCTTTATTGGCAACCAAGATTGTTGTTTTTTTCCAAGAAGACCTTGTGTAAAAAATAAAGAGAGTTACTTTGCTGAAGGCAGTTACACATAGTAGATATGATTAGTCTTAGAACGTAATGCTTAGAAGTTCTGGTTTGACTTGTTTTTATGGTTTAATGGTTTTATTGCTTGGGTTTAAACTGCCTGGAAGCTTTGATGCAGGAGGCACACAGTAGCATAGTAAATGAATAAATGAAAATAAAGATATGATCTGCTTTCATAGTAGATCCATTATACAATGATGATCCCATGATGGCAGATTGGGGACGTAATTACCGACCCTCCCATCATGCCCATGTTGCTTGTTCTGCCACACAAGCTGGTTGGAATACATTACTAGACATAACAAAGGACTTTTCTCATGAGAACCAAGGTTGTCTCTACTAGCAATAGATAAGGTTCAGGAAGGAGTGCCTGAAGAGCCTGCCAATTAACGCAATTGGCTAATGTGACCTGTGACGGGGTTATTTCCTAGTTTCATTATACTGAAACCCCAGGAAAGATTTAGATTTAGTTTTCCATTGAAGCTGTGCCGATACCATGTACTCATTAAAGAAGACCTTTGAGAAAGGGCCAAGTCTCAGAATTCTGATTTGCTTGGGTTTGTTAGTCGGAGCCTTGACACAGTATTTCTCAACCTTGTGAGCTTTAAGATGTGTGGGCTTCAACTCTCAGAGTTCCCCTGCCGGCATCGCTGACTGGGGAACTCTGGGAATTGAAGTTTACAGATCTTAAAGTTCACAAGGTTGAGAAACATTTCTATAGGGTGTCTATGAGACTGTCATCCTCTCGTACAACTGTATTAAGTAATGCACCTCTGTTCTCCTCACATTATACAAGAGGTTTAATGTTGAAGTAGCACTGGATGAGTATGAGATACTCAGGTTCACAGTTGGTATCCAGTTAGGACCATTCATAACAGCACCTTCTGCTGCTACCAAAGAATACTCTATGGGTTCATCCATAGAAGTGCTTTCCTGGACTTACCGCCCATCCTACAGGCAGAAGGAAATCATGTTGGCATAAGCTGTGTTGTTTCCACAATAAGTCCTTTCGATGCATTTGAAACTGTTGTGGGCCAATGGCAGCAGAGTCAGGCAGTAAGGAGGTTGGGGAGGAACATGGGCCAATCCTAGGGGTTGAGGAAAGCTCAGACGAGGGCTCTGCGTCCTCGGAGGCAGAAAGGGAGTTAGACAATAGTGAGGCAGAAGAACAGTGTGCACATGATCCAGCTGTTCCTCTTCTTCCTCATCAACTGTTCCCAGTGTGCGCATGCTCCAGCTGTTCATCTTCTTCCTCATCAGCTACCTCCAGCCTTGGAGGCTGTTGACTCTCCTGTTGAGGGCTGATGGATCGCCCAGGCTCCACCTCTATCACTCTGCCAGCTCCATTCCCTCTTTCCCTGCAGATCCTGAATCCCACACTTCCTCCTTTTTTGATTCAGCTGCTGGAGGGGCCAGCAGCCAACAGGCACAATAACTAGGTCAATTAGTCACCAAGCCAGAGTATATCGTCATAAGGCTTCTCTGTCTCCATGCAAGTTAGACTGTCCTCATAGAAGACCTTATGTTGGGTTACAATGAGATGGAAACAAGATCACAAAGACACAACATCTATAAAGGGTTAGAGGAATGTCTTTGTGACACAGCAAGCAGAGCATGTGGATGAGCCCCTAGTGAAAATGGTTCCACCACAAAACCGCGTTCGACTAAACTGCGCTCGATGAAACCGCGTAGCTGACGTCATCAACAGGGCGACAACAGCACGGAGACAGAAGCACGCTGTAAACGCTAACCTAAAATTAACCCCTAAACCTAACCCCACTAAACCTAATCCTAAACCTAACCCTAAACCTAAATCTTAACCTAACTCTAACCCTAACCCTTAACCTAACCCTAAACCTAACCCTAACCCTTAACCTAACCCTAAATCTAACCTTAACCCTAACCCTAACCCTAACCCTAAACCTAACCCTTACCTTAAGTTGAATCGGCTTGCTTTCAAAGCGCTATTTAAAGCGCCCTTCTTTCTCCGCGCTCGCTGTTGTCGCCCTGTTGATGAAGTCAGTGACGCAGTTTAATCGGGCGCGGCTTAGTCGAGTGCGGTTTTGTCGTGCCACGAGTGAAATTAGTTTCAGATGTCAGTCTTGTCACCTTCTATATGTGAAAGAAATTCGTATATCAGCTTCTTTATTATAGTCATCCAGTGGTTCTGTTAAGATGTTTTCCCCCTTATGTGTTTCTGCAACTCCACTCACAATCATTCAAATATGGTGTTTCCCGCAGAACAGCCTTAATTTATTATGAGGAGAATTAAAGATTTAAGGTGTAATTCAAATTCAAATTAAAATCTGGAATCCTGGCCCACCATGAGCGAGCTCCAAAAACACTGACAACTCTGCAAAGCTTTTTTTTTAAAAAGTTTTCTACAACCCACAGCCACATGAAAAATGAACTGTAATCCAACGGAAATCTATGACATTTTTAACATTATGCCATGTTTGTGTGAAAAACTATTGTAGAAATTCCCTATGTCTCTCCAAAACTATTTCTAGCTTTTAATTACATTTCACCATTAATTCGGGACAGCTTTTTATAATAGTGGCTCACTGCACAAAACTTATGTAACTCATTTACAAATGGGAAATTAGGAACATTTGGAGGAAAAGGACTTACTGTAATTATGAAATGTACGCTCTCAACACATTCAATTCTCCAATCTTCTCATCAGACAATAGTTTGCAGGTATTTGGTGGTGGGGGTATGGGGATAAGCAATGAGAATTAATTTGGGAAATGATCCTGCACTGGAAGGACAGATGAAATATCGAAAAACTGCAAACGTTTGTTATAAGGAAGGGACGGCTGCTCAGTGGCACAACATATGGATTACATGAAAAGGGTTTCATGTTCAGCCCGTGACACATTCAGGGCTTTGGCTAAAGAGCTCTCTGTCTCGCTGCCAGAGCAGACAGTGCTGATTGGAAAGACCTATATGCAGACAGATTGATTTCTAACGTTTGCTCTGAAGGTTTCCCTTTGCTTTGGAACAAACAAAAGACTAAATTTGGTCCCGTTTAGTCTGAAACAAATAGCATGGGAGATGGATTCGTACTGGTTTTTCCTCCTTGCTCGTTGTTGCTCATTTCTCTCTTATTGTGTGGAATGGGACGTTTCATTTTCTGTAATCGACCCAGTTTATTACAGTCTGGCAGCCATTTTATTTTCCCAGAATGTTCTAGACTTTTGCCCATACATGTGGGGTTTTTTTGTTTTTGTTTTTAGAGGAGGGGGTTTAAATAGGATTTTTTAGCAGTTATATCTCAACCGCAGCAACCTTAAGAAGTGCTGATGTCAACTCCTAGAATCCTGCAGCCTTTAAGTCAGTGTTTCTCAACCTCAACAACTTTAAGATGTGTAAACTTCAGTTCCCAGAATCCCCCAGGAAGTTAGGGAATTCTGGGAGTTGAAGCCCATGCATCCTAAAAAGTTGCTGAGATTTTTTAAAAGAAAATTGTTTTAGGGGATAGTGCTGCCGTTTCTCTCTAAGTTTGCAACAAAAATGTCTGAGTAAACACCACCTTGGTGTCCTGAATGTTGTGGGGAATCATTTCAATCCACCTTGGCTACCACACCTAGGGCATCCATCTTTCCCTCATGAAAACAAAAAATAGAACCACTCCTGAAGATAACAGAACAAAACTAATTTTATTGATGACTAATACAACAGATATGACTTTAATAACTAACCCTTTGAGGTTCATTGTAAAGAGTAGCAAAACCAAAATAAATGTTTATCTATTGCGCTGATTGCCAAGTTTTAGTACTTGGCAATCAAGTATCCCAAGTCTAGATCCCTTTTTCCATCACATACCTAGATTTTGAGTGCCAGTTTTGTATACAATCGCTTAGCAACCACTCAAAGCTACGATGCTCCACCCCCCCCCCCAGTTCTTTAGAACCCAGCTCCAATACCTATACCAAGCTACTTATACTTATAATTCATTTTTTTCTTCAAATATCTCCTGGGTATATGTATATGTCAATCTTCACTTTTTTTTTTACTAGTACCTTGTGAAGCAGATGACATTGAGAAGTAGGCTACATTCACATATCGAGCTAAAATACAGCAGGTTTTCACATGTAATATGATGCCGGACATATTAGTATAGATCTTGACCTCAGCAACTTTAAGAGGTGTGTACAACTTCAACTCCCAGAATTCCCAGTTTTCTTTGGGAAAAGCTTTTCCCAGTTTGATGGAAGTGTTTCATTTTTGCTAACATAGACCTTTTCACGACAGGTAGTCATTGATTTATGCCCACAAATGGGACTAGAATTTCCACTGCTAAGCAAGACAGTTTTTAAGTGAATTGGGCTCGATTTTATGACCTTGTCTGCCATAATTGTTAAGTTAATCATTACAGTTTTAAGTGAAACATACGATAGTTAAGCAAATCCAGCTTTTCCCCCATTGACTTTGGTTTTTGGAAGCTGGCTAGGATGCTGCAAACCTGGCAAATGTAAGCTTGTTGCCAAATACCCAAATTTGGATTATGGGACTGTGGGGATGCTACATTGGTTGTTAAGGGTGAAAACTGGTTGTAAGTAACTTTTTTCAATGCTGCTGTAACTTTGAGCAGTCACTAAACAAATGGTTTTAGGTTGTGGACTGCCTATTCTGAAAAAAAATATTAAATTTGGAAAAACATGTCTGTGCTAGATGCAAAGCATTGTAGCAGCCCATGAACTAAATATAGCTGCATTTATAATTTTGACTGAAGGACAGTTAGGTACTCTGGGACTAACTGGTTCTAGAAAACATACATTTGAGAAGATTCCCATAATACTCAGGTTCCACCTAGTGGACAAATTGTGCAAGCTTTGCACACTAGAGAAATTTAGGGAGCAAGCAGCAGGCTGACATAAAGATCAATAGACACCTGTATGGAAATGATAATGGATGGCTTTGGAACATAATTCCAATTCAACTGTTTTTCTTTTTTGTAGTTGCTGCTGTCTATAGGTTTCCATCATCTTCAGTTGTGACCTTTATACTTACAACTGTTTTCATTCCTTTTAAACAGAAAATCATGGAATGAAGACTTTAGTTTTAAACCTTGGTTTTCAAAAAGGTGTTTCACACGTTTTCGTTTTAAAAGTGCATCTGTGCATAGATTCAGTGCAGACTCTATGATGAGAATGTTTGCATTTTATTTCACACAAAATATTCCGGGTCAGCCTGCATGCATGCATGCATGCATGCATGCATGCCTTCTCCCCATCCCTCCCTCCCTCTCTCTCTGTTTCTCTGTCTCTCTCTCTCCCACCCTCCCTTTTTGTGATGCATAAACATGAATACAGCTGAGAGTGCATGGGAATTGCTTTCATGTGGAGAGAGGTACTGTCCAAGCTAAGGTTTCTCATTCACTTTTTCTTTCTAATTCAGTTCTGCAGATTCTCTCTTTTGCTATGATTTCACATTTAGTATTAGGCTTCCTTCTTTCCCAAGAAACGGACTTGACACATGTTGCTCACTTTCCTTGACTTCTGTTGACATTTTAACATATTATTTATCAACCTATTTCAAAGGCTTCATTTTATCGTCATAAAACGATGACAAGCACTTTGGTTAGGGGCCAAATACTTAGGCTCTGGTATTTAAAATGATGCAAAAGGAGTTAAATAATTGTACATGATGATGGTGCTAGTCAAAAACTGATGAAGAAAATATCAGTTGTTCCTTTGCCATTTTAAAGTCAAGTCTCTTTCACATCAAACTGATGATTTCCTGTTGTTTTGTTGGCAACAAGTTATATCCTAGTCTTATTTACATTCCTGGTAATTCCTGGTTGTCCCTTGTCCAGGTATTAACTAGATCTGATCTTGCTTAGTTTTTTTTTCAAATTCAGTCATTGGCTTGATTAGCTACACCTGCCCATTAGCTACACCTGCTAAACATGAGTTACCAGTAATTTTCTAGTGAGAGCCAGTTTGCTGTAGTGGTTAAGGCAATGGGATAGAAACCAGGAGATTGTGAGCTCTAGTCACACCTTAGGCACAAAGCCAGCCACTTTCTCTTAACCCTAGGAAGGAAACAATGGCAAACCCCTTCTGAAAAACCTTACCAAAAAAAACTGCATGGATTTGATCAGGCAGTCTTGAGAATGGGATATAGTTGAATGGGATTTCCTCCCTACTATATAGGTTGATATTTTTACATTCTTTTAAAATACTTTTCTAAAGCAACTGTATATGGAATAAATGTTAAAAAAATGATTCCATACAAATTTTAAAATAGGTTGAAAATTCCCTATTAAACATGGCTGGTGCCTAGAGCACTACACAGTGGAAGAATTGGATCATTTTCAGCCGAATTACCTAGCTTCATTCAACTCTTCTTTCCCTAAGTGAATTTCACCTAACTATACTTGTTTCTGCCTGATTAAAGCTTACCCTTTGAGCCTCTTCCAGCCTTACTATTATCTGCCTACTGTTATTTTATCCATTCCACATGTGTAACTTATCTAATACTGATGGTAAATCTTTCAGGAGGACATTCTTCTTATAATCCACTAGTATGATGGTTGTACTAAATTCATGTTCACTTCTGAATGCAGCAACAGAGACAGAAGTAAAGAAGTTTCAGCATTTGACCAAGACAATATTAAATTCACACTGCCAGATAGGTATGAAGTTCCATAAAATTTATTGTTAATTTGTTTTCAACCATTCCCTTTTTAAAAGTTCTTACACATCTGCAACATGGAACTGCACATGACAATTACTCAATTTGCATGTATATTTCTCTTTGATCAAGAATATGCACATCTCAATTGACAAGAGGACAAGTACAAAACATTAGCATCACAAATAATTTGACATGGGGATTCATACCTCCAACACAGGAAAGAGGGGAAGGGTTTTCTGCCCTACATTTGAAAAGCTTAGAAATACATATTTAATTAGGTGATGGCAACCAACCTAATCACAATTAACAGAAAGTTTTGGAATACTCTCAAACACAAGTTTTATAGAACTTGAAGCACAATCCCCCCTCGGACTGTTTAAAATGCCGAGGCATGAGTTTTAATCCAACCCTAATCCTCAGTCTTAGTTTTCTGTACCTAATTAGGCTATGCCGGATGTGTTCCTCTTGCTGTATTCTGATCTGATATAGTCTTTGGAGGCTTATTTAATACCCTTCCTAATCTGCCCCAGAAATGGAATTATTGGGCAGACAATTTCCTCCCCTTGGATTTACATTAGTAAGTCATTATTGGCTTTAGTATCTAATATATAGGTGGTCCACATTTAGTAACTACACATGGGAACATCTCAGTTGTTAAGTGAAGCGGTTACTAAGCGTAACAGCTACTCTGCATAGAAGATCATACTTACTTCAGTATAAGATCTTACTTCAGCTTTCCTTACGCTTTACAGATCGGTGAAAATCTTAAATGGGAGAATTGCTTGTAAAGTTACTTTTTCATCATTATCGTAACTGCGAATGGTCACTAAAGCATCTACCTCCAGGATATTTCCTTAATGTATTACTCATGCATGATACGCACATTACAAAGCAGAAGTATAAAAACTGACTGGGAGACTGTAAGTGGCATTCCCATCTTTGGCCGCATAGCCCAACCCAGGATTTTTGATATTTCATTTACTCTTTGGAATAGGGAAGAGTTTAAATGGATTTTATTTTCATATTTGGGAGCACAGCCCTTGACACATTGCATAAAGCATTGTGTGGCTCTCAGGCAGAGGTTATGTAAAAAAGTGAAGGTAAAGGTTGGCCTCGCACATATGTGCTAGTCATTCCTGACCCTAGAGGGCGGTACTCATGTCTGTTTCAAAGCCGAAGAGCCAGCGCTGTCCAAAGACATCTCCTTGGTCATGTGGCTGGCATGACTAAATGCTGAAGGCGCACAGAACTCTCTTACCTTCCTACCAAAGGTGGTCCCTGTTTTTCTACTTGCATTTTTACATGCTTTTGAACTGCTAGGTTAGCAGAAGCTGGGAGGAGTAATGGGAGCTCACTCTGTTATGCAGAGCTAGGGATTCAAACTGCTGAACTTTCTGATCGACAAGCTCAGCTCTTAACCACTGAGCCACGACGTTTATGTATCTGAGTCCAAAGGACATTTGGCACTGGAGATGATGGCATCATTTGTCACAAGGACAAGGCAAGTAGAAAAAGGCAGTCCCCACAAAGAACCAAATGAAAGAATGACCCACAAACGAAAAGCCTTCCATACCTTGAGTGCCCAGAGAACCTTTCTGTCTTCATGTCATCCAACAGTCTTCTAACCAGGGCCAGCCTGAAAAAAACATGATCTGAAAGCTGAGGGCTGATATAATCCAGAGGGGGAAGCTATGGATCCTCAAGTCATGAACAAATTATCATGCCCGGCAATAGCAATAGCTTTTAGATTTATATGCCACTCCATAATGCTTTACAGCCGTCTCAAGTGGTTTACAGAAGAGCATATTGCCCCCAACAATCTGGGTCCTCAGAGGATGGAAGGCTGAGTCAACCTTGAGCCCCATCAGGATTGAACTCCGGACTGTGGGCAGAGTTAGCCTGAAATACTGCATTCTGACCACTGCAGCACCAGGACAACCTATAGAATGGCCATGGCATCTGGGACTACTGAAAACTATAATTCCCATGTCTGAAGGGAGAACAGTTAACTCAACATGATGTATTCCATCATGGGTTTATCATTAATTGTTCTGGATCAACATAACAGCCACATAATCTTTATTCCCAATGTGAAATCCACACTATTATAGAATGTGTGAAGTTATCAAAATGTCCCAGTTATAGTAGAAATCTTGCTTCCTTGTTATCTTAATTTAGTTTAGGTTTAGGTTTATTAGATTTATATGCTGCCCTTCTCCCAAGGACTCAGGGCGGCGTACAAACAGATAATACAAAAGTTTTAAAAAATTAAATAGAATATCCCAAACCCAATTAAAATTGACAATGACATTTTTTTTTAAAAAAAATCAAATTAAAATTAACAGTGATCAATAATTTATTTTGTTTTGTTCAGGCCAGGCTGGCTTGCTGGAAAAGCCAACTTTTTAGGGCGCGTCGGAAGGACCGGAGGTCGGGGATTATACGAAGCTCGGGGGCAGCTCATTCCAGAGGGAAGGAGCTCCCACAGAGAAGGCTCTGCGGGTCACTAGCTGACACTGTCTGGCCGATGGCACCCTGAGGAGGCCAACTCTGTGGGATCGCACTGGACGATGGGAGGCTACCGGTGGCAGTAGGTGATCTCGCAGGTACCCTGGGCCTAAGCCATGGAGCGCTTTAAAGGTCATAATTAGTCCCTTGAATCGCACCCGGAAGACAACCGGCAACCAGTGCAGGCCGCCTAAAAGGAGTGTAGCATGGGAGCACCTAGGTGCCCCCATGATAACCCACGCAGCCGCATTCTGGACCAGTTGAAGCTTCTGGGTGCTCTTCAAGGGCAGCCCCATGTAGAGAACATTATGGTAGTACAGATGAGAAAGGACGAGGGCATGAGTGACTGTGCACAGAGCATCCCGATACAGGATTTCTATCCTTGGAGGTCCTTTGTGCAGTGGGGCTATCTAACCATCCAATGGATAATGGCTGTTATCACTCAGAATTAACACCATCATTCAATACACCAATTTTCCCCAATTCTGTGTTCTCTAGAGATGCCAAATTTCAACTCTCGCTATTCCAAGCTGATTAGATTTCCTACCAAAATGAAAGGTAGCTAATTGCGGGAAATTGTTGTACACAAGCACCAAAGTTTTATACATATAAAAAATAAAAGTTACTGTAAGGAAGTGGTTACAGAAGGTAAAAGAAATGCACATTTTGTACCCTTTCCCCAAATATATCCATGTCTATACCCAAGAAACGCTATCTCACTTGTATCAATCAATTAACCACCCGTTTGCAGTCTCTTTCATTATACAACATTAGGTTAATAGCATTCTACTCTTGGATCCTTCAGTCATATAAAGTAAAGTGTCCTTCACAGCCCACTCTAATGCATACAGTATTTTTACACACACGTTTAAAAAGAGTTACCCAGAATTTCAATTCTATCTGGGAATACACTGAAGATTCAGAAGCAAAAAGTGCAGAGTACAGCAAGAAAGTGAGAAACTGTTGATGATGAGAAAGCAGAAATTCTTAATTTCTATTTTGTGCCTGCCATCTGGCACAAAATATTGCTATTGGACTCAAAATTGGGTCAATGACCATGCTCAGTACGGGCTCATTTCAGCTTGAAGGAAAGTTTCAAGTGGTGTGCTATCACAACACCCTGTGCTGTTCAATTTTTTTTTAAATCAGCTAATACTCTTCAGGAACGAAATAAGCTTCAAAATATCTAATCAGGTTTAAGCAATGAGCTGATGTGAAGAGGATGGACTTAACACAGATTTAAATTCTGCATTTGGAAAAATTAAGTGAAAGGTGCATGTATAGGATGGGGAAGACTTGGCTAGACAGCAGTGAATGTGATAAGATCTGTATGTCCTTATTGATCAGAAATTAAACCTGAGACAACTGTGTGATGCAGCTGCTACAAAGGCAAATCTTATCTTGGGGCACATTAACATGAATACAGAGTCCAGATCATGATAGTATCTTTTCCATTCTATTTTACCTGACTGTACCCCACTAGAAATACTCTATCCAATAGGAAGCACCAGAGTGCAAAAGTTTTGCTCAACTCAACCGAGTACAATATTTTAGCTGAGTGTAATATTCTAGATTACATTTCTTTCCACCTTAAATCTAAACTCTGATTGCTTCAATGTTCAAGTCTTAGTGCCATCTGCTCTCTGACAAGATTTTTTCCTTTGTTACAGGAAAGTGAAGAAAATGGAAAGAAAGATGAGGGGTCCTTGGTGCTCCCTGAGCTAGATTGTTTTCTTGCAGACGTTTCATTATCCAAACTAGGTAACATCATCAGTGCTAGTAAGAAGTAGGGTTTGCTCTCATTGCTAGGTCAATGTTGGTGGGAGTGTTTTAATCACTTCTTCTCCTCCAGAGTGAGGACGCAACTGCACATTTATAACCATCACCAAATACCTGGGGAAAAGTCTAATAAAACCTGCATTCTGGGAGAAAATAATGTCATGTGAATTAGGGAATGTGCATGGGAGAATTAGCATTAAGAATTTATTCCAAAAAGGCAAGGGATAGGGGGATTTATGCCTAGACAGAACAGATCAAGCCATACAGGTAACACCTCCCTCAAGTATTGTGCATCAGTCCGAATCTAGGAGTTTCATTGGACAGAAAATGATATTGCATCCATGTAGTGTACAGTCTCTTCCAAACTAACAACATGAGAAAAGGTCTGTTGCTTTTGTGAAGTAGCTTCAGAGTTGTGCTTTGCACAAACGTTTCTTTAATAACTCCCAAGGAGTTGCCTATCCCTAACTTCTGATCCTTTTTCTTACCTGTCAGTTATCTCACTTCCTTTATTCTCTTTGGTTCTGGCAGCCAAGCTTGTTTTTAGCTGTTTTGCAGAAAACCTCAGGAAAGAGAGCTGGAGGTTGCAGAGGGGAAGGTGGCTGGTAAATTTTAGGGTGAAATCTAAGCTTCTAACTGTTCTTCTTTTCCTGGAAATGATCATCCACTCTTACCTTTGTGTTAATAAATGGGCAGTTTGTCCTTGCAGAACCAGAATATGAGGTTACAATTTTCTTCTCTGCCCCCAAAAACTGTTCAATAATTTTCTCTTTAGGAAAAAAGACACATTTCCTTTAGAAAACCACTGCAAGATGTTTTAACTGGAAAGACTCATCTCTGAATTCCTTTTTTTTTTTTTTGCAGAAAATTCAAGAAAATCGTAGCCAATAATCAGAAATCAGTAATTGTGATTTGCGTTGGACCACATCAAAGAAGTCAGCCTGGCATGAGGTATGTCTAGTGGCCTGTTAAACTACACTGTTGCGTTGCTCAGTTGAAAGCATTTCCCAAGGCACAGAAAATGTTCACAATGAGGACCTGAACTCAAAAGATAAGTAGCAATAAAAATGAGGAAATTAAATAAGTCGACCCCCCCCAGAAAAAGGAAAAGACATTTGAAAACATTTGTCATCTCAACAGTTGACTCAGCACTTTCCAGGAAAGTAGACCCATCCCAGGCAGACAATTTTTTTCCTTCCCAGTTACATGCATTTGTTTTCAGTTTGATAAATATAAAGTGACAAAACTGAATGGCGGGTATAAGTTTTCTCTGCTTCGTTTGACTGTGAGGGTTTTTTGTTTTGTTTTAACTGAATTATTCAGTCTTCCAGCAATGTTCCCCAGCCAGTGCAGATTGTTTATCCAACTGTCGGACATCGTTCGATGATGAATACACATTTATTGAGTCTGTAAGCACTGTGCAAAGAAGAAAAGCGAGTCCTTGCCCCTACGAGGTGAGTTTTGAATAACTTGGGGGAGAAAACCTTCGTCTCAGGTACTTTAGGACATAGAGAGGAAGACAGCTGACTAAGGTGATCACAGTCACCTTCCATAAGAATGATAAAGTTGCTATGAAGTAAACATCTGCAAGAAAGAAGATATTTCTCTGTCACTGACTGTAAATAAAAGGACATGTTTTCACAGCTAATTTTGTTCGCTTTTAATAAAAATGCAGATTAATAATCCAATTGCAGTCCTTCTATTTCAGTAGCAACTATAATAGAATTATGAACTCAGAATCAGAAATGTTAACAGGAAATTGTTAATGATACCCCAGTTTGTTGCTTAGCAAAACTCCTGCTGGTTCGTGGCAATCTCATAGCAATGAGTTTTAATTTTACCTTTGGGGCCGATTTGTTTTCCTATTCCCTGTCTGCTGACTACAGAGGAAAAAAAAATTAAGCACAGCAGTTCATATATTTCCAACAGGCCTCATAATAATCCTCAATAAAGGCTACCAGTTCTGGGCTACAAAAATCCAGATTATGATTAGATGGCAAAAAGAAAAGAACAGAAAAGAAAAAGTAAAGGATAAAGTAAAGTTAAATTAAATGTAAAGATTAAAGTAAAATAAAGTAAAATAAAAGTAAAGTTTAAGTAAAAGTAAAGTAAAAAAGTAAAAAAGAAGTAAAAAAGTAAAAAAAGTAGTAAAAAAATAAAAAAGAAGTAAAAAAGTAAAGTAAAAGTAAAAGTAAAGTAAAAGTAAAGTAAAAGTAAAGTAAAAGTAAAGTAAAAGTAAAGTAAAAGTAAAGTAAAAGTAAAGTAAAAGTAAAGTAAAAGTAAAGTAAAAGTAAAGTAAAAGTAAAGTAAAAGTAAAGTAAAAGTAAAGTAAAAGTAAAGTAAAAGTAAAGTAAAAGTAAAGTAAAAGTAAAGTAAAAGTAAAGTAAAAGTAAAGTAAAAGTAAAGTAAAAGTAAAGTAAAAGTAAAGTAAAAGTAAAGTAAAAGTAAAGTAAAAGTAAAGTAAAAGTAAAGTAAAAGTAAAGTAAAAGTAAAGTAAAAGTAAAGTAAAAGTAAAGTAAAAGTAAAGTAAAAGTAAAGTAAAAGTAAAGTAAAAGTAAAGTAAAAGTAAAGTAAAAGTAAAGTAAAAGTAAAGTAAAAGTAAAGTAAAAGTAAAGTAAAAGTAAAGTAAAAGTAAAGTAAAAGTAAAGTAAAAGTAAAGTAAAAGTAAAGTAAAAGTAAAGTAAAAGTAAAGTAAAAGTAAAGTAAAAGTAAAGTAAAAGTAAAGTAAAGTAAAAGTAAAGTAAAAGTAAAGTAAAGTAAAAGTAAAGTAAAAGTAAAGTAAAAGTAAAGTAAAAGTAAAGTAAAAGTAAAGTAAAAGTAAAGTAAAGTAAAAGTAAAGTAAAAGTAAAGTAAAAGTAAAGTAAAAGTAAAGTAAAAGTAAAGTAAAAGTAAAGTAAAAGTAAAGTAAAAGTAAAGTAAAAGTAAAGTAAAAGTAAAGTAAAAGTAAAGTAAAAGTAAAGTAAAAGTAAAGTAAAAGTAAAGTAAGCGAAGCGAAGAGAAGCGAAGCAAAGCAAAGCAAAGCGAAGCGAAGCGAAGCGAAGCAAAGCATTGTCTCTTTGTTGCATTGTAGCAGCTTCCTGGATTTCTATAGCACGGTTCTGATAGTCCTGTATAAATGTTATTAGAATTCTGCCAGCAAACTTTCAGGGGCAGTGGGTGGGGTTTTTTTACATTAAAAGGTAAAGGTTTCTACCGTCCAGTCATGTCCAACTCTAGGGCTCATCTCTGTTTCTTAGCTGAGGGAATCAGCATTGTCTGAAGACTTTTCCATGGTCATGTGGTCAATATACACCGAGGCACATGGAACACTGTTACATTCCCACTGAAGTGGTACCTATTTACCTACTCACATTTGCCTGCTTTCAAACTGCTAGGTGGGCAGGAGATGGTAACGCGAACTCACCCCATCACATGGCACTCGGGTCTCGAACCTGGGCTGTCAGCTTTCCAGTTGAGAAGCTCAGCATCTTTAACTGCTGAGCCTCTGCCCTTGCCCCTCCCCATTCCCCTTTTCCTTCCCCCCCAAGTGGCAATTCTAGATGATTGGAAAGATGATTTAACCATTTCCCAAAGCTTTTTTTTTTTTTTTTTTGCACAGGGTTAGTCTATAAAATATTATCTTGGTAAACAGTTTCTGGACATTTTAAAAGGTAGAACAGGTGAAACTAATTTTAAATTATAACTGTAAAATAAATCTCTGCCTTTCAAATTATATTTTGAAGTACAAACTTGCACATGAAAGTTGGCATCCAGTGGAATGTTTTAGTCTGCGGAATATTTTTTAATAAACCTGCTTGTCAAGCTGCACAGATGTGGAGGATAAAAATAGAAATTTGGGAAATTTAACTTAAAATTCGGCATTGACGGTTTCAGATTTGGGACCATTCCAACTGTCAATCAAGGACGCCATATTGTCTCACTCTAAGTGCAAGACTGCTTTGCAAAGGAGCTGTAATGTTCTAAATGTTTTTTCCTCTATTATCAAACCCTTCAATTACCTGATTTGTTCCATTTTCACTACATGTCCCGACTAACAACAGATGGAAAATAAGCCCCTAGTAAACACATATTACTTGACAGAAAAAGTGTCAATTAAGGAAACTGTGGGGGATAGTTGAGTGATTTCCCAACTCTGTAATTTCAGTACAGCTGTGAAGCTTTTATTTTCTAGAAGGCTTCTCAATCCAGCTTTTATAATCCTCCCCCTCCAATTTCTAGTCCCTAAACAAGCAGCCTAGACACACAGTGGTTTAAAACCAAGATCTGCTTCTTACTGTTAATCTTGAATTCATGAGAGATAATCTTTCCTGATGTTTATCTAAAGCTTGATCAAAAACCATTTCAGTTCTTTAGGTACCTTGCAAAATAACTCATACCTAACTGCCTTGGGGACGCAGTGGCTCGGTGGCTAAGAGGCTGAGCTTGTTAATTGGACAGGTCGGCAATTCGGCGGTTCGAATCCCTAGCGCTACGTAATGGAGTGAGCTCCCGTTACTTGTCCCAGCTTCTGCCAACGTAACAGTTTGAAAGCATATAAAAATGCAAGTAGAAAAATAGGAACCAACTTTGATGGGAAGGTAACAGCGTTCCGTGTGCCTTCGGTGTTTAGTCATGCCAGCCACATAACCACAGAGATGCCTTCGGACAGCGCTGGCTCTTTGGCTTTGAAACGGAGATGAGCACTGCCCTCTAGAGTTGGGAATGACTAGCACATATGTGCAAGGAGAACCTTTACCTTTACCTGCCTATACTTTACAATTTCAATAAAAATGTAACATATAAAATGATCATCAATTTCCAGCTTCATTATTTAGTAGAAGATTGGAGTTCTTTCCATTTTGCAAATAATTGACAAAAGTTTGAAGAAAGACAACACAAAAGATAGTTACCGATAAATTCATGTAAGAAGACCAGTGAGGCAATGTAGCATGACAGACTGAGTAATTCTGCCACTATCATGAGCCAGTGCCACGTCTGAATGGTCAGTGCCACCATCAGCAGTTCAGTGAGGATCAAGGATGTGAAGGAAATTGCCACAATGTGGACAAATTCAGACTCAAAAAGCAGAAGTGCACCATACATAATTATGCTGCCTGAAATGAGAGGAAATGAAAGGAGTTAACAGTATCAACCAAAATGACAATTGCTGTCGACTATCTATAATGTACAGGGTTGAATGGAAAGGAATGTTTCCAAACGATCCTTGAGCTGAACGATTTTGATATAATCCAAAGCTTTGAAAATTGCCCAGTTCAGGCACACAAAAAGGATCTCTTTTTTGTGGCAATACAATGCTTAGGATTGTACCTCATGAGCTGCCAATGAAGCAGTTGTGAAATTGGATCTCATCGTTTTACCTCATCCGTCCTATAACCCAGAGTTGACATCAGGCAACGTCCACATTTTTGCTAAATTGAAGGAATATCTTTGTGGGCATCTGTTGGATGAGGCATTTGTTGAAGAGATGGAAAGGACTACCAACCCCTAACTCAAGAGACAGAGTTTTTTGTGTGAAAGATTTCAAAAGTTTATTCATCATTGGCAGAAGTGTTTAGTGAATAGTGGTAACTATGTGGAGAAGTAAATGCAAGTAACAAAAGAGCTTATTTTAAGGATTATATTCCTGTTTCACTTATTAAAACCCTTCTTAAAGTTATGGAGTATAAAATTATATACTTCTCATTCAACCTGTCTACAATCATACTTGTTACCCTTCCTGTTGGAGCCAAACCTAGGAATAACATACGGTGACTCTTCCAAGCTGAGTTATTTATTGTTTCACACCTACAGACAACATCTTGCTAAACTGAACACACTCTGTTATCTGTATCTACAATATACTCTGTGAACTATAAAAGAGAGGCTATCTTCATCTTATTTCTCTTACAAATCTCTATGCTGAGTTGCCTTTTACTCCTCTGGAATGTACCCCCTCCCTCCTGTGAATCTACCTCCTGATGAAATGAGTCTGTAATTGCCAGCCAGCCTATAGACAGCTCCCCCCCCCCACACATGATGGGGAGGGCCAAATTATAATTTTATAATCATATAATTAGAACTGCAGGGGAAAAAACAATTGCTAACAACCTGCCTTATGTTGAGGATCTTTACACTGCACGAGTCAAAAAGAGGGCCATGAAAATATTTACAGACCCCTCGCATCCTGGCCATAAATTGTTTCAACTCCTACCCTCAAAATGACGCTATAAGGCACTGCACACCAAGACAACTAGACACAAGGACAGTTTTTTCCTGAACGCCACCATTCTGCTAATTCCCTCACTACTGTCAAACCTTTCAGTAAGGCTGCATTACTATTACTATTAGTCTTCTCATCATTATTATCATCCATCTCCTCCCACTTATGTATCCTTACAATTTATATTGAATGTTTCCTGATTGCTTATTTGTACCCTATGACTATCATTAAGTGTTGTACCTTATGATTCTTGACAAATGTATCTTGTCTTTTTATGTACACTGAGAGCATATGCAGCAAAGACAAATTCCTTGTGTGTCCAATCACACTTGGCCAATAAAAAATTCTATTCTGTTCTGTTCTATTCTATAGAGCCGAGGTGGGGCAGTGGTTAAATGCAGCACTGCAGGCTACTTCAGCTGACTGCAGTTCTGCAGTTCGGCTGTTCAAATCTCACCGGCTCAGGGTTGACTCAGCCTTCCATCCTTCCGAGGTGGGTAAAATGAGGACCCGGATTATTGTTGGGGGCAATATGCTGACTCTGTAAACCGCTTAGAGAGGGCTGAAAGCCCTATGAAGCGGTATATAAGTCTAACTGCTCTTGCTCTTGCTATTCTATTCTATTCTACTCTGCTCTATTCTAAAACTTGCAGAACTTTATCTCACCGCTGGAAATGGCTTTAGTACTTTGATCAATTCAGAAGAAACTGTCTTCTTCAGTTCTGTTATTATACACAACCCCCCTAAAATAGAGTTCCAATAGTTCTTGCAGTGTCTTTTCCCCAGCCTGGCCTATTCTGCACGGCTAACTACTGAAATAGTTTCCTAAAGAGAAATGATTAGTGTGTATGGGGAGACCTTATTTTTATCTAGTGAATCTGTGTATTCATGATTCATTCTATGTTTGCAAATAAACCTGCAAAACAATGAAGTCTATCCTACAAAAATGATTACTGGCCTGTTTGGCAAAGAAATGCTTAAAAAACTCTGATTCTCTTATAAAAGCCTGATTGGAACAAATTGCACAAGAGAATTGGTGAGTTCTCCATCAGTAGATGGGCTGAAACTGAGGCAAAACATACATTTCTCAAGGATGTTCCAATTTGACATTCCAAAAATAATTGAGAGCTGGAATTGGTGTTGGTTAGGTATTATTAGTAGCTGGTATAGGAACATGAAAATGTAAACAGGTAACAAGCATAATGAAGAGTAAGAAACAAGAAACCAGTTCATCACACACAGAGGAGGAAAGAATGGAAAAAAGACTACTGGATTTGAATCCAAGGAAAATATGCTTTCAGGAATCAGTGCTTTCTCATATCTGTGTGCATGATTGTTGTTTTCTTCCAAAAGTAATCTCACCTACTTCAATCAGTACTGCTTCAAAGCAAGGGCATTAGACTCAATGGCCTGAAAACCTCTTTCCCAGTCTATGATTCTGTCAGCTGCATTATGTAGAACAGACCAGGAAATCAACTTCCTCAAATGGCTAATATCATTTTTATTGAGATTAGCTATAAAATCACAGAATCTTGCAAGTCTGATTGTGCTGTGCCTCTTCCGACTTCTTATAGTTCCCTGAATGAGGAAGACAGCTGCCTGAGCCACTTCCGAATGCTATCTCTTGTTCTAAACTTAGAAAAAATGTTTTTGCCTATCTCAATACTTCTTTCCTATGTTCTACACCTTTTCTCATGAAAGAAATGGAAACATTCCTTCCTATCCAATTTTACATGATATCATTTATAATTTTATGCACATCTGTAGTATAGTTTATAGTTTTATTAGTTTATAGTTTTATTAGAATTTGTAGGCCGCCCTTTTCCCTGAGGGGACTCAGGGCGGCTCACAAAAAACTGGGAAGGGGGGAACATAAACAACAAGATAGAAGACATATAATAAAATAGTAGGCAACATGCATTCATCATTCGGGGGGGGGTAACTATCCTTATCCCCAGGCCTGACGGGCGAGCCAGTTCTTCAAGGCTATGCGGAAGGCTTGGACGGTGGAGAGGGTACGAATCTCCACGGGGAGCTCGTTCCAAAGGGCCGGGGCTGCTGCTGAGAAGGCCCTCCTCCTTGTAGTTGCCAGCAGTATGGATGAAACTTTCTAGCTTAAGGCTCAGAGGGACTTGGAATTGATTCTCAGATATAATCCAAAGTATGTATAAGCAACTAGACCCAATAAATTCAGCAGGAACTTTCATTCACTCACACACACACACACACACACACACACACACACACACACACTGAAGGTAGCTGAGCATGTAAGAAGATAGGATGGGAAGACAAGAGTGACTTTGCATTCTGCTTGTGGCTGATCAGAGAATGGCTTCACGGCATCCTAGAGATTCAGCTGCAGACATAAGTCATGACCTCAGCATGAGTAATCTACGCTGATGAGTAATTCAGAGCCTAATTTGAACAGCAATTTGACCAGTGACTCAAGATTAAGCCATAAAATACAGATTCAAAGAATAACCTTTCCACCATCTGGGAAGAGCTCGGTTTGGGGCCATTCTTGGGCAAAAGCTACTAGCCAAATTGCCTGGTGTGATCCATCAAGGGGGTGAAGTCATTCGACCCACAGAACGTAATAGGAGAAGAGTCCTGGCTTAGAAATCTTTCCCACGATGTCTCATTTTTCCTGACTGACCAGAAGCTGTGTGTCCAAATAAAGGCTTTCCTATTGTTTCCTGCATTGATACAGCCCTTGAAAATAATTTCTGTTGGAATGTTCTCTCATACATCTCTATCACCATCACAGCATATTTATTTTCCTGATTTTGCTTCTCTAAAGTACCAAAGATGAGACAAATGGTTGCACTAGTGAATGAGAAGATACACTTGAAAACGAGTGGACAATGGGTCGCAATCTTCTTTTACTTTGCATTCAGAGGGACAAGGGCAGAATCCCTATCTTACTTCCTGAGTTTAAGCCATTACTATGGTACCTTTTAGCCCCGTGATGGCAAACCTATGGTACGTGTGCCACAGGTGGCACACAGAGCTCTCCCAGCTCAGCTCCAGGGCGCATGCAGGTACACCTCCCGCTGCCACACATGTACGGGGGGTGAGTTGCATGCGAGAGTTGCACACACATGTGGGGGCAGGATACATGTGCGGGGTTTGCATGCACAGGGAAGGAGTGCACACTGCATGCATGGTGTCACACGTGGAGGTGCATGCAAGGGGAGGGGGAGTGCGGGGGGCACACGTGCATTGCATTATGGGTACGCATGCACATGCTTTCAGCACGCGGTGACGAAAAGGTTAGCCATTACTATTGTAGCCAGAAAACTTATTTCAAAACGAAGTCATTTCAATTCCTTCACTGAATTCAGTTATTTCTTGGGTTTTAAGCCATGCTGTTCCTTTTTCTTCTGCTGATCAGCAGAAATGTCACTGATAAAAGGCAAATCCCCAAAAGGTACAGCTTCAAGGTAGAAAAGCTGTAGGAATTATAGCTTTGGGCTACTTGGAAGTACTGTGTAGCTCCAGCACTTAGTAGAAAAATGGAGGAAGAACTTATACGACTGGAGCACGTAAGCTGGACGGAATGGTTTTGCTATTCAGCATTTGGCTTATGGATTGGAGGAACCTGAGATAAGTGACAATGATCTGTCTGTGGTGCATGTGGGATAAGAGACTGCAATGGTCTTCATCAGAATCACTTTAACATACCAGCCCTTTCAAGGTGGAAATGTAGAACAGAACCAAGAACCCTACTATCGATGACAGTTTGATGGGTTCATTGCTGCTGCATCTAATTGCATATTGCAGAAAAGGGAACCATAGTTCTGCCAATGGTAGGCCTCAGATGATATAGATCAATTTCCTACAAAATTGTTGATCGTTGGTCTATCTGTGCTCACACTGACACTAGAGATAAATCTGTTCTTGGTCTGTGTGTCTCTGGCTTACCTCCAGGCCACTGGTTTTATCAGCTACACTACAGGCTTTCTGGTGAGAAGGAGGAAAAGACTGCAGCCAAAGTCTGAAGAAATACGATCACTCAGCAGAAACTAAACAGAACTCCTGATGGTCAATGAGAACATATTGAGAGCTCTCTGCAATTTGCCAGCTCTCTTTATAAACTAGCCAAATTTGTTTTTTGACCGAGAATTACATGAAGCCAAATTTGGAGAACAATTAATTTGTTCAGAATATTCAGAAACACCCTGATGAATAAAAGAAACCTCTTACCTTGGTAGATACTTATTAAAACCCAGATCAAAAATGTCTTATAAGATAACGGCCTTCCCTAAAAAATGAAAGGGCAGAAAAATGAAAATGAAATCTGTCTCATATATGTTTAACGTCAAAGTCACACACAGAAATTTGAAAGGAATTAATGAATGAAAGAAACGTTGAACCTTCAGGAGATCTTTGTAGAGCTCTGGATACAACATGGCCACTACCGCTTTGACATCTTTGTCCAGCACTAGAGAGAATACTGGAAACATGGTGTAGAGGGTAGAATACCTGAAAGGAGGAACACAAGAAATGCCAGCTGAAGGTAACAGTCTACCAATTTTAGTTTTCTTGGCAAATCCTCTCTTTATTTATAAAATGGTAGGACATATAGACAAAAAGCAATATTTCAACTTCAAAATTTACCTGTGCCAGAGGTTGTCATTGGCAGGGGCCACATTTAACACATTTGCAGAGGACTAAGGAGTAATGATGCAAAGGTGGAAGACAGAATGGGATACATACAAAGGTAGAGCCCATTTTTTCTCCACCTTGGGTTTATTTTAGAAAACTTTTTCTTTCTTTCTTTCTTTCTTTTTCTTTCTTTTTTCTTTCTTTCTTTCTTTCTTTCTTTCTTTCTTTCTTTCTTTCTCTCTCTCTCTGTCTCTCTCTCCCCCCTTTCTTTCTCCTTCCTTCCTTCCTTCCTTCCTTCCTTCCTTCCTTCTTTCCCTCCTTCCTTCCAGATTTCTATTACAACTACTGTTTCCTATATCAAAATAGTGGGCAACCATAAATGCACCAGGATTGTTGAAGCTCGTACTTTATATATAAAATGCATGGCTAAAAGCTGTGCTGTCTGAGTAGATGGCATCTGGGTTCAGAAAGTAAGCAGGGTTGGGTCTGACTAGCCTGTGAATGGGAGATCCCCAGGGAAACGAGGACTGTAGGTTAGAAGAGAGGTAAAGAAAATCTTAAGAAGTCAGTGGAAAATCATTTCTGTGGTGTTACTACAAAAACTATGCAGATGAATTTCTATGGCAGCTAGAAATCAAGGTTAACTCTATGGCAGTATGTAAGTATGTAAGTGTTTACTACTAATTCTGCAAAATAACCCTGAATATTGTCCATGGAGATTCTTAGTCCTCCAGGTCATGGTTGTCCCAAAGGTGCTTTTTCAAGAGGCAACAGGACTTCCTTGCTTTTTCTTTGAAGATGTTTTGTTTCTCATCAAGAAGCTTCTTCACTCTGCCTGGATGGTGGGGAATGGAAGGATTTATATTCCTTCTAGACAGCTGGTCATTTGCATTTTTTTTACAGAGTCATTGAGGCCACTTGGAGGTTTATCTGTTACTCAGGGTTACCTGAGTGGTGCAAATGGGTTTGGAGCTTCTTGAAACTGCAGAAAGAGCTCCACACCTATTTGCATTAAGTGGACTCAAGACTCTCTAAAAAGAATGCAGATCACCAGCTATCTGCAAGAAATATAAATCCTTCCATTCCCCGCCATTCAATCAGAGCTGAAGAAGCTTCTTGGATGAGAAGCGAAACAAAGACAAATCTTGTTGCTTTTTGAAAAAACACCTTTGGGACAACCCTGGTGCACCAGTTGCGCCCCTACCTGAACTGGGAGGCTCTCACAACAGTCACTCATGCCCTTGTGACCTCTAGGCTGGAGTACTGCAATGTGCTCTACATGGGGCTGCCCTTGAAGAGTATCCGGCGACTTCAGCTAGTCCAGAATGCGGCCGCGCGAGCGATTGTGGGTGCACCTCGCTTCACCCACATAATACCTATCCTCCGCGAACTGCACTGGCTTCCGGTCGATCTCCGGGTACGCTTCAAGGTGCTACTTACCACCTTCAAAGCCCTTCATGGTAGTGGATCTGGGTACTTGAGAGACCGCCTACTGCCAATTACCTCCACCCGACCAATTAGATCCCATAGATTAGGCCTCCTCCGAGTCCCATCTGCCGGTCAATGTCGACTGGCAACTACGCGGAGGAGAGCCTTCTCGGTGGCAGCTCCGACCCTATGGAACGATCTCCCCATGGAGATTCGTACCCTCACCACCCTCCAGACCTTCCACACAGCCCTTAAAAACTGGCTATCCCGTCAGGCCTGGGATTAAAGACTGTAACCCACCCGAATAGTATGAATGTCATGCTTTTAATGATGTATTGTCTTATGTGTCAATTGTTTGTTTCCCTCCCTTTTCGAGTTGTAAGCCGCCCTGAGTCCCCCCAGGGAAAAGGGCGGCATATAAATAAATTACTCTAAACTCTAAACTCTCTAAACCCTGAATATTAAAATCTGAAGAGGTGAAAAACTTCAGGTCCTAAGAAGCTATTTAATATAATCAGTGTCTTAACTGAACGAGGTCAGGATGCTGTGCAGACTGGTTCTCTTTCTCAGCTAGTGTTACCGGATACTTTGAATTGGAAAAGATCAGTTCCTGGAACTGTCTGAGTACAAATTAGATACTCTACTACTCAGCTACTAACTTTCCCCCATTGTTAATGTCTAAGAGCTGCTTAACCTCTAAAATACACATTTGTAAAGAAAGACGCAATAAGCCTTATGTGCTGCATAAATGTGGTAACCAGATATGCAAAAAAAAAAAAAAGAGAAAAGAAATGCACACGTACAAATCAAGAGTTGGAACTGCTTGCATTTTCTTGGCCAGATTATATTTTGAACCAAACCTCAAAGTATGCTGCTATATTATGTGTGAAATGGTCCAAAGATCCAGGACTTAATTTTATCCCAAACGCAACAGGACTCAGCCTCAAAGCTTCCCTATGCTGCTGGGCTTTCACCCAAAAAAATGGTGATGTGGGGCACTGGCATTCATTTTATTTTCTTTCTGCAGACAAGTCATATTATAAAAACATGGCTGCACGATTTTGTTTACTTAAAAAAAAAATCTGCGCCCTGCTTTTTGTTTTCAGAAAAGACACTTCCCTACCTCCCGCCCAGTATTTTATACTGCTGCTTCTGGGATACAAAAGTTGCTTTAACAGCTAAAATTGGTCCTAATGGGGGTCCATGTGCTTTTTAATGGTTGCTGGATTAAAGTTGCTTTGAAACGGTGCATCTTCAAAGTGTCCTGCTTCGTTCTGATAACGCAGTAGAGGCAGGAAGGAAAGAGCGCGACATTTTAGCCTGTGCTACTCATTGCCATGACCGTTTTCAAACTCAGGAAGGCTTCAAACAAATCTCATTATACATTTTAACGATACCACAGGGAACGTTTTGGCTCTTACCCAATGATGAGAAAGCCTTGATAGAGCGGAACAGAAGCAAAGTAAAACACCGAAGAGAAAACTGCCTATGGAATAAAATACAAGGAATTATTAGGCTTCAAAGCAAAAAGAAAGTAAAGTCAATGACAACTATCTCTTCGGCTACCTCTTAATGGAAAGAGTTCGTGCTCCCTCATTTGTCAACTAAGGCACAAGTAGCAAAGATTAACACTCAAGACTCAGGAATAAGAAGAGACCACAGGTGGCTTCTCCACCCAGAAAGGTTTGGCAATTTAGAAAAGGAGACATTGCTGTTCATGGTAAATTAAATCCTAACGAAAGAGGGTTTTTTTTAAAAAAAAATGGTTTCCAAAAGATATTCAATAATTGAATAATTTTTGAAGGCCAGTATACGATCAAAACCAGATATATTTTGGCTAAGGCTGATGGGATAAAATTTTGGAAAAACTGCATGGGATTCTATTCCTATATATGATAATTACAGTAAGTCTTTTAATATCCCCAATAGTGGGAAGAGTTGACATTAACTACATTGCAAGAATGGTTGGCAAAGTTGATGGTGAGATATTGAAACTGGGAATCTCATTAGAGAAAAAGACATTGACAAACTTTAATGCTAACTGAAAGTCTCTTTTGGACTTTTTGCACAAAGAGAAAAAAAAATGAAATTATGACATGAGTTTGGGAACTATTAATATTCATAGATTATTTTAAAAAATTAATCTACTCTATGGTTGTAACCATAGAGCAAGAGTTGAATTACCTTTTATGTATATCTGCTGTAACAGAAGTCTGAAACAATTCTTTCTTATTTTGCATTTCTGCTTCTTCCTATATTTTTACTTTTTCTTCTTTTCCATCCTTTGTTATCAGTTATTAGTTTTTTTATCTTTCTACTTTAAAATTTAATACAATTATTGTATTAAAAGTGATTATAAGTGATGCAGAGAGCGTACAGACGCAAGATATAAAATGAAAAGCTACATGATCCCAAATCAGTGTAACTCACGGACAAGTTACTATCTGCTTCGGCGCATGGAAGAGAAACCTACCACTGTGATGGCAAACCTATGGCACGGGTGCCAGAGGTGGCACGCAGAACCTTCTCTGTGGGCATGTGCGCTGTCGCCAGCTGCTCTTCCAGTTTCTGGTGTACACATGCACACTGGCCAGCTGGTCTTCGCATGCGCCAGAGCACTGGAAACCCAAAGACCAGCTGCCAGGTACGTGCATGCATGGTTTTTTGGCCAGTTTTTGGTGCAAAAAATGACCTGAAAAATGAAGGCTGGAAAATGGCCAAAAAACAGGTTAAAGGTTCCCCCATCAGTGCCTTATCAGATGAATGTGAGAAAGTAGGAACTTACAGACCAAACAGAAACAGTGCTCAATTCTTTTTCCAGACCCGCAGTAAAGCATTTCTTAAAATATGACTTTTAAAATTCTTATCCAATTTTTTGTTGAATAACAGATAAGCATGCCAACAATATACCAGATCGTGTCCCTCGATATTCAGTATTCTATCATTAGTTAAATGAATCCAATCACTAATTACAGATAGCGCCACTGCATCATAATATAGTTTTAGATTAGGTAATTTCAAGCCTACTCTCTCGCGTACATCTTGCATTATTTTCATAGCAATAGCAATAGCAGTTATACTTATATACCGCTTCATAGGGCTTTCAGCCCTCTCTAAGCAGTTTACAGAGTCAGCGTATCGCCCCCACAGTCTGGGTCCTCATTTCACTCACCTCGGAAGGATAGAAGGCTGAGTCAACCTTGAGCCGGTGAGATTAGAACCGCTGGACTGCAGATAACAGTCAGCTGAAGTGGCCTGCAGTACTGCACCCTAACCATTGCACCACCTCATCTTTACCCTCGGCTTCTTTCCTGCCCATACAAATTTGTTGATACCCTTCTGCCATTCTAAAAGATTCGCATCTTTTTTGAGTATAGGTAACATTTGAAAGAGAAATAAAATTTTTGGTAGGATGTTCATTTTCACTGCCGCTATCCTACCCAACAAAGATAAGTGCAATTTCTCCCATTTTTTCATCTCTATCTGTATACTATGCCAAAGTGGTTCATAATTATGCTTATATAATTTCTCGTTTGAGGTTAAAATATTAACCCCAAGATATTTGACTCTTTTGACTACCTCACATCCTAGCATCCCTAACAGTGCTCAATTCTTGTTTAATTGATTTCTCCCATTTTCTCTGCCACTTAGACAGAGCAAAATAAAAACACTATGTGGGTTTAAAAAACAAACAAACATTGAAACCCTTCTTCTATCCGGAGTCAAGTGACCAAAGGACACTAAACATGGTGCAGGAACATCACTGACCTGCATGGTACTGATGCACAAACTTCTGTGGATCACAAACTGGCTGAGAGCAGCAGATCTTTTGTAGCTGTTTCTTCCATGCACCATCAGTAGCCGCCCCAGGTGCTTAAACTGAGTGATGGAGAAATCGGCTGCAAGGGAGGCTTGTTTTCCTTCCTAGGAATACCGTGAAACAAAAATATCAAGACCCTCCATCGTTACAAAACCCAGAATTCTCCTGCCACCAAAGCAGGCATTCGTTCGAGTTGTATACCGAACCCTGTTCCCCTTTGGTTGACCCGTAAGGCCATTTGAATCAGGCATCTGACTGCAGTGAACATGCCTTTTGCACAACTCCCTCACCTTTAAAACTGAGAGGTGAGGAGCTCAAAAGGGAGAGGATTTTTTTTAAAAAAAAACAGTGTCTGGTTGACTTACTGTGCTATTCTATGCAGATTATTCAGAGATAAGCCCATTTGTGTTTAGTAGAGTTTACTGCTGTGTAATCACATGCAGAATGTAGCCTTAAGTAATCTGAGGCATTTACAAAATGATTTTCAGTTTTCTACCCGTGTTTTCCCCCAAATAAGACCCTGTCTTATATTTTTCCCCATCAAAAAAGGTCTTACTTTGGGGGGGAATGTCATCAACTGACTCACCTCATTTACGTGCGTCACGCCTAGCCTCCTTTTCGCTGTCAGAGGCCTTCAGGGATTTCTTCTGTGGCCAGCAAGGCTTTCCTAAAACATATGCAGCCAATAACAGAGCTCCAGATCTATCCAGATCACTAGTATTGGCTACAGAGGCCTTCAGGAAAGCCTTGCTAGCTGCAGAAGAAATGGGCCAGCAAGGCAGGTGTTGGGTGTGTGCAAGTAGTAGGGCAGCTTCTCCCCCGATCCCCACCCTAGCTTACTATTTACCTGAGCATCCTGGAGTAGGTGGGGTCTTAATTAGGGCTTATTTGGGGGGGGGGTAGGGTGTTAGGAATATAATCTAACGGTTGGGTTGGCAATATATGAATCATATAGCAATGCTATACCTGTTTCTTTAAATCATACTGTAAAATGTGATTGGTTGCTGTTTTCCTCAATCGTCCATAAGAGGGAGCCAGAATGACTGTTAGTTCTCTGTTCGTTAGATGCTGGGCTGATCTGATCTGAGTGCTGTGAGCTATAGTAATTTTTGCAACTGTTAGCAAACTTTGTGTACCGGACTGATTATATGATACTGGACTATGTTATTTGGATTATCCCTTAACTGAAAGACGTTGATGATGATTGTCTTATCCGTGTATGACTTGGACTGTTTGATGGACTGTGATACTTCTATTTCCACAAAAGTAAAAGCCTATTTAAACTGCAGAGTGTCTGTATGCTGGTTTTTGTGTTCTCCAACAACACTCTCACAACGCTTTTCTGAACGTACTCGCTCTCCCAACGGGGAGCTTACCTAACATAGGGCTTATATTGGGCACACATGTAAAAATCAAGCTAGGGTTTATTTTTGGGGTAGGTCAGATTTTCGGGAAACACAGTACTTCTATTTATCGTTATTTATTTATAACACATTTTCTCTTCTTATTTGCAGGTAGTCTTTGACTTATGACCACAACTGGGATCAGAATTTCTATTGCTAAACAAGATGGCGGTGAAGTGAATTGTGCCTGATTTTCACAATCTTTTTTATCATGGTCCTTAAGTGAATCATTGCAGTTGTTGAAGTGAATCAAATGGACATTAAGTGAATCCAGTTTGATATTATGACCCATGTGATGTCATCACAGCTTTCACTGCATGCTAAGGATGCCATGACTATCTCAAAATCATCTCTTAATACTTTTGGATAAGAGGGAAAATAATGCCCTGGTTAGGAATAAAATCAGATCAGAAAGGTGCAGGATGACAGTTTAATCAAAAGCACATGTCTTAAATTGGAGCTAAAAGCCTAAAAGCTTGATACCTGCCAAAACTGTGAGTGGGACATCACATCACATCTGTGGGCTCAGAAAAAAAGATTTTTAAAAAAACTTTTCTACTGCGTCATGCCTATTTTAAGGTTTATACTTATATTTGTATGGTTTTCTCATCTCAAAATGGAAATAAGCAACTATGGTCAAAGGAGGAAGGGTCTTTGATGAATAAAGAAATGATTTGTCCAGAGAGCTTCCAAGGTTCTGTTCCAAGATGATACTCTGATTGTGAGATTACGTCTATCCATTGAACTAACATGTATCCATCTCTTCTGAAATCCCTATCATTATGACTGTTGCAAACTAAATACCATGCTGTGACTTACCTTTCCTTCAACACCGACACCACAATCTGCTTCCTGAATCATACTGACATCGTTTCCCCCGTCACCTGTAACACACAAGATCAAGGAAATTCAGGAACATTTGGAGTGGCTCAGAATGCTAGCAAACAAATACGATCCGTAGCTATTCTATAGTAAGTTTGCGTTTTAAAGAACTTATCAAGGTAAAGGGAAAACAGAAGCCATGATGAAGCAATATGGGGAATTATACATGGAAAACTGTTCCCGAGTCAACATTGTAAATTTATGTGAGTGAGACAGCTGTAAAATAAGAGCTCTGTTTTGGAACCACTCCTGGTATTAAAACCAACACTTTCAGTCTAATTGGGCATAAAGTACACTGTGTTGCTGCAAAGGGAGAGTTCCAACATGGGAACGCTTCCAGGACTGTTGTAACACTTTTGTATAACCTTAGAGGCAAGCCCAAGTGATGAGCATAGAGTTAAGTTGGATGTATGAACATTCAAGTTTAACCTGGAGCATCTAGTGAATGAAACAGCTCATTACCACAACCTAATGAATTTCAACTAGCAGGTGAAATTAAAACAAAAACAACACACACACCCTCTCAAAGAGACAAAGAAACACAATTTTTCCCCCATGGGATGAGGTGGAGACATCTGAAACACATCTGGCTGAAGTTCACAAGTTATCTGGAAACCACACAGGGCAAATGGTGGAAGCGCTGAATCATAAGAACATTCCCATTTTTGCCGTTTTCTTTATGGTTGAAAGCCAGTTCCAGTTCCCCTTGCTAGCCAAGGGTTGGATCTGCTTAGGTTTTACTTGGTCTGCTATAGCTAACCATAAAGAGACAAATCATTTTAGCTGTAGAGTTCCTAGCTGGCAATGACGTCCTTTTGAATGGTTACAATAATGGATTCCAGAGCTTCATTGTACATGCAACATAAAATGAAAAGAACAGCAGGAAGGATATTCTAAAATCACTAACAGTTTAGCATTTCTTTGGGCAATTATTCCAGGTCATTCAATATAGGTTTCACTGTCTCTTTTCACATTTTAACTATGCTATGGTTCCCCCCCCCCTTCCCAGTATCATGAGGTGTAACGTAAGCAAGCGGAATAACTAAATAAAAGAGCAGAACACGTTTCACAGTGCCTGTTTTCAAGAAAAGCAGAGATAATAAAAGATGGTGGCTAAAATTCAAACCCACAAATTCTGGGGGAAGGAGCTAGAGCTGCAGTTTTAGAAAATGCAAAAAAAAACCAAACACTATTTGATAGCCACTGAAGTTGGAGCTGCAATTTCCAAGTGAAAATCCCCTTAAGAAAACTTTGCATGTATATATAAGGGACTAACTGGATGCCCTTGCTTTGCGACAAAACTATGTGATCGGGCAATGCAGGGGAAATCTGGTTCACTCTGGTTCAATCCATTGGCTCAGTTGGTGGTCGGTGATTAAAACACATAAGGGAATATCACTCCCACTTGAGTCCAGAAAGAGTTTCATAGGTGGAAGGTGTAGACATTTTGGTGAGTTACCGATGTTTAGTATTGTAAGGAGTCCCAGACTGCTCCTGAGTGAAGGAGTGGACCGTCTGCCAGTTTGAACTGAGGTAACGGAATGTGAGGCAACTGGCAGTTGGAACAGAGTTCTTTTCAAGTGGGGAGGGGGAGTAGAACTCCTTAGTTTCAGAGCATATTAATTAGTATATAAGAAATACTAATGATCTGATGGCCATTTAGAAAAAATCCTTTTTTAGCAAGCACCTAGAAGCCAAGAGGAACATATGTGCCAAATTTCAAGTTTGTAGGCTTTACGGTTCTGGAGATTTCGTGATGAGTGAGTTGTATTTGGCTTTTATATATACAGTATAGATTGAATTTAAAATGTGGTTTTCTTTGATTAAGAATAAATTATTCCTTAGGAAGAACTGTTCCTTTTATCTTATTTGGAAACTATCTAAATTTAAATCTATGGAAGTAAACAGCATAAATAAGGGTTAACAATATTGCTGAATTTATGCCCCTCAAACACTCAATATGGGATGAAGAAGAGTTACCTCCATCTCTCCCGGAACTGGAACTTTGGATATTTAGGACAATGCAAGAACGGCAAGGATATTAATGCAAGTACTGTAGTCCTCAAATTACAACTACTGGTTTAAAAACTATTCAAAGTTACAAGGGCGCTAAAAAAGTGCTTTACAACTGGTCCTTGCAGTTATGACTGTTTTGATTGCGGGCACGTGATCAAAATTCAAGCCCTTCACAATTTACAATGGTTACAAGGTCCTGGGGTCATGTGATCATTGTTTGTGACCTTCACAGCCTGTTTCTAAGAAGCAAAGTCAATGGGGGAAAATGAATTCTCTTAATGAACATGTGATTCACTTAACAACTGCAGTGATTTGCTCAACAACTGTGGGGGAAACATCATAAAAATAAAGAACGATCCACTTAAGAAGCTGCCTTGCTTACCAACAGAAATTCTGGTCCCAACTGGGATTGTAAATTGAGGACTACCTGTAAACTCAATTGATTAAGAGCCATCAAATCAGCTCTTAGCAATCACACAGATTTTCTCCATGGTGATATCTTCCAAGAACACCAAAATGTCTGTGGTTATGATGGAATGGTTTAATTACTCTTCTGCAAGTGATCAGGCGATTAGACTCAATAATCCCTTCCAATACTCTCTGTTTTGTGCCAACTTATTACACTTGCATGGAAAGCGCTGCCTCATAGTTATAGCCATGGATTTGCTTTCCTTCGGGCAGTGGTTCCTTTCATTTCATAGGGTGCTGCTTCAGAAACTCTCTAACCTTTATTAAAGCTCCAGAAAAATGGAAAATCCATAGGTGTGTGATGTTTAAATCACAGCTTTCTCTCTGTTTCCATGCACTGAGGAACCAATATACAAAAAAGATGTTAAACTAGAGAATACAGTTGGAGAATCCCTACTATGAAAGATTGCAGGAAGGCTGGGAAATAAAGACAAGAAGAAACAACTGAAAGGCTGAAGGATAGCTTATCTTACAAATGATTACTCAGCCTAGGTGGCCAGAAACTAGAAAGAAAGAAAGGGCCCCCTTAATCAGGTAATTGTAAATTAGCACTAGACATTCCTCTTGAAAAGCATATCCCAAAGTTTTTATTTGAAGATGTTTCATTTCTCATCCAAGAAGTGCCTGGGTGTTATATCCTTCGGGTGGACAGGCTTCTGCCTTTAAGAGAAGACCTCCAGGTGACCTTAATGACCTGCTAAAAGAATGCAAATGACCAGCTCTGCAAGGAGTCTAAATCCTCCCATTCCTCACCATCCAGTCGGAGCTGAAGAAGCTTCTTGGATGAGTGTGTTTTTTAAAAACAACAACCAGAAAGTCCATCTGCTTCTTGAAAAAAAGCACCTTTGGGAAAACCATGACCCGGGATGACTGAGAATCTCCATAGACACTTGAAGAGCATAATTAACAATGACCTATAGCAGTGGTCCCCAACAACCTGGTGGCCTGACTGAGGGAGAGAGGGGAACTGAGCAATGTGGGTGGTGGGCTGGCATGCAAAGCTCAACTTGCACAAGTGGTGGGTCAGTGTGCATGAGTGCCTGCCAGCATGTTACTTGTGCAAATTGAGCTGTGCATGCGCATGCATGCTCTGGCCAGCCTCTCATGTAGCCCAATTCCACAGAGCCCGCAGGCTGGCGGTTGGGGACCACTGATCTGTAGATACCCCAAGAATAGTATAAAAGATATCGTACTGCAGTATGTGTAATCTTTGCTTTCTTGTTGTCACCTGTGTGAGGCTTAACACCTACCTACTGCGCAGGTCAGCTTCCCAGTTCTCTCCTTGAGTAAGCGTACAATTTGAGCCTTTTGTGTTGGGGCACATCTACAGCAGATGACTGCTGGACACTGGCAAGCCAGTTCCATGAACTCATACTCATAGTATTTCAAGCATACCTATTCCATGAAAAACAAAGAAAGAAACAAACAGGTAATGGGATGCAGAGATTGTTTCTTTTGCTGACCCTTGTAAGAACCTGATTTTCTAGATCAGTGTTTCTCAGTCTTGGCAACTTTACGGTACAGCTAAGAATTCTAGGACAACTTCTTAAAGTTTTCAAGGTTGAAAAACACTTCACTGGAGGAATTTGGGCAAAGGCCTTTCTGGCCAAAGCTGCAGAAGCAGGAGCTGGGAGCTCCAGCCCACCTCTCACCTCCAAGGAATCCCCAGAAATCACCAGGGCGCAGTCGTGCTTGCGTCGGAAAGCATTTAGCTCCAAATGTGCTTCTCCACGGTTGGTCACCTGGAAGGGAGAGAACGGGTAGCTTAGCATCAGCAGAGAATTCAGCGCATGTCACATGGGTGTCAAATCAGCCAGGTGGAGGGTATGGTGTCCTGATCCAAGCCCTGACCACTTCTGTACTTGCAGGTCTTATTTATTTATTTAGTACCTATGTAGGCTGCCCCAATCTGTCATAATTCTGTGCAGGTGAGAAAATAAGACAATAGAAACAAAAATATACATAATCCAAAAAAGAAAAAGAAAGGTTAAGGTTAGGAGAAAGTAACAAGCCAATACAAGGGACCACTGTCCACTCCACTTCATGGCCTTGGGGAAAATCTAGGTTTTAAAAGTTTGTCTAAGTGAGGCCAGGAATATATGAATCTTGGTGGATGGGGAATTGTGTTTCAGAGAGCAGGAACCTTGACAAAAAAAGGCCCTGCTTTCTGGTTCCCATCACTTAGTCTATTGGAACTGAAGGATGTCAACCTACATCAGAATGCATGGGATGGGCAGAAACTGCTGGAAATAAATTGACACTCAGATAACAAAGCCCTATTCCATGAAGGGCTTTATAAGTAATATCCAAGACCTTGAATTGCACCTAGGGCCTTATGGTAACTATATTGTAGTTACCATGCAGAAGTATTACCTGAACATATCACAGCATGCTCATAATTGCTCATGCACTACATTTCAAGTGATCTTCAAGACTACACTGCAATTGTCCAGACATAAGGTGACCAAAGCATGAATGATTCTCTTAAAGGCCTTTGACTGCAAGCACGACTGACACACTAAATTAATTTGGGTGAAAGTCCTCCTGACAACAGCTGCTGCCTGCTATTCAAGCAGAAGATATGAGCCCTGAAAGATCTCCAGATTGTGATTAATCCTGAAAACGATATTTGGGATATTCAGGACCAAATATGGATGGAAGCAGTCCAGATTTGGAGGTGGGTGGGGATCCAGATAATCACAACTGCCCAGTCTTGTAAGGATCGAGCCTAAGACTGTTCAGTTCAGATTCACACAGCCTCCAAACACTGGAAGAAGACCTTGAGAAGCGTGAGATGCATAACTGGGTATCATAGGGACACACTGATGAACTCGCCCCAGTGGCCTCACATAGAAAGGGCAATTGGCCAAACCCTCAATGCTGACCGAAACCAAACACAGAGAAAGGAAGAGACAACTAGAACATTCTGATCAGGGTTAGCCTGCTATGGGTTCATCCGGGCTTAGGAGAACCCGTAGCTAACGTTATGGCTGTTTGGAGAACTTCCAAACCCCACCCCTGGCTGGCCCCGCCTACCCTTCCCCTCCCTGGAGTTTCCATGCAGCCCATTTTGGATGCGAGGTAAGTGCAGGGCCCACATGGAGACTCAAAGAATGGGAAAAATGGGCCTCTGGAGCCCGGGGGAGGCAGTTTTTGCCCTCCCAGAAGTCCAAGGAAAGCCGTCGGAGCTTGGGGATGGTGAAAATGGTCCCCCTCCATGATACAGGAGGCCAACTAGGTGACACCCACAATGTCCACGCCCATCCAGCAACCGGGCAGAGAACCCATGGCTGAAATTTTTGAAGTCCACCTCTGATCCTGATCCCCACTCCTAATACCTGCAGGATACCATGGTCTATGACACTGAAAGCTGATGGAGATCAAAAAGAACCTGCATATAAATCCTACATTTTGCTCCCCCCTAGCAAGGAATGAGTCACGGCAGAAGAAAGAAAGAAAAAAAGACCCACTGGGCAGTTAGCTGAGGATGTGATAAAGCTGGAGAAATAATTACATTTCACCGTTCTTATCGCCCCCATGTAATCCCTAGGCTCTTATTCATCCTCAATTAGATTCACCCTTTGTCTTCTTCCAACAGCACTCTAGGCCTTTTTCTGGCATTTTGTCTCCTGAAGTTCCTCAGAAAATCAAGGAACTCATTAGGATCGTTGCACAGTGAAAGTCCACAGAGGAGCAATTTGATCCAAGGAGTGTAGGCAGCAACAAGTGACTCAAGTGTTGCAGATTTTGAATGTCTACAAACTTACATTAGTGTGGATCTTATCCAAAACATAGAAGAATGATTAGTGGTTCGAAAAAAAGAAGAAGAAAGAACTGGTCAACTTGGCGGGGGGGGGGAGGAGACATATAATGCTAAGAAGAGATTTGGGTTATGAATATGACACTATTTTCAACTAAACATTTTTTCTGACATAATTCACTGCATTCTTACTTGGTAAAGGAAGTATAACGTATTCAAATCCAAAGAACACAAGGACATTTCAGATTTTGCAGAGGCATCTGGGGTATACCTTAGTGGTGGGTTGCTCCTGGTTTTACTACTGGTTCGCTTTGCGTACATGCACAGAATAATTTACAGTGAACTATGCATGCACGCGCACTACTAAACAACATGCTGGAAATGGCAGCAGTGACCAAGAAACCAGTTCAGGGGTGTGGCCAGCCTGGGTTGTTGCCAGTTCTGCAACCCAGGCCAAAATACAACTACCCATTTGGCCGAACTGTGCCAAACCAGGAGTAACACCACTAGTATACCTGTATCAAGCAGAGGGTGTGTGTGTGTGCACAGCACATCCAAAACAACCTCGCTTCTTGCTTATTTGAGGGCTTGTATACCACATATATCTCTACAGCAAAAGAATCACCAAATCTGTTCTTTGAATGAAACAATCTGTATCTAGGGATATCATAGCCTGTTCTTTTTATTCTTAAAACCATGATCACACTTTGTCAAGAGATTGCTCCATCCCAGTTAACACCATGAACTTGTGGCAATTTTAAGAGAGGGTTTATTGAAAGAACTCTAGAAGACAAAGATCAATCATTTCTAGTGTTCTTTAGGAAATTTAATGCTTCTGTATTAAAGGAGCGAAAGTGTTCTCACCTAGGCCTCCTTAATAAGTATGAAGCAGAGTCTTGGTCCCGACAAAACCTCTTTTATTTATATGACTGTGAATTCCTTTCATTCACAGTCAGCAAGGCTTGGCAAACAGTCTTTCAGAGGAATATTTATCAACACGAACCTTAACTTGCTTGGCGAACTGCCAAATAACTAGTTTCCAGATGCCGGGCAAGGCACAGAGTTTCTTATAGCCACAAACAGAACTTTCCACTCTTGAAATGACCGAAAGAACAAATTGTTTCCTGCAAAAGCTCACTCCTCCTTCACTCCTCTTTTGTTTCCTATGGAAGGCGCCAATCACCTCCAAGGTATGGCTTTACTTCCAAGTCAACCCCGCTTTCTTAGTTGTTCTTGTCTTCTGGCAGCTCTGTGCATATGCACACTGGGAACAGGCTCCATCTATTCCTCTGCCTTACTGCTGTCTATCTACCTCTCTGCCTCCAAAGCAGAGCCCTCATCTGAGCTTTCCTCAGCCCCCTGGGTTGGCCCATGTTCCTCCTCACTGTCCGACTCTGCTGCCAGCTCTACTGGCCACCGGCAGACCACAACAAAAAGTCAATAGCATAAGGAAGAACACATGATACAGTTCAGAAATGAAAGCGACTGTTAAATGCAGGCCTAAAGGACAGGTTTTGCAGGCATAAAGATTTGCATCTCTACTTTAATGACTCAGGACAGTCCTTTTGCCTGAGATGATTTAGCTTAAATGAACGAAATGATCCTCCATCTCACATTCACTGCACAGCTATGGTACAGAAACACACTGGCCTTTCTTTCTTTGCCCAAAGAAATCTTGGAGCCTGTCATTTTGCAAAGAGTTCTCAGAAAAGCATTTTCAAAGAGATGCGGAGTTCCGTTTACAGAACAACAAGGATGAGCAATAAATTAGTTCTGCAAGACAAAGCAGAAGAAAACAACATCCACACTAGTTTCAAATCTCCAATGAAGGGCGGATTTGGAAAATAAGCCAAAGTGCCTCTGTAACATCTGGGGGCGAAACCATCAGAACAGGAATTAACCATTTTAACATTTTTCATTTGTCCATAAAATGCATTTCTGCCCCGCATTTTGCCTTGTTAAAGAACTTATTTCAGGACCGATACAAGCACCCTGGCAAAATTGAGCCTGCAAGAAATTGGAGGAAAGAAGAGCTCTTTTTCCACGCTGAAGTTCCAGCTTCTAGGACCCATCATATGCAATGACGTTTGCAGTAAGGGTAGCCTTATACTGTATGATATGCTCAGGCTGTAGTCTACATGCACAGTGAAGCTGAATGTTATTTCCCCCCATTCAAAATAAAGCTCTGTGGACAAGTGCTAAGTAAATTAAGTTTTATTTGTATTACTCACCAGTCTAAATATATGAATGTCCTGAGACCTGGTTACCAGATGTGCATTCTTAGCTGTACACGTGGCTGTTTCCAGTTTATCCCCTGTGAGCATCCATACCTAGAATGAAAAATAATAATCAAAACCTCACATGAATAGAAACAAAGAGCCAGTATAATGCAATGGTTTGCTTTGGACCAGACTCCCTGGAGACTCAGATTCAAGATCCCACTCAACCACACAGCTCACTATGTGGATCACTTTTTCTCAAGTCAGCTTACAAGGCTGAAATTCTGGGGATAATATTAGAAGAAGCTCGTATTTAAGCTACATTTAACTCTAAAAGAAAGCAGGTTGCATTCAATGTAGCAAATACATAATGGTAAATAATAAAAAGGCACAATACACGTTTAGCTTGTAGGAAAGTTAACACATGCATTATATTTTAGAAATGTGGCATAGTGGTTAAGACCAGGATTCTGGAGACTCAGGTTTGTCTATTTTCAGCTATGGAAAATCATGGGGTGAAATCATTCTCTCTCAGATCAACCTACCTCACACCATTACTGTTGTGGGGAAAACACAGAAGAGGAAATACGAAGTATGCTCCCTTGGGGTCCTGGAGGAAAGCTATATAAATCTAACAAATCAATCAATCAAATTAGTTAAGATGACCCTATAAAAATACATAAATCTCCCTTGTATCAAGAGATTGATGACTTCCTGTGATTTCATGGACATACCCATTTGTTTTTCTTGGCACTAGGGTAGGAGACCATTAGGAAAATTGGAGAAGACCCATCCTCTCTGACGTATCATAGTTTTTTCCAACTATCCAACATCTAGGCACTGTAAAAATAAATGGAAGGAACTTGCACCTTTGTACCAAGTAGATTAGAATGTGAGTCTCTCTCTTCTGGATATGAGAGTTGGACAAACTAAGGACAAGTACAAATCTGAAAGTAAGTCCCATGATAAAAGTATGTAGCTTCTACTATCTCAAGGGCTTCATCACACTTTGCAAGGTAAGAGCATTTGGTTAGGGACCAGTAGGGTGGAGGGATTAAGTGGTGAAATACTATCCATAAGGATCTCTCAGCATCAATTAGGTGGGGTCAAGTTGACTCTGGACAGGATTTTAATTAAAATATAATTGAAATCCTACACCGAGCAGACATTTAGGCATGATGGCCTCATAGTCTTTTCAAATCCCATGATTCTTTGAAGTTTTATATAAATGCAATTGACAAAAGCAATTTTAGCAATTGCGTATTTGAAATAAATTACATGGAATTTTTAAGTAACTGTTAAAAAGCCTTTATATATCATCCTGGGATCTAAGAGATATATTTCGCAAAAACATGAGTCAACCTTGACCATTTTTGGAGATGGAAGCTGCAACTAAGACAAATGGCACCAATAATGCAGTAATGGATGTTCTATAAAGGCAGCTTTAAACTGCTCCATGTGACAGCTGTCTCAGTGCAACAAGTTGTTTGTGTGTAGAAGATGTGAACAGAAAGGTCTGTGGTGGCATGGAGAAAATTGCCACATCCACACAATGAGTCATTGTACATCATGAGAAGACAGTAACCATGTGGACAACTTCATAGAGATGTGAAGCAACCAAAATATCTGTGCAAGTCTCTAATTAAACTTTTTAATAGCCAGTGGAATCAAACAAAATTCGCCTGCTTTGCATATTGCACAATGTGACAATATTGTTCTTCCTGTTGTTGGGAAATACATCTTATGGACTGGACACTAGTGATATGGAATATAATCATGTAACCTGTCATAAATTGTACTATACATTTTGACAAATTCCTTGTGTGTCCAATCACACTTGGCTTTCGAACTGCTAGGTTGGAAGAAGCTGTGACAAGTAACGGGAGCTCACTCTGTTACGCATCACTAGGGATTCAAACCCCCAAACTGCCGACCTTTTGATCAACAAGCTCAGAGTCTTAGCCACTGAGCCACCGCATCCCTACTTTATTTTAATTAGTGAGCACCAAAATGACCATCTGAATGAAAGCAGGTAATTGAACCATTTAATTAAAAAAAATAACTCTATTCTATTTTGTATTGCCAGCTGTAAATTGCAAAATTATCTTTGATACTTATGATGATTCTACAGCACACTGCAATGTTTTTCAACCTGCTTAACACTGCTTGAAGTGTAGACTTCCACTCCCAGAATTCCCCAGCCAACTTGAAAGAGCACTCATGTACCACCGGATGCCAAGTTTGATTCAAGCAGTCATGCCTTTTCCTGAGATTTCTAGTCTATTATGGGATATGAGAATTCACACTGGAAGAGTTATGATTGATATGGGAAGGAATTGAACACTTTCAACAGGCAAAGCCAAGAGTTGGGGGAGCATTTCTGAGTAGCACAAGCATGGCCTTGGGTATTTCTCTACATCTTGAATATCCATTCTCCCTTTTTTCACAAAAGTTCAGGTCTCGGCCTTCATAAAAAAGATGTAAAATAAGAATAAACTTCATGCTGCCGTTCTTTCCAAAGGTGTTCCTTCAAATAGGAATCCAAAGTCCCATATATTTCAGACAAGCATTCTATATATCAGACATGGCTTCATGTTAGCCTGTAGAAAACACAATTCACTACTTTATACTATATACACAATGAAATTTGTACAAGATAATCCAGTTTGCTTGGTAATGCTGACAATAATGAAATCAGCTGAACTACACTTTACTCAGGATGAGGGAGAGGTATCTTAGTTATAAGTTGATTTAAAAGGCTTGCTTTCCTGACATGGGAAAATGCTAGCTATGGTGTGGTTCCTAAGCCAGAAAAAAAAAATTCCAAGAGAAGTGCTCTCTGATGGACTTCAACTCTCAGGTCATTCTTGGAATCTAGAAAGCAGGAGGGTACTCATATGAACAATGTCCACTATAAAAGTATAGGGAAGGTAAATGCCTTTCAGTTTGAGCTTGATTCTTCATGAAACAGCCTTGTATTTTTCTTGTCTTGCTATTGGTTTCTTCTGAGATATTCCTCTTCTTCTAACCTTCAGACAATCTTTTCTAGAAGTCTCCCATTCACATACTAATTACTCTGACCAAGGTTAGGTTTCAAAAATCAGCCAAGGCCAGCTAGGTGCTGCCATCTAGCTGGTGATATAAAGGATATTTATTTATTTTGAATCAATAGATAAATCAAATAAAATTCATTGCCTTGGAAGTTGTATTGGGCTGTCAATCTCTCCCACAGACCCATTAGATCTCACAGGGTTGGCCTCCTCCGGGTGCCATCTACCAGCCAATGCCATCTAGCTATTACCCGGGGGAGGGCCTTCTCTGTGGCAGCTCCGGCCCTCTGGAATGAACTCCCCGCAGGGATTCGGACCCTCACCTCTTTCCAGGCCTTCTGAAAAGCCGTCAAAACCTGGCTTTGCCGGCAGGCCTGGGGGTGATGAGTTCCCTCCCCTCTCGACATGTATGGTTGTGCAACTGTTGCTTTTTTATTATTTGTATTTCGTTTTTATGTTCCCCTTTTCCCCTTTTTGAATTGTTCGCCGCCCTGAGTCCTCCCGGAGAAGGGCGGCATACAAATAATAAAATTCTATTCTATTCTATTCTATTCTATTCTATTCTATTCTCTGCCTTTAGAAATATCTGGCTCTGAAATCACATTCTTAATGGAACTGATGACAGTTTCAGCTGCTGTTTGGTTATTTTAAACAGGTTATATTAAACAGGGTATATTATGTTATATATTTATATTATTTTTATTTTTATTTGCCTGACAGCAGCCCTGACTACCCTGGAAAAGTGTGCAACAGGAAAATCAAATAAGCAGCAGCATCCAGCGCGATGGGAATTCTTTGTAGTTCCACCTTGTCAAATCCCTGAATTTGCTGCTTACAAGCAAAATAGAATATAGTTCCTATTTCAGTGGAACATTCTGCTCGGAGAATTTGTTTTGTTAAGTGAAGGGGAAATGCTGTCCTTCTACCAAAGATTGTACCAATATCAAACCAGAATTCTGAGATGTGACTCTGTAAAACACTGTAGGTACTTCATTGATAAAGGTAGCCCTCGACTTACAATCACAACTGAGTCCAGAATTTTGGTTGTGAGTCTTTCTATGGATATTAAGCAAAGCCATTCTCTACAATGGGCATTTTTTTGTTGGGAACTAAATGTAAATGCTGGTTTCTGGCAAGAAAAGAAAAGAAAAGAAAGACAATCATGATCATATGACTGTGGGATGCTGTAAACAGTCACAAATGGGGCCCAGTTGCTGAATGCCCAAAATGCAATCAAATGTGGGGGTAGTGTCAGCTGCAGGGGTGGGTTCCGGCCGGCTTTATTACTGGTTTGCATGTGTGCGCGCTGGATGTGCTGCATACACATGCGCAGTTCAATTAAAATTGTTCTGTGCATGACCAGAACTTAAAAACAAGATGGCGCTGCCACCTACGATGACCGGAGAACCCTTCGGGGGCATGGCAGGACTGGGTCGCTGCTGGTTCCAGTGACCCAGGCTGCCATACCACTATCGGTTTGGACGAACCAGTAAGAACCCACCTAAGGTCAGCTGTCAAAACTCTGAATACAGTTTGCATCTTTTTTTGGTTCTGTCGTAACACTGAATGATTGCTAAGTGACTGGTCAAGGGCTACCTGTCATGCTTTATATACTGACAGCATTATTGAGGTGCTCCTAATGATTTGGAAACCACCCATTTCTTCTCACTATAATTCTGTCACGTTTATTCAGCCATAGACTAATAGACTGGGGGGGGGGGGAAACCAGTAAATCTTACACTTTTGATCTCTGCTTCAATCATACCTTAATGCCAGCATTTTTCAGAGTTTCCAAAGTTGGCCTGACATCCACCTGTAGTTGATCTTCTACTCCAGTCAGGCAGAGCAGCTCCATCTCCATCTCCAGGCTCTCAATCACTGTGGCTACCTTCAGGGAGCGGTCGTGGACACTTAATTTTGCTTGGACGTAGCGGGCCTGAGGAAGATCACGAGAGACACATCTCTTTGCTACTTGTTCATTCACTAAGTGCTTGGCTCACATTAGAACAAAGAACCACGGATAAGAAAAAGCAGGCAAAATTTTCCAAGAGCCAGCAGCTATTTCCCCCACCTCTATTTTTAAAGCAGCCACATCGCACTACTAGGTTTTGGCAGCAAAAAGCTAAAATTCAGCAGCATAATTTTTAGTCTCCTTTTTTAACCACCAAGACACAAAAATCAGGTGCATTAAGCCTTTTCAGGAGCTATTTTCTTGTCTTTCTTCACGGGACCAACAAAACTAAACAAAACTAAAAGCATGCATACAAAGAGATAAAAATTTCCGATCAACCCTTCCTACAATATCACTGTATCACCACGATGCCCCCTGGTGGCTCAGAGAAGACAGAGAAGATTAAATAAAATACAGCTCCAGCAGGGGAAAAAGTATCCCTCCCATTTAGAAAAACCTGGCCAATTACTATTTAAAAAAAACAACAACTAGGTGTGGAAGCAAATATATTCCTTCACTTGTAATTGCTAGCACATTTATAGGGTAGGGAAGAGGAGGAAAAGAGCAGGAAACATATGGGTTGGGTACCCCCCCCCCTCTCTGTGTGCTTGTGTGTGCGTGTGTGTATTTCCCTCCCTTCTAAAGCCAGATGGGAAGAGAATGGCCCACATTTCAAGAATCTTTATCTGCGAGAAGAACATGAGAGAATGGTGAGTCAACTGGCTGGCATCCATAAGTTTGATGTGGCCCTTGAGCTGCCAGCTGGCTGCCACTGATACACTAGGAGCACATCCAGAGCAGCCCTCATATCATAAGTCATTTTTATTTTAGCCTTTGTCCTTCCACATCCTGGAATAAATTATATAGTATCATCAAGGGTGGTGCAGGAGAAGACAATGCAAGATGTTCTTCCCCAAAGGGTGCCTGCCATGCTGTGCAGCAACATGTATTCTGGTTGTACTATCTAGAATTGGTTGGAATGATATGGATTCCTTTCCGCTTGTCATGCAAGATAGAATAGAATGGAATTAGAGTAGAGTAGAGCAGAACAGAACAGATTTATTGGCCAAGTGTGATTGGACATACAAGGTATTTGTCTCCAGTGCATAAACTGTCCAGTGTACATACAGCGTACAAACAATAAAGTAATGAAATCATAAGATATCTGGAGGAAAAGGTAGTAGAAAAGATGAGAAGGATAAATAGTAATACATGAGTAAATATCCTTAAATCTTCTTATGAAATATTCGTGCCTTCTGTTTGTCCTATATCCTTCTTTCACATATGTGTTATAAAGTATTATGCACTACTCACTTAGTCAGACCAGTTAAAGATCTAAAAACTGCATTTGCACAGCATGCCTAAATAGACTATTAACATTGGTTAGGTGTTTTAGTGGTTTAGTAAGTGTGTGGTGCAAATCCAGGTCACTGGATTAGTTTATTCGTGCTTTGTGTACCTAGAATATAGGTTAATTTAGCAACCAAGTTAAGCATATTGTGTCAATGTAAGCCATCTTAGTTATTCTACACTTGATGCCTTCCATGTGGATGGACTTTCTCCCAGAATTTTTGGCGATGGCTGTCCTGTTCTGGAGGGCATCAAATATAGAAAAGACTACTCACAATTTTTAAAGGTAAAAAACAGTTTGTGAGGTTGGAATCCTAGAACCCAAAGAAAACGATAAGATGCAAGTATATATATATACAGCCAACTCACTCATCCATTTTCCAAAACTGTTCTAAAGTTAGCCCTTCTAGTCTGGAAGTTGCCAGTGCATGATTAACTATGGCCAATTCCATCTTTGCCAAGAAAAGGAAACAGCAAACATAGTACTTTACAGTTTAACCTACTGTATTTTTCGGAGTATAAGACGCACCAGTGTATAAGATGCACCAAGATCTCAAAGAGGTAAGTAAGAAAAAAAGTTTTTGTCCTCCCTGGCCCCCAGGAGCACTCTGCAGACTTCAGCAGGGCTGGGGGAAGGCAAAAATGCCCCCGTTTTTGCAAAAAACAGGCAGAAAATGGCCAGTTCGTAAAAATGGAGGCATTTTTGCCTTCCCCTAGCCCTGCTGAACCCTGTAGAGTGCTTCTGGGGACTGGGGGAAGGCAAAAACGCCTTTGTTTTTGCAAAAAACTTCTTGTTTTTCACAAAAATGGGATGTGGAGGCGGGGCTTTGGGAGGCCAAAAATGGCTGTATTTGGTGTATAAGACGCACCAACATTTCCACACTCTGTTAGGGTGAAAAAGTTGTGTCTTATACTCCAAAAAAATATGGTATTTAAGCACTGCCCTGCTTATTCCAGACATAAATGGAACATTCATTTTGAGTTTTATTTCATATTTAATTTGCTTACCTCAAAATCTTGATATTGCTCCTCAGACAAGGATTTCTTTGCTACTACAAGAACTCTTAATCCTTCTCTTGCCATGTTACCACACTATAAAGGAATACAGACACATTCTTGTAAGCGAATCTGCCATTGGAAATAAGTATTAGCGCAACAATTGTTCCTGTTCTTTCCAGTGAGCAGAATTTAAAAATTCCAAAATTGGAATTGCACCATAATATTAATACTATAGTTGTAATAAAATTGAACTGAGGTTTTAAAAGACAGCTTCAAAATAATGGTTACAGTTTTATATCAAGGGCTAGCAATCAACCCAAAAATCTTGCAAGACTTTGACTATTTTACCTTAAAATGTTAATTGGTTTTTGGTGACAATGATAAACTAAGGTGAAATCTCAAATGAAATCTTTTTTTTTTAAATGTAAAAACTTGGCTGACCTTGCTAGAATCGCTTGTGATCTAGCAACCTTCTAAAATTTTAGCAAAAATATAATTACATTCCAGCTTAATCTTGGAGAATAATCACACTATACCAGATGCACTGATGCCATGGATGCACACCTGTTTTACATAGTGTTTCAATCTTAGATTTCTCCCATGCAGGGCCATGTAATATATTTTACTTCATTTTTTTATGGGATAGCTGAATGATGGGGACTTCCAAACATTTCAGATTTTGCATGGAATTACTAATGCATAGATAAACTGCAAAGACAATTCCAATAAGGATGGTCTATATAAGCAAGTTGCATGAAATATATCTGCAGATTCAAATTGTGTATATGCATCTCACCCCAATGCACACACATTGCCCTACTTTTACTTTTCTTTACCATACCTATAAGTAGAACATACAGTCTATCTATCCTCTCCTCTCTTTTCCTCTCCCCTCCTCTTACCTCTGTTCTTCTCTCCTGTTTGCAGATGGTCTTGTCTTGCCTTCATATGACTTGGTTATTACTCCCACTACCAGTGGTGGGTTTCAAAACATTTGGAACCCCTTCTGTAGGTGTGGCCTGCTTTCCGGGTCCACTGGTGGAATCTCTTCTAACCAGTTCGGTAGATTTGACGAACCGGTTCTACCGAATAGGTGCGAACTGGTAGGAACCCACCTCTGCCCACTACCCTAAAGAGGCAAGGCAGGCTAATGATGGAAGTTGTAGTACAACAGATAGAGAGGTTGCCATGTTAGGAAAGACTGAGATTTATCATCAGGAGCATTCAAAGCATTCTCTGAATCTAATCAGGAATTCTTGCCCTAATGGGAATTTCATATTTGAAATGTAAAATAAGTCACAGCATAGAGAATGCTGTTCTGTACCTCTTCCTCCAGCCAGTCATTGTATTGAACAATGCCTGCCATAACCACATCCGCCCCTTTCATGTAGAATGTTATTTCTCCTGTAGATTCATCCTGAAAGAGACAGAAAACAGGGAAGAGGAAAGAAATGAGATGACAAAGGGAAAAAAAACCTCAGCCGCTCTGTTTTAGTACAGATACTAAAGATGCAGATATCTATTCACAAAATATATACGTAATACATCAATTTAATGTCATTTTGTGTGTTATTCTAAAAATGCCTAACTTGAAGAACCATAAATCAGCATAAGGAAAATTTCTGTCTCCAAAGAATATAAGGTAAAGGTTCCCCTCGCACATATGTGCTAGTCGTTCCTGACTCTAGGGGGCGGTGCTCATCTCCGTTTACTGTTCAAAGATGTTTCTGTGGTCATGTGGCCGACATGACTAAACGCCGAAGGTGCACAGAATGCTGTTATCTTCCCACCAAAGGTGGTTTCTATTTTTTCTACTTACATTTTTACGTGCTTTCAAACTGCTAGGCTGGCAGAAGCTGGGACAAGTAACGGGAGCTCACTCCGTTACATGACACTAGGAATTTGAACCGCTGAACTGCCTTTCTGATTGATAAGCTCAGCGTCTTAGCCACTGAGCCACCACTCAGTAATATAAGGAAGCACAATTCAGAAGAAGAAAAAATTGTAACGTTCAAAACATGGCTTTAAAAGGGTCAAACACCAAAGAAAAGTTCTGTGTCATTGCAAAAACAACAACATGGAATCTTAGCAAGCGAAAGTTAGAAGAATGTACAACAGCTTTCTACTGTGGATTGCTGTCTTCTTCCCTCCCGAATTTGCACAGGGTGTAGGAGTCAGTTTGATACAGGGAGTCTCTTTTATATAAAAAAAAGACCATTGTACCATCATTTTATTTTTAAAAAGAAGGGACATTTTGGAAAGGTTCTTATTCTTCCCTGTTTGCAAAGTATATAATGGTCCTTCTTTTGATCTCATCATCATGCAACTAATTTTTTAAAAAAAAATAGGTGTACATATGTCATTTATGTACCATCTTGTTTGTTCCTTAATATCTACATCTATTTGGTCTGGATATTATCAGTTTCTAAGATACGTTCAGCCTGAAAAACAGTTAATTAAATTGTAACTTTCTTCCATTATTGACAAGGCTGTCATATAGCGTGGCACGACAAAACCGCACTCGTCAAAATAGCGGGGATAAAATCGCGTTGCAACGTCATCACCACTGCGACAACAGCGCGGCGACAGAAGGGCGCTTTAAAACAGCGCGGCGGCAGAAAGCAGATTTAAATTAAGGTAAGGGTTAGGATTAGGTTTAGGGGTTTGTTTTAGGGTTTGTTTTAGGGTTAGTTTAGGGTTAGGTTTAGGGTTAGGTTTAGGGTTAGGTTTAGGGTTAGGTTTAGGGTTAGGTTTAGGGTTAGGTTTAGGGTTAGGTTTAGGGTTAGGTTTAGGGTTAGGTTTAGGGTTAGGTTTAGGGTTAGGTTTAGGATGCTGAATGCTTGGGAATGCGCGGATTTGCCCTCCGCGATTATGTCATCGCGGTAGGGTCGCGTTTTTCCTTAGCGCTTCGAACGGCGCGAATTAGTCTTCGCACTTATGTCTCCGCGGATAAGGGCTTCGCGGATTTGTGGTGGAACCGTCATATAGAAGATGAAATAAGTTTTCTTTTTCTCCAAAGGGTATGTCCTACAGTGACAGGTTAAGATTACAGGACATAAGATTTGTTCTAAATGCTGGAATTTTCTGTTTATATCAGGTGTCTGGCAGCAGAAGAGATAATTTTGGAAGTAGAAAAGCTTTTATTGAAGATTATTGAAGATTAGGAGCTATGTGACCACTTATGAAGAATGGTATACTATGAACTTCTAATATTATTGGGGAATGGACTTTGAACTCCTTACTAATTCAGTGGTCTAAAAGCTAACGCTAACAATCAAACAAAGTAATAAATCTGTGTATGCCCACTATTAATTTATACTTGAAGCAAGTGCTCCAATGACTGAATGCCCCGCCAGAAAACAAACTCCAAACTTTCCACATGCACAATTAACATATTAAGGGAATCAATTCTACCCTAGCCTTTTGCTTGGCCTGTTAATTTTCTGTGTCTGAACAAAATAAACAGCATTTGATGATGTAAGTTCTATCAAGGAGGGAGAATGGGTTGATTTTCTCATCTTCTGTTTCTGCTCTATTTAATGACAGGTGTTACTGGCTGAAGTCCCAGGCTGAGGTCAGGTTCCCACTGTTCTGCCTGGGAAAAGGTCGCTGCTTTTTCCTCATTCCAGCCATTCTCTTGCAAAGGATAAAACATCACACTAATTCACATTTAGGTTTAAAATACACGCGTGTACATTATCTTTTTGTTTTCAAACAAAAAATCCATTTGAAATTGGTGAGTATTAAGTTACAGGATAAAGGCTGTAATCTTATACTCACCTAACTGGAATTACGTACACCGAATCCAAAGGGAATATGGAGAAAGACTTATTACTTGGTCTATAAATAAGGAATATGTATATTGTTCAGATTCTGTAGACTCTGCTTTTGAGCACAAGTTCTACAGCCGGACTGGTCTTGTCTTCTTTCTCCCTCTCCTAAAATGATTTTCAGCCAGAAACACATTTTCCTTCTCAAATCATTGGGATTCCCCCAGAGCCATTTTGGAGCAGTGATTAAGCTGTTAGATAAGACCCATTTCAAACCCATCCTTATCCGTGGAAGCTGACCGCCAGTCAGCCAGATGAAAAAACAAACCCAGTGAAGTTAATAGAAAAGACTTGATGCAAATCCGGGAAGATTATAGTAGCTCAATAACATAAACAAAATGAAAAGAGGATAACCAGCCCAAAAAAAGCTCTAAAAGGCTATAGAAGCTAGAATGGGACAAAGCGCCAAGAATCTTTACAACCTCAAAAACCTCTGCTCACAATTAAATAATATTGTAATCACAGTTCCATAATTTTGAGAAAATGCAGGAGGCACATAGTGTACATTTTCAGGCTTAATCGAAAACAAAAAAACAAAAAATCTTCCTGCCAAAACCAAGGAGGAAAAAATGAGAAAATCCTAGTCATGACTGAATGTCTGATAGGACCCATCTACTTTGCATTATTGCCCTGCCCATTATTCCTCCCCCCCCCCCAAAAAAATGGTGGATGCAGTGCCTAGGTTCTCTTTGTCTGTTGGAAAGAAAAGAAATTAAATTTGATGTTGAGATTTGGGCTTGTAGATAGCATGTGATCTAATATGGAGACCAAATACAAACTTTCTATCCTCCATAGATACTGTAGAGTAGACCTACTAAAGAATGAGAATGATTTCCTTCCTCAGATGAAGGAAGAGTTAAGTGTTCTGACCTAGGCTTCCCCCAAAAAGCACAAGGCAGGGTCCTAGCCCTGACAAAATCCCTTTTATTAAACAAATGTGAATTCCTCTCATTCACATTCAGCAAGGCCTGGCAAACAGTCTTTCAAAGGAATATTTATGACTACAGACCTTATCTATCTTGGAAAGCTGCCATGTAAATATTTTCCAAATGAGGTGCTATGCAAGGAAAGACTAGGCACAGAGTCTCTGAGATTCACGGACAGATCTTTACACTCCTAAAATGAATCTAAGGACTGACTAAACAAATTGTTTCCTGCAAAAGCCCACTCCCCCTTCCATCCTCTTTTATTTCTATGGGAGGGGGCCAATCACCTTCCACCTGTGACTTTACTTCCAAGTCTACCCTGATTTCTGAGTTGTTCTTTTCTTCTGGAAGCTCTGCGCATGCGCACACTGGGAACACGTTGTAGCTGTTCCTCTGCCTCACTGCTGTCTAGCTCTGAAGGCAGATGACCACTGCCAGACGGCCTCAGCCCTGTCTTTTCCTCTGACACAGAGCCCTCGTCCGAGCCTTCCCCAGCCTCCAGGACTGGCCCATGCTCCTCCCCAACCTCCTCACTGTCTGACTCTGCTGCCAGCTCTGCTGGTCGCTGGTGGGCCACAATACTAAGGGGACTTCCCTCCCTTCTCCTGCTTGATTTTTTAAAAAAAACATTTATATGAGCTTGATCAACAATCTTCTTTAGCATTGTAATATCTTGAGGCTGGAAACCAACACAAACACCGTAACCTTATCTATACCAGTGGCTTTTACATATGGCAGTGGCACATTATTTGTCATCTTTGACAAAAGGACGTATGACAATGGAGTCATGTGTCAATGCAAACTTCCGATTTCAAATCCAAGGGTGCCAGGAAAAAAAAACCCACGTTACAATATTTCCAACACAAATTAAGATCAATGTTTGTGCATTACACGTTTAAACTGTTGAGATATGTTTTAATAACTTTTTAATAGGAAACTAACAAGAAAGTCCACTTCCTGCAGTGCAGAACTAGTTTTAAGAGCGTTTAGATCTTTTGTCCAATATAAATATCATATCAACTATCTCCTTGCATTAGTCATTTCCTCTCACCAAGTTCAGTAGGAGGTTAGCACATTCCCATGATATGGCACGATTACAAGTATAAATCTGCAGAAAGATTTGCCAGTTGTATTGTTTCTCAACCACATCTTTTTCCACCATAGTCTGATTTTGGGCCAAGGTTCAAAGACCTTTCCCTCCCTCCCCCAACTCCCACTTGACACATGACAATAGCAGTTTCTGAGTTGCAAAAAAACCCCAAGCACCCCATTCTCCATTCCAACTGCTCAGAAGAAGAGAGACTGGAAAGTTTTTGTGGTTGAACAAACAGCTACCTCCTTACCAATAAGAGGCAGCAACTGTCTTTATTTGCCTAGCTTGTTGGCTATAACAGGATCCCTGGAATCAGATACTATGAAAGCGAGCAAATCTTTAACAGCCCCCTATTAAGAAGAAGATGCTACAAAACTCAGGGAGATGGAGATTGCTAATTGTTTTACCATTTGCAAGGCAGCTAGAGAATCTAGAAAGGATATTTGGGCTTTTTTTTTTTAACTCGGCCACAAAGATTATAAGTAAAGCAAACATGATCCAACAGCTTATTACTAACAGTGTTTTTGTATGTGAGACTTAACAAATCCTTTCTCCTTTCTATTTTTCCATATCACATACATCAGCATGTTATCTCTCAGTATTTTCATCTCTTAATCAAAAAACTGTCCCGATTTATGCATGCAGGAAATACATTATAGTTATGATTTGGATAATAGGAAGTGGGAAGTGGGAAGTGTAGGAAAATGAAGATTCAGACATATCAGCCTCTCTGAACCTTCTCTATAAGCTGGGAGTTTTCTTATGGCAGAAATAAAAAATCCAATGGGCATTTTCCCCAATGCTGGAAGACCCAAAAAGAATTGATTAACTTGGAAAGAATTTTAACCAAATTCAAGAGGATGGAGTTGGAAAGTAGATGAGATTCTTACAATGGGTCTCTAGAAAATTTGCACTACTTTTAGAGATAAATTTGACTCCTAATTGATTATCAAGAACAGCAGTTTTAACCTGAGGAAATGAAAGTAGCTTGGAAAAACAGCCATATATATATATATATATATATATATATATATATATATATATATATATATATATATATATATATATATATATATATATATATATATATATATATATATATATATATATATATACACACACACACACATATATGTATATATATATATATATATATATATACACACACACACATATATATATATATATATACATATATATATATATATATATGTGTGTGTGTGTGTGTGTGTGTGTATATGTATGTATATGTATATGTATGTGTATATGTATATGTGTATATATATATATATGTGTGTGTGTGTATATATATATATATATATATATATATATATATATATATATATATATATATATATATATATATATATATATATATATATTCCCATTATGCAGACCACAATTCCATCAACAGTGAAGAGTGCTATATAAACCAGGGATTAGGAAAAATGATGGCTCTACATATTATGGCATGCGTAACACACTTGTCCATATGTTAATCCTAAATTTAAAACCAAAAAAATAGAAGAGATGCGAATCATTTACAGGTAATTACATATTTTGCACCAGGCTTTATAAAATATCCTAAGAAATAAATAATAACAACAATACATCTGGAGCAGCACTTAAATACTACTGGCATTGACAAAAATCTCCATCAGTCAATTGCAAAAGGCAACTTTACTTGCAACAGCTCATATCCTGTGACAATAGCATTAATATAACTAAGTAGTCTGCCTATCCCAGACCCTTGGGAAGGTGGTTAAAAACACCAAATCCAGTCTAAATATTTGGCTGACTGTATAACCAACCAATCACAATAATAAATGGGTTCCTAAAACCCTGAAATCTCACCCCAATTTACAGAGAATACTTCTCCCCATGTGCTTATCCATCTTACCCGAACAATAATCCCCATTCGTTTACTTTCATACGTGAAGGGGAAAATCTGGAGGATGGTGTAGTTTAGAATGTGGCCACCAGGAGTCCTCAGCTGCACAGAAGCCTGGTCCCTTCCAACCAGTGTCAAGCCAACACTTTCTGTCCATTGCACCAGGGCCACCTAAGCACAAGAGAAGTCACAGGTCAGATAGACTGCTGAGCTAGTAGGTTCAGAGGTCAAGCGAATGCAACAGGAGGGAGGAGGGAAACAGGCAAAGAGAAGAAGGAAGTGATTTGATTGCTAACTGTACCATTTCCTCTCTTGGATTCCTCAGCCTTTGCTGTGGCTAGAAGTGTCTTTCTAGTTTGATAACACCTGGGACTCGCGGACGTGGTTTGTATGGTTGGGGTTGGGATAGGACAGCAACTGAGAGATTGACCTGCCCATGAGGCTCTTGCTCTCCTTTCATCCCATCCCTCTAGAACAGCCTCTCTCAACCTTGACCACCATCAAAATGTGTGAAGCCAAGTGTGCTGACTGTAGAATTCTGGGATTTGAAGTCCACTTATCTTGAAGTGGCCAAGGTTGAGGAATACTGCTCAGAATCTCAAAGGTAAATGACTGAGCACCTTCAGCAACCTGGAAAGTACACTGAACTAAGAATAAAATAAACAGTGAATTAGCTTTTGTCCCAATGCTTTCCATTAGTTACATACTAATGGGGGGGGTCAAATTTTACACCCCTCAGAGAGGGTCCGCAACTTGGGAGTCCTCCTGGATCCACAGCTGTCATTCGACCACCATTTAACGGCTGTGACCAGGGGGGCATTCGCCCAGGTACGCCTGGTGCGCCAGTTGCGACCCTACCTGAATCGGGAGGCCCTCACAACAGTCACTCGGGCCCTTGTGACCTCTAGGCTGGAATACTGCAATGTGCTCTACATGGGGCTGCCCTTGAGGAGCATCCGGCGACTTCAGCTAGTGCAGAACGCAGCCGCGCGAGTGATCGCGGGTGCACCCCGATTCACCCGCATAACACCTATCCTCCGCGAGCTGCGCTGGCTACCTGTCGATCTCCGGATGCGCTTCAAGGTGCTATTGATCACCCATAAAGCCCTACATGGCAGTGGATCTGGATACTTGAGAGACCGCCTTCTGCCAATTACCTCCCTACGACCTATAAGATCCCATAGATTAGGCCTCCTCCGCATTCCATCGGCCAGCCAGTGTCGGCTGGCAACTACAAGGAGGAGGGCCTTCTCAGCAGTAGCCCCGACCCTTTGGAACGAGCTCCCCGTAGAGATTCGTACCCTCTCCACCGTCCAAGCCTTCCGCACAGCCTTGAAGAACTGGCTCGCCCGTCAGGCCTGGGGATAAGGATCGCTACCCCGCCCGAATGATGTATGCATGTTGTTTACTATTTTATTATATGTTGTTGTCTCAATGTTGTATTCCCCCCTCCCTGGTTTTCTGTGAGCCGCCCTGAGTCCCCTCAGGGAAAAGGGCGGCCTACAAATGCAAATAAAACCTCTAAAAAACCTCTAAATACAGTACAATCCCTGGGAGGTTAAATAGTTTTTCTCTGGATAAATTTTGAAAAAGTTCCTAATGCATGTTTTTTAACTACCAACTTTGTTTTTTTATTGTTGTTGCCAAACTTTTTTTTTAAAAAAAAAAATCTTTTTCCCCCCCCCATGATGAAGAAAGGAAAAGGAAAATACTCTCGCCTTAAGGCCAACCATGTTGTTAGGACAGGAGAAAATATAGACAATATTTAGAAAATAATGTATTTATGAATACAATGATTATTATTGAGCGTGAGGATCAATTTATCTTTCACTCTGAGTTCCAATGAATTACGCTGAAAGTAACATCCTCTGCATCACTTTGCCCAAATATTATCTAATAAGATATGGAATAGAAGATTAATTTCAGGATATACTCCCATCAATGAAGATTTCTAGGCTGCAGCCATTATTAGCTTGCCATATAGCATGTGTGTTAAGCTCACCACGTCACGTTGCCATCACATGATCTTTCGTGATGTTTTCCCATGTGCGGAGCTGGGGTGGGCATGGCCACATGATGCATCGAGGCCACAGGCTGCCAGTTTGACGCCCCTGCCATATAGCAAGCTTTTCTTGCTTCTTGTATTTTAGCAATGTTATTTGACATATAACCATTCATTTAGTGGCCATTTGAAGTTACAAGGCACTGAAAAAAAAGTGACTTAGGATTGTTTTTCACACTTAAGGCTGTTGCAACATCCCATGGTCACATGATAAAAATGCAGACACTTGGCAACTGGCATGCATTTATGAGGGTTTGCAGTGTCCTGATGTCATGTGTTCACCTTTAGCGACCTTTGGACAAGCAAGAGCCAAGGTGGCACAGTGGTAAGAGTGCAGTACTGCAGGCTATTTCTGCTGATTACCGGCTGCCAGCAGTTTGGCAGTTCAAATCTCACCAGGCTCAAGGTTGACTCAGACTTCCATCCTTCCGAGGTTGGCAAAATGAGGACCCAAATTGTTGGGGGCAATAGGCTGCCTCTGTAAACCGCTTAGAGAGGGCTTCTAAAAGCACTGTGAAGCGGTATACAAGTGCTATTGCTAAAATCAGTGGATAAGCCAGATTTGCTTAACAACCATGTTACTAACTTAACAACTGCTGTGATTCACTTAACAACTGTAGCAAGAAAGATTGTAAAATCGGGCAAAACCTATTTAACAACTGTCTGGCTTAGCAATGGAAATTTTGGGCTCAATTTTGGTAGTAAGTTGAGGACTACTTCTATGTAAATTGCGCAAAAAAGCAGCAACCCCCCCAAAAATGCACCATTGATTGCTTCTTCCTCAGGGATGCCAGTTTTCAAGGCGCTCAATAATTTCTCTTTAATTTCTACTCTTTTTTTCTCTCCCTTTCACACTTTTTAGTCAGCATTTTTCCACTAGTGAGAGTATAGTTCTCATTGGGGTGAACTGGAGGTGGGGGAATGTCTCACCTTTTAAGAAATTGGGCACATTTAAGCATTTCCCTTGATGGTATCTGCCTTTTCTGTCAATCGTATTGCTTTGGCTACCTACCTATATTCAAAATATGAGTTTGCTGTGAGTAAGTGACAGTCATCATGGAAGGGTGCTGCTGGGTGAGGAGGAACTTAATAAAATCATTATTTGAGAAAGGTGAAATTAAGCTTCTCGAATAAAGGATTTTTATGCAGGGATTTCTACCATATGCAAGAAAAAGTGGTAAGCCAAAAATCCAGCTCTTGAGGTCGAATGGTTTGGGTTGACCAACCTCTCTCCTCCTTTGCCCTCAAACTGAGCAAAGAGGGCACAGCTGGTATGGGGTTTAATGTGATTATGCGATATTTACATATGTTATTTCAGGCATGAAGTGACGTGTTGTTAAAATGCTATTCTTAGCTGATGGATTAGTGAATCCAGATCTAATAAAAGGGAAAGGCATGTGGCTTTTAGGAGTGGAGTCGCCAATGAACAATCTGGCATTGGTTTGTGTTAAACCGCAGCCTGGATTAAACTGAAAACTGCCTCTCTGACGGCGCTTGCTTGCTTAGTTCTCATTTCATCTGTGCACCTATAAACACTTCTCTTAAAAACACAAAAGATCTCCAACGATAAGGGCAATTCCTAGGATTACCGCAGGGTAATTTTGCTGATTACCACATCATAAGATGGCAGTTGAGCAGTGATATGTTTTGGGGCTGAATGGCCATGGTTTAGTTTGATTTTGTTCTGACGTTTCATCCGAAACGTTGTGGCTGGCCTCTTCAGAAGCACATCGAGAGGTACACCACAAGGCAACACGCTCCGTCTCTGAAGATGCCAACCACAGCTTCTGGTGAAACATCAGAACAAAAGCAAACTAGATCACGACTGTTCATCCCAAAAGCTCATCACTACTTTGATGCCAGCCATGAAATTCTATATCAATATGTAAGACAATAGTCTTGCTATAGGCCTCTAATTATTGGCTAGCGTCCGTGTAACTTTCTAGCCATTGAACACTCCTTGTACATGAACTCATCTGAATTTATTGGCCAACAAGACTAATGATTAATGCCACTTCAGACCTACAGAGATATAAAGAGGCCCTTCTTACTTTTCCCCCATACTTCAAAATCTCATTTGGATGGCAGGATCGTCATGAACAGCTGCTTGTAATGTAATTGACGGACACATTTTTTTCCCCATTCTGGGAAGTGGTGAAGTGTTTTGGGGGTTAAAGGCCACTTAGTCAAGTCTTCTCCTGGGCAAGTTATCTGATCAGATTCTACCTCTTACATTTCCCCTTGGTTACTGTAAGGCCTCAATCAGACAGAATGACGGAGGCCCAGAGGCTGTAACTGATCTCCCTATAAAGATGCTTTCAGGAGCCTTGGACCAGGAATGCACACCGGAAACAAATGTAGGAAACCCAGCTTTGTGTTTCAGGAAATGAATGCTGTGCCAACTGGTAGAAATTATCCTTTTTGTTCAGAAAAAGGGGGGTAGGGAGATGGACCTTCAAGGTTTTGTTCAAATTTCAACGTTAACTGATCTTCCTGGATTAATTTTAATATTTTATTACTATAGAGTTTCAAAGGTAGATTTTTAGAAGTCTGTTAAAGCAACATTTCACTGATTTCCTACAGGGAATGGCTTAGCAATATCAAAATTCAGAAAAGTAACCTAGCTTTTTTCTTCTTTAAAAAAAGAAGGAAGCCAGATTTTTAAGGGGTGAAGACAATAAAAGTAAAGGTTCCGCTTGCAGATATGTGCTAGTTGTTCCTGACTCTAGGGGGCGGTGCTCATCTTTTTTTCAAAGCTGAAGAGCCAGCGCTGTCCAAAGACATCTCCATGGTCATGTCGCTGACCTGACTAAATGTCAAAGGCGCACGGAACGCTATTACTTTCCCACCAATGTGGTCCCTATTTTTCTACTTGCATTTTTTACATGCTTTCGAACTGCTAGGTTGGCAGAAGCTGGGACAAGTAACAAGAGCTCACTCCATTATGCAGTGCTAGGGATTTGAACAGCCGAACTGCCGACCTTCTGATCGACAAGCTCAGCGTCTTAGCCACTGAGCCATCACATCCCTTGTGAAGACAATGGGAAGACTTACATTTTCAGTACTGTTCAAGAAATTGTGTTCCAAGACAGGGTTTTATCATGAAAGATTTAACTTTTAAAACAAAATAAAATTCTGGTATATTTGCATGGGAGAGTCAGTTGGAGCAGTGATTAAGGCATCAGATTAGAAACTGGGTGACTGTGTGTTCTAGTTCCTCCTTGGACACAAAGTTGGCTGGGTGACCTGTGGCGACTAATTCTCAGCCCTAGGAAGGCACTTTTGAAAAATCTTGCCAAGAAAACTACAGGGACTTGTCCAAGCAGCCTCTGAAAACTGATTGAATGGAAATAAAAGAAAATTGTAGGATTTGAGAAATCTTATTTATATAAACCAATTACATTGCCATGGATAAATTCCAAGCATATGAAATTTAACAGCTGTACTTACATTAACCATCAGAATACTATTAACCATATTTGGAAAACAAAAGGGGGGAAAACAGGCATGTTAAGAAATAAAAAAAAAACAATAGCATTCTTTTGAGGACTATTTTACCTCATCAGGACTAGCAGCTTGGTACACCCTGCAAGAATCTTCATAATGCTTCTCAGCTTCAGCCTGATCTGTCACACCATTCGATTCGTAGACAGGAGTCACATTGTGGCAGAGAGCAATTGCTTTCACCGCCTCATGGACACGGCTGCTCAGGGTTTTTCGGACTTTGGTAGCCAGGCTGGGTGCTTTTAAAGCAGGTGGTTCCTGCGACTGCTAGAACAGAGCAGAAAAGAGGTTGGTTGAAATTAATATTTTATTTTTATTTTATTTTATTTTATTAACATTTATAGGCCGCCCTTTTCCCTGGGGGGACTCAGGGCGGCTTACAACAATGGGGGAAGGGAGTGTAAGACAAGACATAAAAGAAAAACGTGAGTAAAAAAAATTAACCATAAAACACAACATTCACTCAACATTCGGGCGGGGTGAGAGTAAATCCTATCCCCAGGCCTGACAGGATAGCCAGATCTTGAGGGCTGTGCGGAAGGCCTGGACTGTGGTGAGGGTACGGATCTCCACGGGGAGGTTGTTCCATAGCGTCGGAGCTGCAACTGAGAAGGCTCTCCTCCGCGTAGTCGCCAGCCGGCACTGACTGGCGGATGGAATTCGGAGGAGGCCTACCCTGTGCGATCTGATGGAACGCAGGGAGGTAATTGGCAGAAGGCGGTCTCTCAGATAGCCAGATCCACTACCATGGAGCGCTTTATAGGTGGTAAGTAGGACCTTGAAGTGCACCCGACGATCAACAGGTAGCCAGCGCAGCTCACGGAGGATCGGTGTTATGTGGGCGAACCGTGGTGCGCCCATGATCACTCGCGCGGCCGCGTTCTGGACTAGCTGAAGTCGCCGGATGCTCTTCAAGGGCAGCCCCATGTAGAGCACATATATTGCAATTAATACCCTCCTTATGAGTCTAGCCATTCTGAAGATCAAAACTGATGATAAAAGCACACTGTAGGACAGAAAAAGTAATTGATGTATTTGTTTAGCCCACAAAGGCAACTGGAAAGCATTTACCTAGTGTAGCATTTCCTCAAAATGTCCTGTTTCTATTGGATAAACCAGGGGTGTCAAACTCAATTTTATTGAGGGCCATATCAGGGCTGTGTTTGACCTTGGTGAGCCAGGGTGGGTGTGGCCAGGGTGGCCGTGGCCAGCTCGGCATCACTTGCGTCGAGTGTGCCCGTGGTGGCGCAAGTGCTCTGCCAGCGAAAACAGGCTCCCAAGCACCATTTTTGGCTGCGATGGCCTCCTGCAACCCTCTGTCAGAGAAAATGGAGCTCGGGAGGGTCGTCCACAGGCTTCCTGAGCTCCATTTTTGCTGGCAGGGGCACTGCAGGCTGGTCCTTTGCTATTTCCAGGGCAGCCCCGCAGGCCAGATCCAATTACCTCGTGGGCCGGATCTGCCCCCCCCCCCCGGCCTTGAGATTGACACCCCTGGAATAAATGAACATATGGCACAAACTGTTTAAAGCTAAGCAGTTACAAAGTTAGGAGCACATTTACGTGTTCCCACTGAAGCCAAGGAGATTTAAATATGCACAAGGGTTTGTTTTTCATTTGTCTTTAAGGCAAAATGCTTTAATATTCTGACAGAAAAGTTAGGGAGTCACTGCCAATGATAGAATTTATTATATGGAGAATTTCTGCTGAGATAAAATTGTCCCCTCCAATACCAAAGGCCCACTCTGTTGGATAATATTGCAATGAAGGCAGTAAAAGATTTGGCAATGTTATAGCGCTGCAGTAAAATAATCTTAGGAACATTTCTCTCAAATAACTCCTTGTAGAATTACCTGTTACTGTTAATTTATTTATTTATTATTTTATTTATTGAATTTATATTGCTGCTTATTCGCTTATAGCGACTCAAGGCAGCTTACAGAATAAAAGACCACATTTAGAGCAATAAAAACTAACAAAAAGAATCAAATAAATAAATATAGTACAATATAGCAAAATCACCCCCCACCCCAGTGATAGCAGATTGTAATTACTGCAATTACTGTTACAGTTGTGGGGGATAATAAGCCATGTTATTATTGTCATCAACTGTTCTCCCATCTCAAGGTTATTTTAAACCTATGATCCTATAATTCTCTAGATCAATCAAGTACCCCTAAGGCAGTGGTGGGTTTCAATTTATTTCACTACCGGTTTGCTCGTGCACATGCGCAGAAGAATCTGGGGGGTGGGGTGGGCAGAGCCTCCCGCTGCCACTACTGGTTCGCCGGATCCGGGGAGAACCGGCAAAACCCCTCCTCCCTGCCCTAAGGACATTATCATGTCCTATGAATTTCAGCAATCAAAATTTAGAGGGGAGGGAAAAAGCTTTTCCTTGTTGCTAATTTTACATTGGTGGAAAAGTAACAGTGTTCTGTGCACCTTCGGCGTTTAGTCATGCTGGCCACATGACCACGGAGACGTCTTTGGACAGCGCTGGCTCTTTGGCTTTGAAACAGAGATGAGCATCGCCCCTTAGAGTCGGGAAAATATGTGCGAGGGGAACCTTTACCTAATTTTACAGAAGTGAGTGTCGGATGCTAATCAATGTACATTGCCAAGAGATCTATGTGTCTTGGCCACACCAGACAACTGACTCTCACTCAGTATGACCAGTCAGTCACATGACCAACTGATCAGATAAGACCTATAAAAGCAGAAGACACTTCTGAAACAAGACACTTTAACTGAAGTTCCACTGATGATGTTACCTAGCCTGGTGAGAAAATGTTCAGAAACTAAACAAGTTCGAAGAACAAGCCAACATCTATGTGTAGTTCCTGATCTAACCATTGCATGCCTCAGTTTAGACTAACAACAACAAAAGGACAAGTTTTGTCGTCCAGAAATGTTCTTCACTGATCAAGAGAGATCACTTTTCATTGGTAGCATTAAGCTCCATAAAAATATAAATTTACAGTGGGGGAGAGGTTAGCAAAAGATGTTTAATGCATAAGATAGGATGTTATAAACACAGAAAAGAAAAGAAAACATAAATGGGCATATATGAGGGTTGAACGTTTTAATTTTTATTTCTGTTCTCAGAGTCTGCACCAAACCTTCCAAGTAATTTCACGATTACTAAATTATGCTGGTCACAGGGGAATATATAACCATTGAGTTTCCTGTTCTGTTAACCTCTTGTGTCAAGAGGACAAAAGTTTCACTTCCAGGTCAAAGGGCATAGCATGGTACCAATAATTAGAGCAATGAATCAGAACTACAGTTTAAATGAATCATGGCCAGCAAATGCTTCCAATTACCAGAGACTCTAACCTTTCAATTACGTTTAAGCTTGCACTCACTGAGAAATCCCTTACCACTGTTAGCTGCTTCTTTCATCTTATTAAATGAAACTATATTAATTAAAGTTGGTCTTGGCTACAGGTTGGAGCCAGGAAATAGAACAGTGATCTGCAGATCCACTTTTCCGGCTTCCAGTTAACTTGTGATGGGGAGAAATTATCTAGGAGGGAACCTATTTAAGGGTCCCTGATTGTGTATACAGAACCCGGATTAATATCATTTACCCATACAAGGTCATTGTCGGATTATGCTGAGGTCAGTAACCTTTTTCAGGAGATTGTATGGGCACCTCCCAAAGGCTGAAATCTCATAAGATCAACCAGTTTTGTAAACTGTTGGACACCTATTTTTGTTCGTTTAAGTTTGCGGTTTCCAAATATGTTTTGTGGTATTGCTGCAGATGCGTCAACCTCTGGGTTGTGCTAAAGGCAGGTTCTGGGCTGGAGGCGGGGGCTGGGGGGAAGGAGGGCAAGACTATAAGATGTGATCCTGTTCCACCTTTGAAGCAAATTTCTTACAGAATGTGAAAAGCTTTAAAATCTCCACTTAAAAAAAACACAAGTTTTTCCTGTCCCCAATTGTATCTCTCCTATTACTCTGATTTGTGGAAAGAAGATGCATAAAAACAAAGCTAGTGTTAAGTGTTATTTGCTTCCCCCTCTTCTACATCTATTTAAAAAATAGGACCTAAAATGTCTCTAGCCAGAAAAGATAAATCACTTATTTCTGTCTTCATTGGAGAAGCAAAGGAATAACATTATTTTTTTAGACATTCAGCTAAAGGTCTGGGTTAATTCCATTATTTCTCTAGTATTAAAATGTTGTTACAAGAATACATGCAGCATGGAGAAAATGTGTCTAACTATTAAAGAGTCAGTTTGTCCAGTGCAGTGATGGCTCACCTTTTTGTTGTTGTGTGCCAAAAGCATGCCCACCCACACCTATAATGCAATGCGTGTGTGACACCTCCTTCCGTGCGCCCTGCCTCCCTGTGCATGCTTATGCAACCCATCCCACACCCCGTTTTGGACCTAGTAGGTCTTCTTGCAGCCTTCTGGGACCAAAAACAGTCAGGGGGTAGTGCATCGCACCCACTCGCATCCCGTTTTGGGCCTAGTACGCCTCCCTGCAGCCTCCTGAGATGAAAAACAGGCCATGAGGGGGCACACCATACCCACCAGACCCCATTTTGGGCCTAGTAGGCCTCCCTGGTTGGTTTGGTTGGTTTATTGGTTTTGTATGCCGCCCACTCCCGAAGGATTCCGAATGGCTCACAATAAACAGGGGATGGAATAAATAAGACAATACAAACAATTTTAAAATCCACAACAGTCACAATTAAGACGGGGCTGGGTGCTTTAACAGCCCCCAGCCTGCCGGATCAGCCAGGACTTAGTAGCTTTACGGAAGGCCAGGAGGGTAGTAAGGGTCCGGATCTCCACAGGGAGCTCGTTCCAGAGGGCCGGAGCAGCAACAGAGAAGGCTCTCCCCCGGGGGGTCGCCAGCCGGCATTGGCTGGCCGGAGAAGGCCAAGCCTGTGCGATCGAATTGGTCTTTGGGAGGTAATTGGCAGGAGGCGGTCTCTCACGTACCCGGGTCCGATGCCATGTAGGGCTTTATAAGTAACAACTAGCACCTTGAAGCGAGTCCGGAGACCAATGGGCAGCCAGTGCAGCTCACGGAGGATAGGTGTAACATGGGTGTACCTAGGTGAACCCACAATCACTCGTGCGGCTGCATTCTGGATTAGCTGAAGTCTTCGAACACTTTTCAAGGGCAGCCCCATGTAGAGCGCATTACAGTAGTCCAGTCTTGAGGTCACAAGGGCGTGAGTGACTATCTGAAATGCCTCCCGGTCCAGATAGGGTCGCAATTGGTGCACCAGGCGAACCTGGGCAAAGAACCCCCTGGTCACAGCTGATAACTGGTGATCTAAAGTCAGCTGTGGATCCAGGACTCCCAAATTGCGAACCCTCTCTGAGGGGCATATAAATTCACCCCCCAGACTGAGAGATGGAATGATTAGCCAATCTTTGGGAGGGAACATCAATAGCCATTCGGTCTTGTCGGGATTGAGTGCAAGCTTGCCTGGGACCAAAAATGGGCCATGGGGAAGGGGCGCCCTCCCATGCTCATTCCTACCTCCCACGCATGCAGGGCAGAGACCTGAAAATCAGGTGGCCAGCAGGAGGCACATGCACATGCATGGTGGAGTTGAGCTGGAACAACGGTTCACATGCCCGCAGAGAGGGCTGTGTGTGCCACCTGCGCTCTGTCATCACGGGTCTAGTGCTTAAGGCACCAGGCTAGAAACCAAGTGACTGTGAGTTCTAGTCCCACCCCGGGCCAGTTCTTCTCTTTCAGTCCTTGGAAGAAGTTTGCTTGTTTGTTTGTTTGAAAACCACTGCCTAAACATTCTGCCAAGAAAACTGAAGGAGCTTGACCAGGCAGTTGGCTGGAGTTAAAACTGATTTGAAGGCATAAAAAAAGGAAGGAAGGAAGGAAGGGAGGGAGGGAGGGAGGGAGGGAGGGAACTGTTATAAGACATTCTGCAATCATTCCAATATTTTTCCTTCTCAATAGATTTTCTATGGAAATGAAAACTGGAAAAAGTAGCATGGAGAGAAAACCAGGGATGGGCTTTACAAATGAAAGAAATGGTAGTCTGTTTCAAACAGTGTGCCATGTAGTACTGGATGCTGTGTTTAACAAAAAGTTTGATTTTTCAGGATGTATCTTAGTATATGTCAGGAGTGGGAGATTTATGGCCCTCCAGAGGTTGCTGAACCTTAGGCTTAGTTGATTTTTCATCTTTCATGCAGAAACAATATAAAAACATAATTTCCTGATTTTGGAATTATGATTCAGCAACATATTTTAATTCTATCGTTCCTTAACTCTGACATAGTCTCATAATTTTGCTTACCTGTGTATATATGCTAAAGATATGGCTTTGAACTTCATCTATGGAGTCAAACCCATAAGCCATTGTTCCAAGATGGACACGTTTGAAAACCATCTCATTCTGTGTTAGAGTCCCTAGAATATGAAAATTCCATGTTATGGCACAGAAAGAGCAAATTAAACACCAAGAAACATTTCTAAGTCTCTTAACACCAGAGCTGCCTTAGCCTAAAGACCATGCATTGCAATCTCTCCAAGATTGTAATCTTTAAAGTTAAAATAAATCAGAAAATTATTAAATACGATTAAGTATTAGGCATTTTAAAAATATTAATTAAGTATAACTAAGAATTTAATTTAATTTTTCTGCTTCATCCAGTCACTGCTATTTAAAGCGCAATGCCCAGCATACCATTCAAAACTGAAAGTATTATCAAGTTGTCATGTTTCTCATATCCATTTCGTACATTCAGAAAATGCACTAAGATCTTTTGCAACACAACAAAATAATTGCAGCAGACCCTTGATTTTGTGTCCTGCAAAAAAATTATATATATGAAAATACCTGTCTTATCAGTAAGCAAATAGGATATTCTGCCTAGTTGCTCTGGGATTGTGCTAGATCGAACTACTGTGCCAGGAATTTTAGAATCCCTCCGGATCATCCAGCTGTAGACAATTTTTCCCATGTCAAGATTCACCCGTAAACTATATAAAAGTAAGAGAAGATGAGGAAGAAGCAACAATAGGTTGTTATTAGGAGTTTACTCAAAACATGCCTTAAAAATTGGTATGAAGAATATATGAAGAGATTTGGTTCCTTGCAATTTACCCCAATTTGGTTCCATCTAGATATGTGGGATTGCAACTATCAATGGAGAACACCAGGATAAAAATTAGATAAGGATCTGAACCAGATACTGCTTTCTTACACAGGATTTATAGAAACACATTATCTCGTTTCTGAAGCCACATAACACTGTTGTCCCAGATGAGATTTGTAACCCAGTACTTAGGATCATCTATCTATATAAATGGCTGTGTTTGTGTGTGTATGTTCCAGTATAATTCTGGAAAGCCTTGAGCAATTTCAACCAAACTTGGTACACATAGGACTTACTCTCTGAAAACAAATACTATGGGGGGTAAGACACCCCTAACACCCCTTGGGATGTTTATTCTGTTATGATACAGCCTGTTGTGACTTCAAATGAATTCTACTGTACAACTGTAAAATGGCTTCTACTGTACAGCGCAGTGGAGTTGCCATGGTGATGACTCCACAGTACTCCACAAGGGTGCTCCCTCTGGTAAAGGGGGAAAATCCAACATTAAAAATTACATTTGGTCTGGACATTTCCCCCCTATAAATAATTACCTGGACAATGCTGGGCTATCAGCTATTATCAAATAAAAATCACTTCAATGTAAGATGTGGTCTGAAGCAGTCATTTGAACTCTGGCCATTGTTAGCAAACAATATAATAGGGAGTATATCCAGTTCAAAACTCATAGTTAAGCTATGCGATACATGGGAAATTCATGACCTGAATCTCTAGCTGTTTTCAAACATAACACCTAGTGGGTTTTAACTAAGGTTTGTTGGATAAGCTATAGTAATCTGGTTCACCATTGTACTAAGCTCAAAGTAAACTACATTATCATTGGTATTCACTGTAGGGAACAAGGGTGACTCAGTAACATCTATTGATATCACTATGCAGACTCTTCTGCACGTTGTGACACAGCACAAAAAGATAGACTTTGCATCATGACATTTTTTTGTAATCTGGTGTCAAGATGATGACTTTACATATTATTGGCTTAGAATGAAGAAATGGATTCAGCCTTTCTTTAAAGTACAGCAGTTCAGCATCGGGAGGAATTTTAGTTTTCCACCTAGAGAGTGATTACTTGTTTTCTATGTATAATATTTCTACTTCCTATATTTAAAATGCTCCTACGTTAAGCCAAAAAATTCTAAATGAATTTCTTAAAAATAAGGAATACTTCTGATGATTTCCCAAACTGGAGGTGGGAAATCAAAGTATGCCAAACGCTAATGAACTCCATCATTCAACCAAGCCAGTCAGCCCAGGCAACAATGAGACTGGTGGGAGTGTTAGCTGATTAACAGAGGGTCCCAAGTCCCTCAGCACTGCTCTAAATATTTACAGCTCTGCAGGCATTTTTCAGGCTACAAACTATAATTTATATACAGATGAATTATATACATAAATGAATCAGTTCTCGCAATGCTGCTCCCTTCTCTCTGTAAGCATAGGAATGTTGTTACCCACAGATTTGGGAACTGTGATTTATTTAAAGCACAGGATTTGATTTGTTCCTAATGTGGAATGAAAGACTGATACTTCCTACCCCCGTGATTGCAAACCTATGGCACAGAGGTGGTATGCAGAGCCCTGTCTGTGGGCACGTGCATCTTTGCCAGCTGCTCTTCTGGTTTCTGGCATGGGCATGTGCTCTGGTGCATGCATGCGCGCGCATGTTCCAGTTTGGACATTCAGTGCCGAAAAGGTTCGCAATCACTGTCCTACCCAAATGTCCCTAAATAATTGCATAATCCTAAGGCTCAGCCAGTCCATTCATGTAGAATTCACCACGGCCTGAAACTGTAAAACCTATCAATAATTACACCATGAAAGAACTTCTAGCATGCTTGCTTTAGCCTTCAAGAAAGCACTTTTCACTTGAAATAAATGAGAGTGGCTACATAAAAAGCAATTAGGCTTATGTTAAGGATATGGAGTAAATCATTTATGGAAGTCTGACTAAGGCTCAAATGAAGAAGAACCTCAAAAACACATCTCTGTTTTAAAGGAGTACAACAAATACATTTATACCTGATAGGGATGATATTTGAGAACAGAAGAAGAAATCTGATGATCTGAAGGTACCAGCGACCAGCAAAGTGTTGGAGGGAGACCATGACAAGGGAGACCACCACCAAGGCCGTAAAGAGTATCTTGGTCAGACAGTTAACTTCCAAGTCAAAGAGACCAATCTTGAAAAGAGAAAAGGATTGTTTGCATTAATGGCTATTGCAAATGGAGCAGGTATCAAACTAAAATGTGGTCTCACACACTACTTCAGATTTTTTTTAAAAAAAGATATAGCACATCTTTCCCTAGTCTTATGTCTTCTGTATGGTTCAGATTTTGCAAATAGGACATCAGCAGTTGATTTACAATAAAAAGTAGGAGAGGATCTTGCGTTGGCCAGGGATTGAACCTCTAAGGCAGCCCGCAGGCTGGATACATTATGTGCAGGCCACGCCCACCCTGGCTCCCCAAAGGCAAAAAATGTCGCAATATGTCACAATCCGGCCTGTGACATGATCGAGTTTGACACCTGTGCTCTAAGGTTACTTTAAATCTTACATGCTCCAATTCTACTCAGAGGGCATCATACAAGGCAAGATTGATTCAGATTATCAATATTCTTCCAGGTATGGGGATCAGAAGATCAGGTGAGCCTATAAGTTAGTATTATTGTCTTGATGATTATTCAGGGTTCCCTTTTTATTTTTGTTGTGCATTGTTGGCTCATTGGTGGCTCAGTGGCTAAGACGCTGAGCTTGTCGATCAGAAAGGTTGGCAGTTCGTCGGTTCGAATCCCTAGCGCCGCATAACAGAGTGAGCTCCCGTTACTTGTCCCAGCTTCTGCCAACCTTGCAGTTCAAAAGCACGTAAAATATGCAAGTAGAAAAATAGGGGCCACCTTTGGTGGGAAGGTAACAGTGTTCCGTATGCCTTTGGCATTTAGTCATGCCGGCCACATGACCACGAAGACGTCTTCGGACAGCACGGGCTCTTCGGCTTTGAAACAGAGATGAGCACCTCCCCCTAGAGTCAGGAATGACTAGAACATATGTGCAAGGAAAGCCTTTACCTTTACTCATATTTTTACCTCTGTATATCAGGACTCTGTATATTTATATTTGTGATGAGGGGTCCTTGGTACTTTCTGAGCTGGCTTGTTTTCTTGCAGATGTTTCATTACCATAACTAGGTAGCATCAACAGTGCTGGTTATATTTGTAACACTGTGCTGTACTCAGATTTTTTCCTCTTCAATAAGCTGTCCTCTGATTGTAATAAATACGAACTAAGCTAACCCCTTCTCCATGACACTGTTTTCTGTGTGCAGACTCACAGGTGATATTGATATGGATGACTAAGGATCTGGTTTCTGTAATTCTCCTGTGGGAACCAGTTAACATGAAGCCACTGTCTGAGACCTCATACGTTACATTTTTCATCTAACATGTTTTACATGCACACCTGAGTGACACATGTGAGATGTATGACAGATAGGATCAGGCATCTAAAATGGACTATACAAGTTTGCATATTTACTGGCAAACCTAGCTTTATAGATTAAGTAAAAGAGATGAGTGTCAACCCTGAAGTGAACCTGGCTGAAGCCATCTTTTGCTGCTTCATGGTTGCCACAAGGCATAAAGTAGATAGCCTGGCTTGGCCATCAAAACAAAAAGCTTTCCTGTGGGAACCAAGGTCATTTCAACAGTTGGCTGAGAGGAGGAGGAGTGGAATAACCAAGCAACCGATCAACACCTCCATTAGACAATGTAACTGATGACCTGGGGGGGAAGGGTGGAACTTTTACTTTTAATTAGGTGAAAACCGCGGGAAGTTTCAGAGTCAGTTTTTACCAGCTATGCCGATATGATCTATCCAATAAAACTGTTCTTTGAGGAAACTACCTGCCTCGGAGTTCTACTTTTGATGGATGCATTACCCAGAACACTGACAACGAGTTTATGTTCTAAGCAGCTCAGAGTCACCTTTGCGCAAGTAATGGGGTCTTATAGATTTAATGAATAAATAATTAGGAAATTATTTCTCTTACCTTACTGCGTGGATTTGAGGTATTCATGACACTGCGCAACTCTTGACCTGTATAGAGAACAACTCCCACAACTGTTCCTAAAGGATTGAAGCAAAAACACCAGTCCTACACGCTGTTCATATAAGTTATTCCATGATTATTGTTCACACACATATATATAGTGCACTAGGACAGCCTTCCAGGGAAAGAGCTGGCCTTTTTCTCACTGAAGGTTTCAAGTGATGCTGACTTATCAGGGGTGATTCAGTGCAATTGTGTACCTTGAACAAGTACTGTAGTTGAATCATTTAACCAGTTCATACATTCCATGAAAACGTTAGTGGGGTACACAGTATATCATTAATACTTAAGCTGTGTTTTTCTTTTCTTTTGCAAGATATCTGATTCATAGAATCCAATAATGTTGAGTAATCTTTTGGGCAAGAATACGACAGTGCCAAAGAATAAAACATTATTCTAGACTGTAATGTATGGTAGGTGTGTGCTAATATCCTTCAGTTTGAAACCTTCCAGGTATGATGGATTACAATACCAATCTCTCAAGCCAATGTTGATTAAGATGTCTGGGACTGATGGAAAGTGCAATTTAAAATATCTTAAGGATGCTAGATTGGAGAAAGATGGTCTAGATATATTTGGGCTCCACAAAAAGTGACACAAAAGTGCCACCAAGGAACCTAGGATGATAATTTGCACTGGTAATCAATTTATTCATAAATTTTAATTAATTTATAAACAGGTCTTAACCAATACTATTTACATGCATAGGTACAATAATTTGGAGCTCAAACATGAAACAATAAAACATACATTTTGTTGTTAAAATCAGCAGAGCAATTTTTTTTGGAGGTGTGTGTAAATAATGATGCTTAGAGGCAAGAACACAAAAAGTGTTAGTGTCAAAATAAAAAATGCACAGCTAAGACCAAAACTATACAAGATATAATTTTAATTTAAAAGATAACTAAGGAGAGGTATGATGATTAATCCCAATACTATAAACTATGGTTAATTTCTTTTATATTAAACATTCAGTGGCATCTTATAAGTGGCATAAATCTTTTGGGAGAATTTTTTTACTCCAGTAAATTATGTTTTTTTAAACTCCATGCATACACTATAATAATCAAATCCAAAAATCATATAGAAGTTAGCATCCCTCAAACTGTTGTCTCCAGAGCTGTTGAAACAGCAGCTCTCAGGAATCATAGCCAATTGTTAGGCTGGCTGAGAATTTTGCCAGCTGCAAGGACAACACATCAGAGAGTGCCAGGTTTCAGGGAAGCTTCAGCAAAGAATGCAGGCAACACATGGCACAAAAGTTGTCTGATTAAATCACAGAACAAACAAATCACAGAAACGATCCTGGCACTACCCAACTCATTGTTTTGGTCGCATCTCTTTTGAGAGTTCTGTCTTTGACCTGCCTCTCAATCAGCTAAGTGCCATGAATTTCCCTCCCTGAAAGCAGCACATCCATGCCTTAAAAGCTCAACAAGATGGAAAGCTTATAGAGAAAGAGGTGAGTATATTTAGCCATCTCAGAGGAATGACAGTTGAATTGTTTCTTGAAATACGCTTCAGGGAAAAGCCTTTGATTTCTCCCAACTATAGCCTGATACATCTGCTCTTGCTTTTATCAGATGTCCTTCTTTGGAGTCACCAATAGGGAACCCCATTTATTTGTGGATCTTTTATCCCAGCTTCCCTTTAAAAGTTTCCCTGACACCCTTTCTGTAACTGATTTAAAATGTCAATATAGGGAGCAATTAAGTGCTATTCTAGCAGTGGATGCTTTCTCCAAAGGTTATTTATTGGAATTCCAAAGGTCTTCTCATCTATAAATGTCCAAAGGGGTAATTAGATGTCAACTCAAACCCTTGGTAGTGTTAGCACAAGTGGAAAACTTCATCCCAACCCCTAATTTCCATTGACAAGAGATGATTATTTTCAATTACAAAGAGATTTTTTTTTAAAAAAATTGCTAACATACTCCCTGGGAAATTCACACATCAGGCCTTACCTGAAGCAATTACTGTGCTAGCCCAGAGGGTATTTTCAATACTCAAGCTCTCATTCACAGGGGGATCACTGTCTTCCTGAAAGAGTCAAGGAAAAAAAACCACAAATAATAAGCGCCTTGTGCATATATTTTTTTTAAAAAAAGGTTCACACACCATTTCTACAATCTCATAAATGATCAGAGACGTTTAAATTTCTCAGCACTGTTGCTTCAATCCTCAGATGCTGAAAATCTGCAAGGGTCTTTGCCTGTCACACCAGGTGTGAAGCCAATGCTGGAGTGTGATATGTGTCAAGACATTCAGGGATCCAGGGTACAAGAAGCAACAGTTGAACTGCAGCTCCCGATAACACAACACCTTGACAGATTATGGTAATGTACATTCAACAGCCTGCTGGTTACATAAATAGATTATCATTCAAATCTGAAAGGTTCAGGAAATGCTATGTGGTTGGTTGTCTGTAGCTGTTTCTGAGCATTTCTTTTTAAGCAAATCATGCAACAAAGGAAAACAATGATGTTAGCTTGAACCTGAAGATAGTCTTTTCCTGTTATAAAAGGTAGGTTTTCACTGCATAAACCAACCGTCTTAACTCCATGGTTGAATTCACACATTATATTAAGGGAGAACCCTTTTAAGATTCAGGGAAAACTATTCACTGTCATCTGTCCTCTTCCTTCCAGCTTTTCTCTCCCTCCCTCCCTCCCTCCCTCCCAAATTACATGTCCCTTTTGCCAATTGAAATGAATGCACAGATGTGTTTAGGGAAACTCAAGATATTAAAATAATTATCAGTATGAAACATAATCTTACTGCCTTGATTAAAAACTAGTGATCTACCTGGGCACTTTAAATACCAAATCATTTTTTTCATTGAACAACCTTCTTGTATGGAGCAGCTGTATGTCTCCCTTTTAAAGATCCTTCTGTAAACCATGGATTGTTCTAAATAGTGGATTAAGTTACTATGGTTGGGTTTCCAGATAATATTAAAATAACAAACCAAGCTTTTGATTTACCAGGATGATAGAGTTTACCATAGTTGTCTAATGCTACAGATGTACTAACCATTATTGCTTATTAATAAACATAGTTAAGGCAAGCAATGATTTAGTATCTAAACCATTTCTCATGCTTTATGTTGATTAGAAAATTGGACAATTATATTTAATGATGTGTTGTTAAAAAAATTCAGTGCCACTTCTATTATTTTCTCTTACAAGACTGTAGTACAAGAACAAACAACATTTTATGCTGTTCATCTCCAAACATGTTTGTTTAGATTAATTAAAATTACCCATAGAATGGTATATTTTTTATCTTGAAAGCTGTGTACTCCCCAGATATAAAAATTGCACTCTGCAAGGCAACTTGGAGTTTTATGAAGAAGTCATTAGCTACCAACTTGAACATTTTCCCCAAAGCTCTAAGCTTTAAGATGCAATTGTTGATTGGGACAAAGCTGGGAGGTTATATGATAAATCTTCTCTCTGTTATATATCATTTTCAAAAAACAAAATCCCTCCTTATGAAAAGATCATTCATCCAACACGTGTCCCAAACAGAGATCTTTACTGAATGTGTTATCTCAGTCTAAAATATATATGGAACATGCAGAACATCTCCAAATATTGTTTTATAAGCCTTTAAGCCCAGCGCTGTCCTGAAGTGTCCTAAGAAAGTTTTTTCTTTTTCTTTTATTTAACAACAAAGTCAATGCTTACTCTTGTGAATGTCCCAACGAAGTTATGGATGTCAATATTTGGCTCCTCTGCATAAACATATGATCTGATCTGAAGAAGGTCCTACAAAGGAAAAGGAGAGTATGATAGAAAAGGGGCAAAATTCATTATAATAGCAATAGCACTTAGACTTATATACTGCTTCCCAGTTCTTCACAGCCCTCTCTTAGCAGTTTACAGAGTTAGCATATTGCCCTTAATAATCTGGGTCCTCATTTTACCGACCTTGGAAGGATGGAAAGTTGAGTCAACCTTCAGCTGGTCAGGATTGAACCCCTGACAGTCAGCAGAATTAGTCATCTCTCCTATAGGAACCAGAGGCCAAGATATGCCCAAATAAACCACTAAGATTTAAACCACCATGTAGACTACAAATTGGTTTGAAAAACAAATACGTTTTTCATACGTATGGGAATAAGAAATATGGGATATATTTTTTAATGGCACGTTAGGTTATATAATTAAAACAAGACTTGTGTTACGTACAGAAGCAGTAGGTAACCTCTGAGTACAGCTGACAGGGAGACGCAGTTTCCAATCTGTTTCACCATCCAGCTGATCCGTTCGGAGAAAGCAGGAGCCTATGGAAATATTCATCTGAGTTCATGTGATTTTTCCCTCATGCTATACGTAGGAAATATGATACCTCATTATTTAAAGCAAATTCTTTATAGAAAAGTTTAGCCTACATGGTGCAGTAGGGGAAGAATCTTAACTCAGTGATCTGAGATGTGTTTTACCTATAATTAATTGTGGGGTTGATCAGAGGGACTTCCCTTTACACCCCCCCCCCCAAGCAAATGGCACGCTGAGAAAAATTTAGTGTAGGCAATAGAATAGAGCTCCCTTCCTCAACACAGTCCCATTCTTGCATGTTGGACTTCATGTAAGGTAGTGCTGAAGATCTCATCCCTTTCATGTCAAAAAGGACATCATATGTGCAGCAGTCCCTAAACACTCAGCTTTAGTTTGTACCAGATACAAAATACTGGTACTTTGCACAAATCAGAATTATCTCTGGAGATAAGCTGCAAATACAGAGGTTTTACCATTTACTTTTATTCATCATTCTTTTTTGGGGGGGGAAGGACACTAACATTAAGCCAAGTAATAACCCTATAACTTCAGTGTTGAGAGCAGCTCCATGTGTGCCTCCAAACCATCTTTTGATGTGGGTCACAGTCTCTGTGTGACCTGCAAACAATTTGACTGTGGCCACCATGACTATAATATGATTGCACTTGAGTCAACAGTGCTACTGGCAGCTGCTCCCTTGATAAATATTATCACACCCAGGCAGGATTCCACTGACTTCACTTTACGAAGTAGTTTTAAAATCGTGCTTTTCTTCCCCCACAGTTCAGTTTAGGTAGAAGTAAATAAATATTATGAAGAAGCCTCAGAATTGCTTATTACATAAACATAAAGCCGGCGGTAGCCTAGAGTTTGCCAACTGCCAGAACAAATGGTGGGACATTTCAGAAGAGGAGTTAATCTGAAGCTCAATGAAGCCCAAGCTACCGCCAACATGCCACATCAATCTCCCTTTCCTTCACACTGCTTGACCTTACACAACAGGACGTCCTGCAAGATAAACAAACTCGATGTTTTTTTTAAAAAAATCACCAATTATAAAATAAAAAGGAAGCTTGAGCTATTGAAAATGAATGTTTGAGTTGGTCAGACTCACCCAGTTTAAAATTGTATCTACTTAGGTTACATGTTCAAAATGATTATGATGTCCCCTATAACTGGCAAAAGGTTAATGGTTATTTTCACAATGGGTTCCAGATGTTTACCGTTTTTTTCTGATGTCCTCAAGAAAATCATGTCAGCAGGGACCCGTTGGTTCTTCATTGGGAAAAGAAAGGCAGTCAATGAATATTCAGTCTATAATTTTGTCTGGGAATATAATATACAACTAGGAAGATTTATTTTTTTCATTCATTCAATTTCTATAGCTGCCCATCTCAAGCAATGACTTGGGAGTGGGGGTTTACAATTAAATATATATATTACAATTAAAACATTTAACAGGAATGATATAATTATTAAGTGAGGAAGCTCATTGAGACAGGCTGATTATTGTGTATTATATAGAGATTATTGTATAATTCCATCCAAACTAAATTCATAGAACTATATTACATAAGCAACTTCATAACTTCAAATTCCAGTAACAGCCTCTTCTAGGTCACCCACAATAGAAAGAGACGATTTAGGAAAATGAAATTAAAATACATTCTCCTGCTGGAGCAGGCGGTTGGACTAGATGACCTCCAAGGTTCCTTCCAACTCTGTTATTCTATTATTTGATATTTAAGTAATATGGGAATAAACAGAACATTTTTGCCATTATAGTATATCCATTTATTCTCTTAATCAAAATGGTAGTTATACATTTTTATAAAATGTAATTATACATTTTATAAAGTAAAAAATACCAAATTCAAATCATTAAACCCTGAATGATTGCCAAAGACCAAAAAAGAGTAAGCTTTTAAGATCAGTGAAGTAGAGGTGGGTGGATTTTCTAAAGACCAAACCTGAATACTGAAATGAAGCAGAATACTAGCAAGGTTTTAGGCCCATGCTGAAGTAAAACAGACCTTCATTTTGGAGACTTCGGAGGCTATGGGGCCTTGACCACTGTCCTGATGTGTGCACTCCCAAAGGTACCCACTTAAATTGATAATATAAGCAGGAATTATTGCTTTGAAAACATGTGTCTGAGCAGTTATCCAGGAAAGAAAGAAAAATCCTTTTGAAAATGGCTAATCTGGGGAAGTTTCCTTCCATTGCAATGATCCTGCTGCCCCCAAATGTCTTTATCAGGGAGGTGGTTTTCCTTTTACTCGTACATCTGGTTTCAGGACGACTGCCTTTCTTCTTGTCCATATAAACTCATGGAACCTGCGTGTCTCTATTATTAATGTGCACAGGGAAAGACTTCAACCTGCCAAGAAGTCTAATGATAACAGAATGCTCTTTGTGGATAAGGCCTTCCCACCAGGGGTGGGATTAAATTTTTTTAGCAACTGGTTCTCTGCTGGTTGCTGGGTGGACGTGTCCAGGGTGGGCCCGGCCTACTCGGCCTCCTGCACCACGGCAGTGTGTGTGTGTTTTTGCCCTGCCCAGGCTCTGAAGGCTTTCCTCAAGCCTCTGGGAGGGCGAAAACAGTCCATTTCAGAACTTCTGGAACTTTTGCTCTCCCAGAGCTTCCACACAGGCCCTGCCCTTACCTGGCATCCAAAACAGGCCGCGTGGAGACTCCTGGGTGGGGCAGGATGGATGGGCGGGGCCGGCCAGACAGTCCTTGCAACTACCATTTCAGCGAACCAGATGTAAAATTACCATCCGGTCCGCTTGAACCAGTCTGAACCAGCTGAATCCCACCCCTGCTTCCCACCAAACTCATCTTTGTAGTAATGAGGTTCTCTCCTCTTAATTCTTCTCTGCCTTGAAAGTGCTCAGTAATATCCTCCGAAAGTTTCCTTTTGCATTAATGTCAGCACAAGCATTTCTGAATAGGAAAAGCATCAAAAGTATTTTGAAAACCAAAACAGGCTTTCAACCTTTGGTCCAAAGCTAATGAAATAATGGAGCTTCCTTCTTGAAATTTTAATGAACTTCTAAACAAGAATTAAGACTATAAGATATGGGTGGCAAAATCCAGTTAACTACTAGAGGCCAGTAAAGGGATAGAAGTACATATAGCACTGTGCTGTCATGTACTTGTCATCTGGATGTTTGCAGTCCCAGTCTGGTAGCTCTAGAAATATATTTGACTTTGCATACAATTATGAAGCAGCCTTCCCAATTTGGTGTCCATCAGATTTGTTGGCTTGGAATTCTGATTACTGACGTCTAACATATTGAGAGCCATGAAATGGAAGAAGCCTGTTGTTCAATATGCTTTAACTATTAATTGCTACACAATCAAAACTGACACCAACCAGAACGTAGAATAACTCAAAGAAGTAGTACACGCTTGGAAGAGATTTGGGCCATAGAATGGGCAAAAGTCAAACATGACTGAATGGATAACATTGTCATCATGATCATCATCATGCTAAATGCTGATTCCTCTGTTATGTTACAAGTATTGAGGAAAATATTACCATTTTTAAAAATCCAGTCATACCTTTTCCACAATGATAAGGTCTCCCACTTGAATATTCGAACTTTTCACCTTCACTGTGCCTAAAGACAAAACAAAAAGCTGCTTTAAAATTCTCCAAAAGTGTGCATAATTCTTCACAAGACATTGAACATTCTTGGTGAAAACCCTTCCCCCCCACACGCTTCAGTTCAGAGGGAATTATTTGGCACCTTTATATTGGCAAATATGGTCCAAGGCTGATATGATCCTTCATGCTAAAAACTCAACAAGTATTAGCAAAGAGCAATGCCTCATTTTTAAAACACTGTAGAGTAGCTTTATGCAGCTGTGAACAGTACAAATGACCATTTAAATTTGAAGATCAACAAAATGTAGATGGGAATTAAAATACTCCCCACTCTTCCAAGAAACATTTGGCTTTTAGGAGACCGTATTCATCATGACTTGCAAAACAGAGCACAAAAGGTTTGAGAAAATATTGTTTTTTGATACAGCTGGTAAATGCCAATGATCTATATCAAAGCAGTGGCCCCTTGGTAGGGGGTCTCTCTGCATTTCATAGGACTTTTTTTTAAAAAAAGCTGGTCTTGTTTACTATGCTTTGTATTCATGAATTGTAGAGAGAGGAAAGCAAGAAAAGAAAACTCTTAAAACCAAAAACCTAGAAAAGGAATCAAACCCAGCATTTGCACATTTAAGGACAAAACTGGGCCAAAAGATACATGTTCAACAAACTTGCATCTGATAAATATAAATTTATGTTTTCTGCCCCCTAAAAATATTTTTCAGTATCCCAGAAAGCAAATGCAATTTAAAAAAAATAGCAAATTTGAATGTCCAGTATGAAATTTACATGTAGGATAGATTCAGAGGAAAGGTTTTCACAGCAAAGGTTATTTGTGCCTGGTTATTTTCTCTTCCTGGTTCTTATCAAAGAAAGAGAAGGAAATCCTGTGTTAATTAAGAGTGCCTTTTCATATGCATATTTTCTTATCCCCTTTCCATTTATTACCTTTGTCTACATTGTTTTACATATGGATGCCTGCTGCCCCATTGCATCCTCCAAACAAATAAAGATAAGGAGATAGTGAGTAGTCTCACAATAAGCATATCCACGCATGATTTGTTGGCTAATTACTATATACTAGGACAGTGGGTCACCAACCAGTTGTCCACGAGAAAATTTTGGTAGTCTGCTGAAAAATTATTTGCATATTTTATATTGCACTAAATACTATTTTTTTAAAAATCATATTAGTGATCCGCGGGATTTAAAATTATGAATTTAGTGGTCTCTGGGGTCTGAAAGATTGGTGACCCCTGCACTAGCACATACATGTTGGCTTATGAGCCACAATATTAGAGCTTACACTACATGTAGTTTGAGCTCAAATATTGTTTACTGTTTACAGATTTTACTTAGTATCCGAATATCTGATACCAGTTAACAACTGGATTCATACATCATACTATGCCATAGTTATGTTTATATATATAACCAATGTCGTTGTATTTAAGTACGACAATAAAGATTACACACACACACAAACACACACACACTAAATTGCTCAACTCCAGTTGTATGAATTTGTACAGGAAAGTAAGCCATGAACCATGATTTATGATTCACACACTGAATAAAACCATAATGACATTTGTTTAAGGAGTTTCTGCTTCCAACAACTTAGTAGCTTAAATTTAAGGCTATTAAACCATGGCCTACCATTATGTACAAATGGCAGCATGTTTTTTTTAACTTACCAGATATTCAAATAGTTACAAACTTTATATATATTATAAATCTGCCTTGTAAAAAATAAACATTAGTAGGAAGGTTTTGCTAGAGCAAAGCATTCTTTCAATAGGACACTATTGAAAGAATACAAAGTTCTGATTTGGCCCAAGTCACCAAAACGACAATTAAAAGCTCCATCCATATATTTGACATCTTCCCCTTCAACCCCTCTTTCTCAAAATTGCTGTTCTGATTATCATCATCTTTTGATAGAGTTGCAAATAGACAGAAAGCTGGAGCCAATTTCCTGACCTCTTGCTGTGAGCTTGCTGTAAATCTGAGAGTTGACTTCCTTGTCACGCATGTAACATCGGATCTCTTCTACAGCCTCACGGATGATGGTAACAGCAAGCACAAAGCCCTAAAGAGGCAGAAAGAGAAATGGTGGAGGATTAGTCAAAGAAAATAGATTAAATCCGAAGAACTTGTCAGAAGATCTGGGAAGTTAGTGAATGATCACAACATGGAGTCATGTTTAGTTAAATTTTCCATTTCAGAAGAAACCACTTAGTTGGTAGAGGCTAACATTTTATGATTCATTCTATCTATCATCTATCTATCTATCTATCTATCTATCTATCTATCTATCTATCTATCTATCTATCTATCTATCTATCTATCTATCTATCGTCTATCTCTGTGTCTGTGTCTGTGTCTGTTCCAGCATAACTCTATAACTCTGGAGTGCCTTGAGCAATTTCAACCAAACTTGGTAGACAGATGACTTATTCTCTGGAAAAGAACACTGTGGGGGTAAGACACTCCTAACACCCCTCGGTGTGTGTGTGTGTGTGTCTATGTCTGTCTGTCTGTGTCTCTGTGTGTTCCAGCACAACTCTGGAACGTCTGGGCCGTTGAAATGAAAAGGAATGCATTATATCTATATTGTCAAATCACAGTACTTTTGACAGTGATAATGTGCATTTTGGATTCAAGTTCTGCTAAGATACAGTCTGTGGTGCCTTAAAATGGATTGTACTGTACAGCACAGTGGAGTTACCATGGTAATGGCTTTACAGTACTCCACAAGGGGGCTCCCTCTGGCAAAGGAGGTTTGTTCCGGGCAACACTGGGTTATCAGCTAGTATGATATAAAACCATACGATGAATGATTGAGGGGACTAGGTATATGTAGCGGACCTAGGAGTGACATGATACGGTAGCTGTCTTCCAATATTTGAGGTGCTGTCACAGAGAAGAAAGGGTTAACCTGTTCTCCAAAACACCTGAGGGCAGGACAAAAGTAATGGATGGAAGCTTCTCAAAGGGAGAGAATTAAGGACAAATTTCTTGCCAGCGAGAACAATTAATCAGTGGAATGGCTTGCCTCCAAAAGTTATGAGTATTCAATCACTGGATGTTTTCAAAAAGAGATTGGACAGCACTTTGTTTGAAATGGTATAGGGTGTTCAGCTTGAGCAGGGGGCTGGACTAGAAGACCTCCAAGATCCCTTCTAATTCTGTTATTCTGCATTCTATATTACATGACTAGATATAAAAAGTAGAAGAAATAAGCACTGCTAGTACAAAACGCTACTAAAGCCACATTGCTACAATGTTCACCAAGCTGCAAATATTCAACTTCTATGTTGCTACAATATATCTGAGATGGCTTTTTCTTTTCTTTTACTTTCTAGATAACATGAATACTTTTGGATCAAACCAAGCTTGTATCCATCTCTCCACTCTGTTCCTGACAATGGTCAAACCAATGCCTCTGTGCACTTCAAATATATTGTATTGATTATATTTTAAATATTTTTATCGTATTTATTTTTGAAATATTCAATGATGAACAATTTAAATGAAATAAGACAAATAAAACCCATTCAATAAGAAGGAAATACCTTTTCATTTGTGATCCCAACAACTGATATTCATAGGAAGAAATACATTTATTTATTAAATTTATATGCCACTCATATCATTACCCAAAGATGCTTTGGTTTGCTACATAACCAGACTTCTATAATTCTGATAACCTATACCAGTGATGGCTAACCTTTTTGTCGTGTACCGAAATAATGCAATGCGTGTGTGTTCCCCCTGCTACCCCACGCATGCGCAGATGCCCCTCTGTGTCCTGTTTTGGCCCTAGTAGGCTTCCCTGCAGCGTCCTGGGACCAAAAACAGGATGCGGAGGGGAGGCACAGCACCCCCCGCACTCCCCCCCCCGTGCATGCATGAAAGAAACCCAAAAATCAGCTGGCTGGTGGGATGTGCACATACATGCGTGGGAAAGCTGAGCTAGGTCGACGGCTCATTTGCCCTCAGAGAGGGCTCTGCATGCCACCTGTGGCACATATGCCATAGGTTCGCCATCATGGACCTATACCATCATCTTGCTTAGTGCTCACAAATTACCATAAACCTGCTCATCAAAGTAATGTTTTAGATTCTTGTTATTGGTGATGCTTTTGTTGATTTTTTAAAGACACCTAAATCACATTCATAATGATTTCATAGCATGTGCACTCCTGAGCAAAAGGCTGAAAATTAATGAGTCTCCACCCCATGCAACCAACTATTCTATAGTGCTTTTCTTAGAAATATTCCACACACACCCCACACACAGGACTTTCTTTTAAGTGAGTGAAATTACAGGTCTCATCCTTTTGAAAGGGAGGAGGGCAGAAATATCATTGACTAAAATTCAACTTCTAAGTCTGAAAGCATTTTCTTTCATAGTTTTTCTCTCTTTTTTAAGACATACTTTAAATATTTAAAAATATGTTTCCAGACTGGGATTATATATCTGTGTAAGAATATTCTCGATGTAGGTTCTTCTTACCTGAATCATGGAAAGGAAATAATTTGTTTTGTAAATGTAATTAAGCTGTCCAAAGGAACTCAATCTGCTGTACTAATTTCTAGGAATCTGGAACTAGGAATCTTCCACTCCTTTGCATAGCTTCCATGAACATTAATTCAGAATTATATTACTATATGCCTTCAAGGCTTGCCATTACAAAGAAATGCAAATGATACAGGGGACTGATTTCAGCTCTCCCAAATTTGGAAATCATTAGTATATTGTATAAAGCAAGTCCAAAGGAATTCAGGGTTATTAAGCCTTATTTGAAAGAATGGCAATATCCTTTGGAGAAATAAAACAACCCTTTTTACATTTACCTAAACTCAAATCCTGTATTTTATTTATTGTATTTTTAATTCCCTCAAAATTTCTCTTCCCCAAAGCTTGTTTTAGCCCCATGGGAAGAAACATAGATTTACTTTGGGAGAATGGGAAAAAATTGGTGTTCCATTTGCTATTTTAAAGTAAAAAAAATAACAGCCTTGAATTATACGATCATATCATCACAAGCCCTGATTTGCTACATCATTGTTCCTTCCATTAAAAATAAGTCAGGGTAAATACTTACTGACAGCAAGTCCCAATAACTAATGAGGCTTTCTTCTAAGTAGATAAGTAGCATTCAATTATCATACTATTTTACTCCCATTATGATAGCATTTAAATTTGGTGCTTAAAATATATATCAATCATTACTCTAAAATGCTACCTCAAAAACCAGTTTATAAGGTTTATGTGTACTATATAGGAAAAAGAAATCTATGCATGTAAAAATTGGGATTCCAAATAATCATTAAAACTATCCCATTTATTCTGCCTCACTGATTCCTCTCAAGTTGTTATTTGACTCCAAAAGGGCTGTTTCAGCAGTCTACAATGAACAAAAAGTCTATTATTTATAACTCTGGCAGCTCACATGCTGAATTCTAATGGTTTGTGTGATCTGAACAAATTACAATGAGCTACAGGTTTGAAGCAAGCCTTGTAAAAAAATACAAACTAATTTCTACAGCAAACATCATACAGTAGTGCAGCCAGATTTGTATTCCATACCATATAAAATGAAGACATACTAAGAATACAAGCTACCATTAAAAAGGGGTAAAGTTTCTAGCAATCATGCTACATTATGAAGTGGCTTGCTTTGTTAAATTCTAAATTTAAGCCTAGGCATTGGAGATAGCTATCTCTCAATACTTTTTTTTCTTTTCAAAAGAAACAAAGGCTTAATCAGAATAACTACAACTGGGAATGGGGTAGAAGAAAAGAGGAAATTTAACCTATTCCTCTGTGTTGCTTTCTACATCTCAAGTCCCCCCCACCAATACCCCCAAAAGTAGTTTTTGCTTCATGAAAAGAAATACAGATCGGCTTTGGGAGGAAGAGAAAATTTGGTGTTCCATTTGCTATCTTAAAGTAAAAAAATAACAGCCTTGAATTATCCAATCACATTATCCTAAGCCCTGATTTGCTAAATTGTTTATTGGGGAGAACTATAATTGAAAGAAGTTAAAATCCCTAAAGGCATACGGAATCACAGCTACCAAATTGATAATCTTGTGTGGCTTCCGGAGATCTCTAAAAAGCATTAGTCATTATAATTTTTTAAAGGTGACATAACCAGTTAAACAATAACCGGATTGTTATTATTTATCACTTTATTAACTTCATTGCATTTTTGTTTTTGTCCTTCTCTTCATCCAACTCTTATAACTATAGTTTTCTTCTGACAATTAGTTGAGCCAATAATAAAACACATCTGTACCAAATTTAATTTACTGCAACATATATTAAAATCAAATGAAATGAAATTTACCGCATTTTTCAGAGTATAAGACACCTTTTTCCCTCAAAAAAAAAAAAGGCTGAAAATCTGGGTGCATCTTATACACTGAATGTAGCATTTTTTGCCTCCTGAAGAACTGCCCCTTCACCAAAGTGGCCATGGAGAGCCTGTAGAAGGCTTTCAGAGAGCTCCTGGGGGCTGGAGAGGGCAGAAATGAGTGGAAAATGGGCCATTTTTTCTCAATTTTGCCCCCAGGAGTACTCTATAAGCCTCCTAAAGGCTATGCAAGGAATTTTTTTGACCAAAATGGGCTCGTTTTTGCAAAAAATGGGCTGTTTTGGGCTCGTTTTTTGGAGGGGGTGCCCCCCCCCAGGAGCACTCTGCAAGCACCATAAAGGCTACTCATGCCTTTTTGGGGGAGATAAACAGGCCGTTTTTGGGAGGTTTGCAGAGTGCAAAAACCTTTTAAAATTTTTTTGCCTCTTGGTGCGTCTTATACTTATACTAAAGCTAAATACGGTAGCTTTACTTCTGGCCCTATCAATTTTCTCTTTGGAAACCAGACATTAACACACTGTTCAAAATCCAAGTGTGGCTGCTGATGCAAACAAAACAAAACACCAAAGCACTTCCTTGTATTAAATAAACAATTAAACTATTTGTGGTTTGTTAGACACAGGCTGCTGGTGGGAAGAACAAGCAAAACCAGTTAGAACTGTGCAGGTCAGCATGTTTTTCCTTAATTTCCAAATTGGTCAAGATATAGTTTAACCTTTGGAAGGATCTTGAAAAATAAAAACAAACAAACCTAAAGACTATCTACTTTGTGAGTATTTGTTCAGTGTTTAGTCCATTGTTCCAAAGACAATTACAAAAATGCTTCCATGACCACCTACTTTTTAAGCGAGTTAACCCAGGGGAATCTCTTTAACTGAACTCTTGGAATGATTAAGTTATGGGATAAATTACTCCCCTGATCAAGTGTCTCCCTGTGTATTTCATTTTCCTGTACCACTCAAGGTTTTATTTCTGAATAGCGAACCTTTATTAAATCAATTTTAAAAGTTAGACCAAGCATCTACAATTCCCAAAGACATAAAGGGCAGGCTTCATAAAATAAGCTAACAAAAACCATTTTAAGTTTCAGCATTACTTGGATCTCAGAGATAAGGTTAACAAAGGACATCTTGTATTCAAACACTGAAACTTTTCTTGGATAAATAAACCTGATATTACCTACCAGTGGAACCCAATATGTGTAAAGTGCACCAAGCCTCATTTCAGGAACAAATTGAGAACAGGCAAGAAATAAAAAGTAGAGATTGAAGAAATATTTGAATTGGTTGAACAGGACCTAGAAACAGAGTGGGGAGAAGACCAAGTAAGTGACAAGGAAATATTGACAAGGAACTTAACCAACATAAGAGCAGCAATCCACAAAAACTTGTTAATCTAAAAGGATTCTTAAAAGGAAAAAGTTAGACAGTAAAACACACATGCATACACACCAAATACTTTCATCTAGGCAGAATATATATATATATATATCCTCAATTTACAACCATGATTGGAACCAGAATTTCTGTTGTTAAACAAAGCAGTTAAGTAACTTGCGCCTGGTTTTATGACCTTTTTGCCACAGATGTTAAGAGAATCACTGCAGTTGTTAAGTGAATCATTGCAGTTATTAAATGAATCAAACTTTTGCTTGTTGGAAACCAAGTGGAAAGAGAGCAAATGGCGATTACCTGATCCTGAGGGACTGCAACTGTCATGAATATATGTCAGATGCCAAGCGCCTGAATTTTGATCATGTGACCATAGTGCAATGGTCAGAATTGCGAGGACTCGCTATAAATCACTTTATTCAGTGCTTTTGTAACTTTGAACAGTCACTAAATGAATGCTTGTTAGCCAAGGACTGCCTGTAGCAGTTACAATCAGTTCAGTAATCATAAATCCTCATTCTAACCTACTTTTGCACTAGTATTGGGAAGGCACATTAGGTGAGAATTAATTTACTTTAGAAATGTATTCCAAAATAGATGATTTAAGATAATTGTTCATTGGGTGAGGCATTCTTGCCTTCATTTAGCAGGATTTAATGGCAATGTGGGAGGTTATAATATGTGAGTTAGCTGTGAGTGCCTCCACCTGTATACTGGACCCGTGTCCCTCCTGGCTGGTTGCCAACAGCAGTGAGGTGACACGAGGCTGGATCCAGGCGGTTGTAACCGCCTCCCTTCGGGAGGGGCACTTCCCCGCCGCACTTAAAGCGGTGGTGGTGAGACCCCTCCTGAAGAAACCATCTTTGGATCCAGCCGTTCTTAACAACTACCGTCCAGTCTCCAACCTCCCCTTTCTTGGGAAGGTTGTTGAGAAGGTGGTGGCCTTCCAGCTCCAACGGACCTTGGAGGAAGCAAGTTATCTTGACCCCTTCCAGTCCGGCTTCAGACCTGGTTACAGCACAGAAACCGCTTTGGTCGCATTGACTGATGATCTCTGGAGAGCCAGGGATGGAGGCCATGCGTCCATCCTGGTTCTCCTTGACCTCTTGGCGGCTTTTAATACCATCGACCATGGTATCCTTCTGCGACGACTGCGGGAGGTGGGAGTGGGAGGCACTGTTCTGCGGTGGTTCTCCTCCTACTTCTCGGACAGGTCGCAGTCGGTGTTGGTTGGGGGGCAGAGATCGTCCCTGAGGCCCCTAACTTGTGGGGTGCCGCAGGGTTCGGTCTTATCCCCCCTACTATTTAACATATACATGAAACCGCTGGGCGAGATCATTCGGAGGCACGGGATAAAATACCATCAATACGCGGACGATACGCAGTTGTATCTGTCCGCCCCGTGCCAACTCAATGAAGCGGTGGACGTGATGAACCAGGGTCTTGAGGCCGTTAAGAACTGGATGAGAGCTAACAAACTGGTACTTATTGTAAGCCGCCCTGAGTCCCCTCAGGGAAAAGGGCGGCCTATAAATGCATAATAAATACTAAAATACTAAATACTAATACTCAACCCGGACAAGACCGAATGGCTGTTGTGTTTCCCTCCCAATAATTTGGCCAGTGTTCCATCGCTCAGGCTGGGGGGTCAAATTCTACACCCCTCAGATAGGGTTCGCAACTTGGGAGTCCTCCTGGACCCACAGCTGACTTTTGACCACCATCTGTCGGCTGTGACCAGGGGGGCATTTGCCCAGGTTCGCCTGGTACGCCAGTTGCGACCCTACTGAACCGGGAGGCTCTCACAACAGTCACTCGAGCCCTTGTGATCTCTAGGCTGGAATACTGCAATGTGCTCTACATGGGGCTACCCTTGAAGAGCATCCGGCGACTTCAGCTAGTCCAGAATGCGGCCGCGCGAGTGATAGTGGGCGCACCTCGGTACGCCCACATAACACCCATCCTCCACGAGCTGCGCTGGCTACCTGTTGATCTCCGGGTGCGCTTCAAGGTGCTACTTACCACCCATAAAGCCCTTCATGGTAGTGGATCTGAATACTTGAGAGACCACCTTCTGCCGATTACCTCCCTTCGTCCCATCAGATCGCACAGAGTGGGCCTCCTCCAAGTTCCATCCGCCAGTCAGTGCCGACTGGCGACTACGCGGAGGAGAGCCTTCTCAGTAGCAGCTCCGACCCTTTGGAACGATCTCCCCGTAGAGATTCGCACCCTCACCACAGTCCAGAGCTTCTGCACAGCCCTTAAGATCTGGCTATCCCGCCAGGCCTGGGGATAAGATCTTCATACACCCCACCCGAATGTTGAATGAATGTTGTGTTTTATTGCTATTTTTATTTGTACTCACATATTATTTTACGTTTTGTCTTGCACCCCCTTCCCATGAGTTGTAAGCCGCCCTGAGTCCCCTCAGGGAAAAGGGCGGCCTATAAGTGACAATAAAATACTAAAAAAATACTAAAAAATAATAATATGGCCTCCTCATATTTCCATTAAATCCTGAGGGAAATCTCAGGGAGGAACTCTTTTCGTAAAACCTTTGCAGTGATGGTGCTATTATAACAACTGGGGCAGGAGAAATCCTGTTCATGAATAACTAAATAATTCCTCTCCTGAAAAAAAATGGAAGATTTTTTAAAAAGAAAACCACTTCTATTTTGGTTTGTTGCATATCACTTACAGCACTGATGGTTAACCTTTTTGGTACCACATACGCAGGAACCCGGAAGAGAGCAACTGGCCGCTGCACATGCGCACAGTGGCCAGCTGCTCTTCTGGGTTTTGTTGCACACATGCGCGATGGCCAGCTGGTTTCTTCCAAGTTCTGGCACATGCATGTGTGCTGGCCAGCTGGTTTCTTCCGGGTTCCGGTGCGTGCTTGTGTGCCGGCTAGCTGGTCTTCAAAGACCAGCTGGCCGGTGTACATGCACACACCGGAACCTAGAAGAGAGCAGCTGGCCGGCGCACAAGTGCACCAGACCAGCTGGCTGGCATGCATGTGCACAATAGAACCTGCAAGAGCGGCTGGCGATGGAGCACATGCCTGTGTGCTACCTATGGCATGCGTGCCATAGGTTCGCCATCATGGGTATACAGAGGCATCTGTGGGGGGAAATGAATCACATAGGTCATGATGTCCTTGTTCAAATAGCATGATTATTGATTTTCATTAGAGGTGTCATGTGACTGGTGCCCATTACATAATGGTGTCACAACACAACATGCCATATATGCTGTTCTGGTTTTTGTTGTAGATTCTAAGCAATGCCTATAATCATACTTACTCCTGGTAGAAAAGTAAAGAAGTTGTACTTCTGGTTGTTGACGACATTGCGTGGATATCTCTGATCCCTCTTTTCGGGATGGCCAAGCCAGACGGTTCGAGGCCTGGGGTCTCTTCTTCCACAACATCTTAGGCAATCACAGCATCTGTAGGGGAAAAAAACCCAGAATTTAAAACCTTATTACCTCAAGAAAAGAAAAATAATGGCAGCTTATTCAACCAAAGGTTGAACTTTTCTGCCATTGTTCCTGACAAAATAATAAGACAGGCTTCTAGATGCAAGCGAAGAACAAATGATAATTAAGCTAGGCTTTCTAAACCAACAACAAACAATGGTTTCAAATTTGTCAGAGTTTTGGCAGCATGACTATTGTTATGAGATAAAGAGCCAAGGTGGCGCAGTGGTTAAATGCAGCACTGCAGGCTACTGCTAGATCAGCAGGTCAGCGGTTCAAATCTCACCGGCTCAGGGTTGACTCAGCCTTCCATCCTTCCGAGGTGGGTAAAATGAGGACCCAGATTGTTGGGGGCAATATGCTGACTCTCTGTAAACCGCTTAGAGAGGCCTGAAAGGCCTATGAAGCGGTATATAAGTCTACTGCTATTGCTATTGCTATTGCTATAAACACAGGAGCAAAACACAGCACACAGAGCCCTTAGACAACTAATAGTGGTTTATATTATATATACATATATACAGACATATACATGGCAGATAAATCCCTTACCACTCAGCTATGGACACAAGGAGAGAAATGAGATACATGATGAGAGAGAAAAATGCCCTCTAATGGCCATCTATATATAGACACCTGCATTGCTGAATCATCCTCATTGTATTAGATTAAGTTTACAGCTTACAACCTTACATCAGCTAGCAGCTATTAAATCCTCAGTACCTGACAAAATTGTAATTTGGGATTTTCATCCCTGATCATATTTTTCTCTTTTAGTTCTCCGAACAAATTGTTTCTCTACATTGAGGTGTATATAAAATATATACAAATATATATGATATGTGTTGTATCTTATATGAGCTGATCAGAGGAAGAAAATTCAGCCAAGGCAATTTTTTCAGCTCTTTAGTACTGACTTAGAACAAACTGAATGTCTCTGCATAATTTTTAGATGCATCTTTTACAGCAGAGAACTCAAACTCCAATTGGCACAAAAGATGCATGAGTACCAGTTCATTAGCCCAAGGGCTGAGACACTGGAGCTTTTTCATAAATGGATTGGAAAATCTTGAGTGAGTCAGAAATGAAGAAAGCGAGTATCACATTATGCCATTAATATACTGAATCAATCCTTCAGGCAAGAGGGAAAGAAGAAACTGTTTTGCTGGCAAATGCTCTTCGATTTTTGCAGCTTTTGTGCTTGCAAGGAAAGGGGGGCGAGCCCAAGGCAGAACGGCTGTCCGTGCTGGGAACTTCAAACTGCCTTGTGCAGGACAAAGTAGGTCTCTCCCACTCTGCTCTAAGTTTTGTTTGATTTAATCTTATCACGAGCTGAATCCGTTTACTGCGAGGACAATAATTGCTTATCAACATTTTAGTTTCTTCTCTTTTTCTCCTCCGAAAAATTATTTACTCAGAGGCTTTTAAAATGGCGCCGAGCAGGCTGGTTTCTCCGGTAATAACGAACACTTTTTGCTAATCCTCACAAGACTTCAAAAGAATTCAAAACAAAAGAGATAGCTTATCAAATGTTTTGGTTTCACAATAGAAGAATTTTACTCCTTCATTAACTTTGTTATTTGGAAGTTAAATGGTGATGAATCTGTTGAACGGTCTTGTTACAATGTTTACTCACTGAAAGTTTTGCCAAGCCTTAAACTTCAAAATAAAAGCCTCTTTACTTAAAGCTGCATATTTAGGCGATAGAGTTTTATTAACTGCAGGCAGACAAATTTTGAAATGGCCTCTAAACCAAATATTAACTTGAAGTCTTCACCCTCTACTTCCAGGGGCACACCCTCAGTGCCTGGCACAAAGCTGCAGCCTCCGCTTCCTACGCCCCCTGCTGGGGATGTGTTAACGAAAGAATTTTTTCTGAGTAATCTAAGCGAGGCTCTTAATGCACAGACAATTAAAATGGAAGATAAATTTAGAGATAATAGAGAGGAGAGAAAAGAGGAAATAAAAGAAATGAAAGAAGAAATTAAAAGTGAAATTAAAAGTGAAATAAAAGGACTTAAACAGGAGTTGTATGAGAAATTTGAGGCTAAGGTTGATAAAATTAGAGACGACATGCTGAGTCTTGTAACTGTATTAACAGAACATATTTCTGGAGTGGAAGATACTCTAGAGGTTCTTAATGATGCCAATGCTAACTTGACATTGAAAACAGAGGTGGTGGAACAAAAAGTGGAAAATGCTGAAAAAGAAATTATTATGATACAGTACCGACAAATGGAGCTTGCATTAAGAGTAAGGGGGCTGCGTGAGGAGAAACAGGAGAACCTGAAACAGATCCTATCGGAAGCTTTTGACCGCCTGATGGGAAGACCAGGGACCAACCAAGGCTGGCAAATTGACAAAGCTTACCGCGTTAACTCCTGGCTGGCAAAGCAGAAGCAGCTTCCTCGAGACATCGTTATATATTTTACTACAAGAGAGTTCAGAAATATGGTACTGCAAGCGTCTTATAACACTAAGCTTCAAATTGGCGGTCAAGACCTGGCTGTTTTGAAAGAGATACCACCTCAAATGTTAAGAGCCAGAAGAGACTACGCTTTTTTGGTCGAAGAACTCAGAAACCGTCAGATACAGTATAGATGGGATGCACCATTCGGCATCATATTTACATTTGATAAGCAAAGGTACCGCCTCAACTCTGTATGGAAAGCCCGAGATTTTTATTATAATATATTGAAGGCCGGACACCCTGCACCATCTGGACCTAGAGAAAGACCACAAGAAGGACAGGATAGACAGCAAACTACACAACCACCAGACAAGATGGAGCATCTCTCTTCTCTAGAAGTGCAAGGTGCTATGGAACCAAGACCTAGCCGCATGACTACTAGACGTATGGAGAAACAAGCTAAGAAGCAACAGTATCAACAATTATCGGCCATCGATCAAGGAACTACAACAACAAATCTGGAAGCAGTGGGAGGAGCTAAACCTAAGGTTAAACAGGCCGTGCAGGAAGCTCTAAAAATGCTTCAACCAACCAAAGATGACAACTAAGATTTTAACATGGAATGTCAACGGACTGAACTCTCCACAGAAGAGGAAGAAAATATTTCATTATCTTAAACAGTTTAAGAACGATGTAATTTGTTTGCAAGAAACTCATATCAAGTCAACTGATCAAAAATATTTGATCAACTCAAAACTTGGTCAACATTTTGCAGCTTCTGCTATGGAAAAGAAGAATGGTATAGTTGTATACTTAAGAAAAGATATGAAAGCTGAATTAATAGAAGCAGATCCCTTCGGAAGATATATTGCTTTAGACTTGATCTTAGAAGGGAAAAAGACATTACTTTTGGGAATTTATGCACCCAATCAACAGCAAGATAGATTCTATAGAAATCTTCATGCTAAATTAGTACAGTGGGACTATAGTTCCTGTATACTATTGGGTGACTGGAATGGAGTGATAGACACTAAGAGAGATAAGAAGATTTCCCGCCTAAATACCAAGATGCGAGCAAAGTTACCCAAATCCTTCTTTGACATTATGGATGATTTTGAATTGAGAGATATCTGGCGAGAAAGAAATGCAGAGGAATATGACTTCACTTTCTTCTCGGACAGGCATCAATCCCTTTCAAGGATTGATTTTATTCTAACCACTAATGATTTGCTTTCTAGGGTCAAGAAAACAAAGATTGCAGCTAGAGTCCTTTCGGACCATAACCCAGTTTGGATGGAGTTGGGAAGGGTAGTGCAGGCAAGAAGGTTTTGGAGACTGAATGAAAATTTATTTAGATATGAAAACTATATTAATGATTGTAAAAAATTACTATCTGAATATTTTGTTTTGAATATGAATAAGGGTACATCTATGGAATTTGTATGGGATGCAAGCAAAGCGTATATGAGAGGAGTTTTGATGAATATAAATAAAACACATAGAAATAAGCAAGGGTTAAAACGAACAGAACTGGAAGAGGAAATTAAGAGAAAAGAGCTGGAGTTAACAAGGAAACCAGACGATACAAAGGTTAAGGAAACTATTAACATATTAAAATCTCAATTTGACATGTTGATCTCTGACCAGGTAGCTACTAATTTATTATATGCAAAACACAATACTTTTTGTAATGCAAACAAACCTGGCAGATGGTTAGCTTATCAGATTAGGAAAAAAAGGAAAACTCGAAATATATCTAAATTGATTTACAGAGGGAAGGAGGTGTTCCAACAGGAAGAGATTCAAAAGGCTTTCTGGGAATTTTTTACAGAACTGTATAAAGGGGATAAAATTAATGGTTTAGACATAGACAAATATTTAGACAAGGAGAAAATACCTTCAGTTAGAGAAGAACACAGGCAAAAATTGAATCAACCAATAACCTCGGGGGAAATCCTGCAGGTAATTAAGCAATTAAAGCCAGGGAAAGCACCAGGTACAGATGGCTTGACAGCGGTTTACTATAAAAACTTACAGTTAGAAATGGTAGAACCTCTTAGAGAATTATTTAATAGGATTCAAACGGAAGGTAAAGTCCCTCCATCTTGGAAGACAGCGTTTATATCTTTGATACCCAAAGAAGATCAAGATACTACTCAACCCAAAAATTATAGACCCATTTCATTACTGAATGTAGATTATAAAATTTTTACTAAAATATTAGCAAATAGGTTAATGTTGGTCATTCAACAATTGATACATACGGACCAAACAGGTTTTATACAAGGGAGACAGATGAAAAGTAATGTCAGATTAATTATTAATGCATTAGAATATTTGGGAAAGAACAACCAGATCCCTGCTGCGTTTATATTTTTGGATGCTGAGAAGGCCTTTGATCGAGTTAACTGGCAATTTCTGCTGAAGATATTGCAAAAAATGCAGATAGGAGATAATTTTTTACAGTCAATTAAAGCAATATACCAACAGCAAACAGCACAAATCATAATCAATGGAAGTTTAACAGACTCTATTCAAATTGGAAAAGGTACAAGACAGGGTTGTCCTTTGTCCCCATTATTGTTTATTATAACTTTGGAAGTATTGTTGAATAAAATACGGGGCTTGGATGGCTTAAAAGGGATCAAGATTAGGCAGCAAGAATATAGAGTCCGCGCTTTTGCGGATGATTTGGTCATAATATTGGAACAACCGCAGGAATCCAGTATGGTTTTAATGAATACGATTAATCAATATGGTCAAGTGTCTGGCTTTAAAATAAACTTAGGAAAAACCAAAACATTAGCTATAAATATGAATATTAAACAAAAGGAAGAATTAGGAGTGATGCTAGGATGTGAGGTAGTTAAAAAAGTCAAATATCTTGGAGTTAACATTTTAATTTCAAATGGGAAGTTATATAAGCATAATTATGAACCACTTTGGCATAGCATACAGACAGAGATGAAAAAATGGGAGAAATTGCACTTATCTTTGCTGGGCAGGATAGCGGCAGTGAAAATGAACATTTTACCAAAATTTTTATTTCTTTTCCAAATGTTACCTATACTTAAAAAAGATGCGAACCTTTTAGAATGGCAGAAGGGTATCAACAAATTTGTGTGGGCAGGAAAGAAGCCGAGGGTAAAGATGAAAATAATGCAAGATGTACGTGAGAGAGGAGGACTGAAACTACCTAATTTAAAACTATACTATGATGCAGTGGCATTATCTGTAATTAGTGATTGGATTCATTTAACCAATGATAGAATATTGAACATTGAGGGACACGATCTGGTATTTGGTTGGCACGCTTACCTGTTATTCAACAAAAAATTGGATAAGAACTTTAAAAGTCATATTTTAAGAAATGCTTTACTGCGGGTTTGGAAGAAATACCAATATAAATTAAATGACAAGATACCCATGTGGGCAATTCCTAGACATGCAATTGAAAATATGAATACAGCACAAAAACAGGACAGATTTACTTACAGACAGCTTCTTACCTCGGAAAGGGGGGTATTACAATTAAAATCTTTAGAGGTATTAAAAGAGGAGAAGGTAGTTCAAACATGGTTCCAGTATGGGCAATTACAGGCTAGGTGGAAAATAGATCAAAAAATTGGTTTTATTCAAGTTGAGGATAATCTGTTTAAACAAATAAGAGATCAAAGCTTAATGCATATAAAGAGGATATATAATGTATTAATACAGATGGATTCGGAAACAGAATTAGTTAAAGATTGTATGATAAAATGGGCTCAAAATATTGAGGAACCAATAATGTTGGATACATGGGAAAGAATTTGGGTAAGAAATGTGAAATTTACACAAGCTCAAAATCTGAGAGAAAATTTTTACAAGATGTTCTACAGATGGCATTTAGATCCTAAAAAGTTGGCTTCTATGTATCCGAATGTACAGCCTAAATGTTGGAGGTGTGGTTCTCTCGATGCTACATATTATCATATATGGTGGACCTGCCAAAAGGTTAAGGCATTTTGGATAAAAATATGGTGGGTCATGCAAAATGTTTTTAAAAGAAGGATAAAGTTTATTCCTCAGTTATTTTTACTAGGTATATGTACTGATTTTACAGTGGTAGAGACCAATTTGATTTTGCACCTGATAACTGCAGCAAGATTGTTGGTGGCGCAATATTGGAAGAAGGAAGATTTGCCTACAATCCAAGAATGGACATTGAAAGTAACAAACTTAGCTGAAATGGCTAAAATATCGGCATATCTCAAAGATTATTCAAATGAGAGATATAAACGAGACTGGAAAAAATGGATTGACTATATACAAAATAAATACGGGACTAAGAAATTCCAGTTAGCCTATGCTTAAGATCAGAAATGATTTAAACTGTTAAAAGTCAGTTCAGTAAGAAGAAGCTAAGTTCAATCTAGAATGTCATTAATTTCTTTATTTCTTTTTTCTCAATAGATTTTAGACTGTGTTAGTTAAAAATCCATACCGTGTACGGGTTCTGGGAAGTCGGGGGGGGGAAGGAGGAGGGGGGATGGGGGGGTGGAGGGAGGGAGGGGTATACACAACAAAAAAAAAATTGTACTTCAATGTCTTAATGATTGACAAATGATGACTTATTTGTGTTTTTTTTTTAAAGAAAAATAAAAAAGTTCTCGAATATACTGAATCAATGTATGAGTGACTGTGAACAGTGCTTCCAAGTCCAGAAAGGGATTCAATTGTTGCACAAAACCAAATTGTGCAAAAGCTTTCCTGGCCACAACAGTCACCTGTGTTATAAGCAGCCCCTATGAGTCCAGGAGGATCCCTAGAAATATGAACTGGTCTCAAATGGGGAAGTGCAATCCCATCAGGACCAAAGGTGAAAATGTCTCAAACCTCGAGGCTCAAATAACCACAGCAATGGAATTTGTTCAGGATGGAGCCCAAGTGCATTCCTCACCATATTGATCACTTCACTTCTAGTGCATCAGATTTATGAAACCTTTTGTTCTATTTTTATTTATGAAATTTAATCTGCTTTTCAGTGTTTAAAACACCCTGAAGGGAGATTTTGAAATGCCTCTTCATTAAAAATTGAGCAAAATAACTGAGTCCAGAATGTTCAGTTCTTGATGGAACTTTTGAAAGAAAAGTACAATAAAATATGGATTCCTTCAATGAAATGTGCTACAATGTTTGTAGAACATCCTGAAACACCAACTAGCCAAATACATTTTAGCCCTTTTTACTGTGCAAAACCAACCTGTGTTTAATGTCATATGAACCAGACTGTTGTGTTTACTGGTTTACTGGTAACCATGATTAAGCAATCATACACGGGCCATCTAGTTCATGGAAACAATCATGGAAGCAGCTTTAATACTATGATCTCTAAGCCTATTGGAATTAGGTAAGTTATTAATCATTAGACACCAGATTCAAAGTAAGCAAAAGACTACAACTTACAAACCATACAATCTGGAGTGGAACAACACACTTAGCTGTCATACAGTTTATTTAGATTTGATTACGTATGTGAGAATGGAATATATGCATGCCTTGAAGCTAATGTGATGACTTTTCACTTTGTTATGACTGCTTAATGGTTCTTTATTAGAAATGTAAAAAAATACTCTGGAAGAAAGCATACCAAACTTACTTCATTCTATTGTCAATCAATCAATCATTCTGAATCCATGAGGCCACCAGGAAGTCAAATTCATTATCTTTTTAATCTTTCAACTTTTTGTTTGTTCAATTTGGAGCCGGCCTTCCTCATTCTATGCTTAAATATGTGATGCAATAATACAATAGCAGAGTTGGAAGGAACCTTGGAGGTCTTCTAGTCCAACCCCCTGCCTAGGCAGGAGCTACTGTTCTTAGCAAAAAAAAATTGCAGATGTACTTGAGATGTCAGACAAATGTGTTAAAGAGGCACAAATACACTACAATCTCTAAGACCATCCCTATTTTGCCAGCCCTTGGAATTCCCTCTTAATAATTCCACTGAATTTCAATTCAAGCCAAACAGTCAAACTTGTTTAGTACTTGGATGGGAAATCCCAGGGCAGCTAGTTAAGACTGGAATTTGAAAAACATATTTGAAGAAGGTGACAGAAGTTCACTCAGTGACTTCTTTCTTCCTGAAAGACTCTTTAAAAATGCAGGGCAGATAATGCATTAAAAACTTAAGTAAGTGCTTAAAATAGGCTTAATTTTATTTTTAAGAGAAATTTGCTCTCCCCCACCAATGAAAGATTTTTTTTTAAAAAAAAGAATCATGGTAAAATTTTGGATGAACATCCCACTGATAAAAACCATCAGTTTCAACCAAAGAATAACAGAACAAAATGACAGAATAACAGAGTTGGAAGCAACCTTGGAGGTCTTCTAGTCCAACCCCCGTGCTTAGGCTATATACCACTTCAGACAAATGGCTATCCAACATCTTCTTAAAGACTTCCAGTGTTGGAGCATTCACAACTTCTGGAGGCAAGTTGTTCCACTGATTAATTGTTCTAACTGTCAGGAAATTTCTCCTTAGTTCTAAATTGCTTTTCTCCTTGATTAGTTTCCACCCATTGCTTCTTGTTCTGCCTTCAGGTGCCTTGGAGAATAGTTTGACTCCCTCTTTTTTGTGGCAGTCCCTGAGATATGGGAACACTGCTATCATGTCTCCCCTAGTCCTTCTTTTCATCAAACTAGACAAACTTCAGCTTCCGCTAGGCCCAGATGGGAAGCCTGAGAAAAAATGCCTCTCCCGAGAGCCGCCTGCTCACCCACCCACCTGCCAAGCTGGCCTGGAAGCAGCATGTGTGTCCCTTTGTCATGTGCTGGATGCGGGACCAGAGACGGATGAGAGGGTGAGCAGGCAGCAGCCCAGAGTAGGGCCCAAAAGGCTGCCAAGCCTTGCCATGTCCCCACTACTACCACCCAGGCAGCGCTTTGACTGAGCACAGCAAGCCCAGAGTGCATCTTCCTTCCCCGCCATCAGCTTTATGTTAGAGCCCATGGGACTTGCACCATTCTCACAGCATGGCCAGCGATCATCCAAAGTGCGTCGGCCGATGGGTGAGGGATGATGCGGGCCACATAGGCTCGTGCTCCCTGGTCGCCCACCACAGGCAGGCAGGTGAGGCCCCGCTACTGTGGAGAATCCAGGAGGCGGGAGAGATGTGAGCTGGGGGGGGGGGGGAACCGAGCAGCGATGGTTCACTCTTGACTCACCTTCCCCTCTACCCGCAGGTGTGGGAGGAAGGTAAGGTCACAGTTTCAGCCAGCTGGGAAAGCCGATCTTTAAATGGGCTTTTATTTTTTCAGCCCCAAAAGAGCGGAAAGGAACTCGGAATGGTACGTAGGAAATTGCCCTGTCCCTGCAGCCTCAGGCCGCCTGCGCCGCCCTACCTTGTCGTGAGTGACATTGAGTGGCCATGCCCACTCAGTCACATGACATCCCCAAGCCACGCCCACCCAACTAGTCACTCGGCATACTGGTTATTAAATTACTTGAAGCCCACCACTGTCTAAACCTTTAACATTTACTCAGTATTAAATTCAGTACTTAAATATCTTAATACTTAAAAGAAAAATGCTTTCTCCTTAAGAAATTATTTAACACTTTCAACTGTAACCCCCCCCCCCCTCTGGCCCCATGAAATGGCAAGTTGCAGAACAAGAAATTCCTTGTGGAGTGGCAATCAACCAGCAAGTTAGTTTTGTTCTTGTTTTCGCTTTTAAATTAAATATCACGTTTCTTACTTTCTACTTCACCTCTTGCAAATAAGTGTAAAAGAAATCTTATCTCATAAAAAAAAAACCTAAAGGTTTCCCCCTTTCCCCCAGAGAAGCAGCAGCAGTAAAAAAAACTACCGGGTTGTAAGGAATAAGCTATGAAATGTTAGCTTAGTTTAAATAAGAAATATTTCACCCAGTAGCAGAAAGATTAACTTACACAAGAGTCATTTTCAGACATCCTGTTGAGAACAAATCCAACATGATTTCCATGTAAGGTCAATACTTTCTAAACTAAATATTTTAACAGGAAATAGTCAACGAAAGGCAAGAGATTAAATACTGCTGTTTCCCTGTTCCATGTTCCCAGTTGTAATATTTATATAGGGGATAAGCTAGCAGATTTTAATTTTCAGTTTAAAAAAAAGTGTAAAGCTGCCTCAGGCTATGATAAAAGAGGAAAGAAGAAGGGGAAGGATGGCAAAAGGATGTTGCTTTTAGAATAGGAATGAATCTCTAGTGTTGGTGCATCTGAGCCACAAGTCTCATGAAGGGCCATTCTTTTACCCCAGATTTCCAGAGAGACAGACAGACAGAGACTATCCCAAACTCACCCAGCAGGCATTGTGCCTAAAATGGAACTAGAACTCACAGTCTCCTGGTTTCTATCCTGATGCCTTAACCACTATGCCAAACTGGCTGTTTAGTCCTAAAAACTGGATCTACAACACAGGAAAGAATTACAACACCCCTGATAGCAAGTTATTCAGCCACTACCGCAGATAATGTATCAATTTTCATAACCTTGAACATTCTGTCCTTGAACATGACATTTGTGTGATGGTTCCAATACTTAATACTACCTTTTTTGGGGAGAACTTAAAGTGTTTATATGATAAGATTCAAATACTGGTTCATTGTCCTTCTCCTTTCCATTAATCTACATTCTCCATTTTAGGAAATAATGGACTATCAATGTCAACAATAATGTTAGAATAAAACTTTGACACTCAATGTGCTGTTTGTATGCATTCTTTGTTTCATCTGTGCTTAGCAAAAATGACTCTATTGTTAAAATACCTACAAATTGTATTCATTAAAGGAGGACTAAAGTTTGTCAGAATTGCCAGAAGATCCCAGAGGAACTAATTCAGCTCATCGGGAATTTAGATTTTTAAATATAATTAGTAACACAGTTCAAAGAGGTTGGGCTCCTGCTAAGAGCTCCCTAAATCTATTCATCTCCTTCACAGTATAACTTGTCACCAGACAATGATGTGGAAGAGGTGTACTAAATACCACTGAGAGCTTGCACTGTCAAGTAAGTGTTTACAAGGAGGAGGAAAAAGAAGACAATGACAAGACCGAAAGAGATACCGGAGAGAAGGTTCAGTAGATGGAAGGATAGGAACATTTCACAGTACCTGTTGCAACAATAAATCTTAATTCTAGAAACACTTAACCCCATATTCAGGAACCTGCTTATTGACAGAAGTCTTATAAAGAGGTCACTCTTAGAGTAGTTTCTTTATGCAGACAAGAAGAAAGACTATATACTATGTCTGTGAATAAGCAGATCTGCCTCCTACACTATATTGCCAAAAGTATATATATAGGAGACAAAATCTTGATATAGGTCTTTACTTCCAGTTTTAAATTCTAGGCCTTCTGCTCTTGCTTATCCATGTCAATCAGAGGTGGGTTGCTGTTGGTTCGGCCCGGATCAGCCGAACCGGTAGTAGTGGTATCGGGAGGCTCCGCCCACCCACCCGGACGCTTCTGTGCATGTGCAGAAGTGTTGCACAAGCGCACGAGCGCATGCAGGAGTGTGCCTGAACTGGTAGTAAAAATATTAGCAACCACCTCTGATGTCAATGAATACTTGGCCATTGTCTTCCTCATCTTGAGATATGAGCCGAGGTGGCGCAGTGGTTAAATGCAGCACTGCAGGCTACTTCAGCTGACTGCAGTTCAGCAGTTCGGCGGTTCAAATCTCACCGGCTCAGGGTTGACTCATCCTTCCATCCTTCCGAGGTGGGTAAAATGAGGACCCGGATTGTTGTTGGGGGCAATATGCTGACTCTATAAACCGCTTAGAGAGGGCTGAAAGCCCTATGAAGCGGTATATGTCTAACTGCTATTGCTATTGCTATTGCTATTGCTACTCCAATATCTGTTTATAAATATTTTTCTCTAGCTTTCCCATCTCACCAGCTACAATCCTAAAATCTTTTCTTTCTTTCTTTCTTTCTTTCTTTCTTTCTTTCTTTCTTTCTTTCTTTCTTCTTTCTTTCTTTCTTTCTTTCTTTCTTTCTTTCTTTCTTTCTTTTTCTTTCTTCCTCTCTCTCTCTCTTTTTCCTTCCTTCATTTCTTCTTTTTTATTTATAAAATTTATTGGCCACTCAATAAATCTTTTTTTTCATCCCACTACTCTAACTTTATCAAGACTGATTTTTTTATTTTTTTCTTCTAAAATACTAGCTAGCACTCCCCAAATATTATATAATCCCAGATTTCAATTCCCAACAGCCCCTATCAAAGGCATGTGGGATTTAGACTTCCAAAAAGATTTGGAGGCCAGCATAAGACCCAACTCTTCAAATAAGGAAAAAATCAGAGAAATTTATCCCAAATAACCCTCAGTGTTCACCACGGACAGAAAACGCTGAATGCACAATTACAGAGTAGCAATTAATTCTTGCTCAACTGTGTTCTTTTAACATCATACATGTAATAATAGAAGTTGAACCATGAAGAATAATCTGCCTTCAGATTCCTGCCAATACGACTTAAATTTAATGACATTTCCATTATTGCTGGAATGGTGCACTATGTGTATCAAAGGAAAAAAGCATTAAACCAATAGTACAAGTTTAAAGAACAACTAATCTGTACCTTTCTGGCATATTGGTGCCCAAGCCAACATCGAGCAGTGCCTGTCTATTAGAATAGCATTTCCTCAGAGATTCAGATGGCTTTAACAACACTACCCATCTTCAAGCAAGCCCTAAAAACCTGATTTCCCGCCGCCCCCTCTGGTCTTAGATTAGAGTATTTGGTGATATTATGGAATCTGACATTGGCACAATGACATAACCAGGTTAGCAGGATAAAATAAGAACTTGCTGGAGAAGAAGAAGCTCAGCCTTTCCACCATGCACAGTGGTTCCAATAGCAAATAAGCCACCACAATCTTTTAGAAAAATAATGCTTATGAAACAATTTTGATCTCCGCATCTCAATGGAAGATAATAAATGTTGCCTAGTGAGCTACCACATGGATAACTGGAATAAAACTAACATGGACAACTGTTGTGGCCGAGTAGGAGCCGTTGGAGCTGTCACCAGACTCCGACAGCGAGGGGCCCTATGAGTCGGCTATGGAGGAGGTGGAAGACCCTGGACAGGGTGCCGAGTCTGAGCAGGGCGCAGAGAGGCTGGTTGGCCACCAGGAGGCACCTGAGCCTTGGAGCAGTGGGAAGGAGATAAGGGAGTTGTTCCTGGATGCTCGGCAACGAAGAGCTAATAGGTGTAAGGAGCAGTTACACAGTTACAGGAGATAATTTCACTCAGCTGGTGGTAATTAGGCTCCTCTCAATACTATAAAAGGAATGATTGGGTACACGCCCTTTGCAGGAGTCAACGTATTCATTAAAGTTGGAGAACTCTCATGGCTAGCTTGGCAGGCTGGATTGCTGCCAAGGTTAGTCTGTGCTGGCTTGCTGCCAAGGCCTGGACTGTGCTGGATTGCTGGCGACGTCTGGACTGTGCTGGCTTGCTGCCAAGCTCCTATCTGTGTGTTAATTAATCTTTGCAGTATCATGGTCTCAGAGTGCTTTGGTGTAGGACGAGGGGAGTCAGAACAGAGAACAAATTACTACTGTCCATTGAATAGCTTATACCCTCTGGTGCATTCATATACAAGTGTATTACCTACACTTAATCCTAAACCAAATCATGCTACACTGATTTTTGTGTGTGTGAGTGGGGTGGGGGAGCCTGAGCCACATCATTTCTTGTGTGTGAGGGTTAGGATTGACAAAAACTGTCTACTTGTTTTCACCAATTGTTCAGCCCAGTGGTGGGATTCAAATTTTTTTACTACTGTTCTTTAGGCATGGCTTGGTGGGCATGGCAGGAGATGGGTAATGTAAAATCTCTATTCCCTCCCCACTCCAGGGGAAGGTTACTGCAAATCCCCATTCCCTCCCGATCAGCTGGGACTCAGGAGGCAGAGAATAGATGGGGGTGGGGCCAGTCAGAGGTGGTATTTACTGGTTCTCCGAACTACTCAAAATTTCTGCTACTGGTTCTCCAGAACTGATGAGAACGTGCTGAATACCACCTCTGGTTCAGCCCTTATTCCCAGGCTTGCTTACTTATCATTATATGGTAATTTAAAAATAACTCTCCTGCAACCCTTGATGAGGGAGCTGTTCAGATAATCAAGTATTAATTTAGCAAGTCATAATATTCATTGCCTTCATGCACCTCTAAGTAATATGCATTACTTTCATGCACCTCTTTGAGCGGGAAGAAAGTAAGTTGATGTTTACCACAGCTTCCTGTTAATAACTAGGTTGGGACTGCTTGGCATACTGCCTTGTTTTAAAGTTGACTTCTGCATCTTAGATGATAAAGATCATGCTTCCAGGCAGCTTCCTGATTTATTTTACCTCTTGCAGGAATGAAAAAAGTGATAAGACCTTAAATAGGTCAGAGTGCTAATGCTCATTTTGGTTTATTAAACCAGAATTTGATTATTCAAACACAGCCACTTTCATATGCACAGACAGAGAAGCGATTCCTTACATAATTCTCAGGAAAATGAAGAAATGCAGCAGAACAGTAGATAAGATCTGGAGATCAGAGCCAAAAATGATGAACAGGTGTTTAAATATTTCCAACAGCTATGAATCAAGTTTTAATAAACATTTTACAAAAGACGAGTCTGTTTAAAAATGTCTGATACCCTTTTCTTCAGGGAAAAGATTTTTTTATGCCTTTCTATATACTGTTAATTATTTTTCATATTGTCTTTTAAAAAATCATTGATGGAGGGTTGATTTATCTTCTCTAATTGAAGATTAATTGTTTTCTATTCCTTACAAGTGAAATAAACCACAGAAAGATTGATATTGACAACAGTATGTTCCTACAGCTTTAACAGCAAAAACATTTGTAGAACATTAGCAGGGATAAATAGGATTGGTAAAATGTCACAATGACACACTGTAAACAAGATGTCACCGAGTCATGATGTCATCGCACAGATTACAAAATGGCGAGATAATGTCTATTGCCCATATATAAGCCATGTCATTGCTTAATGATATCAGGACACACATGCAGCTTGCTCCTCTAATGTGTGTGTATAGGAAGGGAAAGTGAGTTCTAGCCCCACCTTAGGTGTGAAAACCAGCTGGGTGACTTTGTATCTGTCACCCTCTCTTTGCCCACCCCACCTCAGAGAATTGTTGCTGTTGTAGAGAAAACAGGAAGAGGAAGGAATACTAAGTACTGTATGTTTTCTGCCTTGAGTTACATGTAAAAATAACTAGCCAAATATCCTGGTGTTGCCTGGGTATTTATTTATAGGGGGAAAATGTCCAGACAAAACATAATTTCTAATGTTGGATTTTCCCCCTTACCAGAGAGAGCCCCCTTGTGGAGTACTGTGAAGCTGTTACCATGGCAACTGCACTGTGCTGTACAGTAGAAGCCATTTTATGGCAGAGCAGGCTGCATCTTAACAGAACACCCTCCCCAAGTGGTGTTATTTATGTCTTACCCGCATAGTATTTGTTTCTAAAGGGTAAGTCACCTGTGTACCAAGTTTGGTTGAAATTGCTTGAGGCACTCCAGAGTTATGCTGGAACATACCATATTTTTCGGAGTACAAGATGCACCTTTTTCCCTCAAAAAAGAAGCTGAAAATCTGGGCACATCTTATACACTACAGCATTTTTTTGCCTCCTGAAGCCCCGCCCCTTCACCAAAATGGCCATGCATAGCATGTAGGAAGCTTTTAGAGAGCTCCTGGGGGCTGGGGAGGGCAGAAATGAGTAAAAAAAATGGGCTGTTTTTTGCTCAATGTTACTCCCCCGCCAGCCTCCAGGAGCATTCTATAAGCTTCTTAAATACTATCCATGCCCCCCTTTTTTATGAAAAATGGGCCTGTTTTTGCGAAA